>NC_051210.1:43198729-43498729 GCF_015220075.1 Falco rusticolus | reverse complement strand
TTGTTAGTTTGCCAATGATTTACCAGCACAATGTAGGGATTAGTGTAAGAGCGGTAACAAAGGAGCAGCAGAACAGGGGTGGGGCTGGGTGTTGGGGCAGACTGGAGAAAGATGTGGACTTTTTTTGGAAGGTGAATTGAACTGAAACCTTAAAATCAGGCTACTAGTTCATACACACTCAGAATTCTTTTTTCCGTGGACATTGTTGCATTTTCATTTAATTCTCTGTTTTCCTCCAACTTTGCCACCAGCAAACATTCCTGCATTTGTTTCTGAAAACAAAAAATAGAAACAACAAAACCATATGTTTTTTTAACAATATCTTAACATTTATAGTAAAAAATTGATAACACTTGCCCAGATTTTTGCAGCTCTGATTAGTTCTATGGAATGATGATGGACTGACTTACCTAAGTATAAGATTTTGTTGAATAGACAAGTAGTGCTTGTGATTAGAACTAAAAAAACCCCAACAAATAACCTGCCTTTTTTTTCACAGTTCCACTGGGCTGAATAATAATCCTCCACTGTTGAAATTACTATTCATTCTTGTTTTGAGAGGAGGAAATGGGCTGGCCATTAGGAATAAATTGAAATAATCACTTTCTATCAAAGTGAATATGCTGCTATTGTAAAGCACTAGTAATCTTACTGTGTTTAAAAGCCATGCAAAAATTAGTAGTTTTGCACCTCCTTTTGGCTGCTTTATCAACAATGGATGAAACAGTGTAGTTTTCAGTTCCTGAAAATTTGGCTAAACAACATGACCATTACTAAGCACAGAAAATCAGTGTTTAACCTATTAGGTCATCTCCCTTTCCATAAACTTTTCAGCCAGTTTTTTACATTGTTACAGTAATATAAATACTTGCCTAGATTAAGTATTTTACATAAAAAGTAGAGATAATAAAATGCTGTATTATGTCTACAGCAAAATTCCTGTTATTCCATACTGGGATTTCACCCAAGAGGTCTAAAATAGTTTTAGAATATAGAATGCTTCTTACTTTGAAATTTAAATACATATACAGACACATACATGAGACCAGATTTGCAGATAATGTAAATCAATGCAATTCCATTGAAGTCAGTTATTTATAGCAGATGAAGTTCCGGCCATATGCTGGTACATATGTATATGTACTTACAACACACACACATGTATATGTACGTGTGTGTGACATAAGATCACGTGTGCATGTAACTATGTAATCACATACAATTGCTTTCTTCTGCCTGCAAATTTTCCATTACACTGGAAAAATGGATAACTGTCATGTACTTTAGAGATTAATTATTTCTGGTTGTGAAGCACACAGTGTTTCACGGTCGTGCTGTTTTTTAGGGTCTCCCTTGCTGAAAGAGCAGCAAGGTTATTTGTCTGAAAGTCTTCATGATAGAAATAAAAGACTTGGGGCGGTAGGAGGAAAGATGGAAGTTTAATTTCACTGAATTGCTCCATGTAGAATACATTCAATTAATATTATGACTTTTAAAATGTGGCTATTGAGAAACTGTTTATAAATATTTGATATATAGAGGGAGCCTGATACGTAAAATTTGCAGCTCTGTGGTTTGAATGAAGGAAAAAGACCTCCACTTTGCAACAGCTATCAGGTCTCAGGTAGGAGGGGGCTTATTTTCCTGCATCAGCTACCATTTCAAGGGACAGAAGATACTGATGGGGAGAAAATGCTTGAGCAACTTTAAAGGGAATGTAGTTGGTACCACCTGCAAAACCCTTTGAAGGGAAAACAGCAATTCATAGAAATTCAGAAGCAATGGATTGAAAGATGGAAGAGGTTGATAGTCAAAAGATTGGAGGAAGTATCTCAGGAAGCAGAATTTCCCTCCTGATCTTCTGTGTATGTACCCAAACAACTGCTTTTCCAGACAGCTGGTTTCATTCTTGAGTGTTTTCTTACCTTTTTTATTTCTTTTTCTTTCTTTCTTTTGTTTTTCTCTTTTCTGTTTTAGCATGTTTGTTTTTGTGCTTTATAAATATGCCGTGAATTATTCCCAAGCGGACAACAAGCCTAATTCTTTTCTCAGCTACAGCTTCATAAAACCAATATAATTCTGTCAAAACAAATGGATAGAATAGTACTGTTAGTTTGCAGAGTGTTAAAAACAACCTTGCTCCTGCAAAGGAAGGATATCTGTTTTTCTTTGAGCTTCCTATTATCTATATTAAGCCTCTAGGCTACTTATTACTTCTATTGTGGTTGCTAATGCTTGTTCCTGTTTAGCACTGGGATTTTCTGTTGCATGGTCTAAGCCTAGCTTGTTCTGTCTTGGTGTTAAGCGCTGGTGAAATGCAATCACATTTTGTACCTTCAGACCACCATAAGTGACACAGAAGGAGACGATTCATCAACGGGAACTGCTTTAATGAGCCTCTCCAGCTTCACAGAGTATTTGCTTTTCACCTGTGATCCACATATTACAATATAATCCTGAAATATGTTACTGAAGCATGAACTGCAAAATCTAAATGGAAAAAGGGAGGTCAAGTAAGTCAAGGAGTGATCCCAAAGCTGATTCAGACCCATAGCTTGTTTCCAACTCAGAATCAACATGTCTCCTTGTGCTCCTAACTGGCTTGCTTCTACTACTACTACCTGCTGTATCTTGACTTTTTCAGTATGACATTCCAGGACTGCTCAACACTTTCTTTAGTCTGTCCTTTGTCTATGTTTGAATGACTTATAAGACTTATTTCAACGTCATATCTTTCCATGGATCTTACTTTTCTTTTCTTTCTCCCCCTATCTTCCTCTTGCTTTCCTCACTATGTGTTCCTCAAGGCTAGGTTTTGCTTTTGTGTCTCACCATTTCCAACACCTTGTCACCTTCTCGTTGAGATGGTCCTGGTGTAAAATCAAGCATCGCTGGAATGTGATGCCTGCTGACATAACTGGGGACTGAAGTCCCACAGAGGGGAGGCTAAGTTTTATAGATCTTTTCAAACATTTTGTTTCTGGACATATAAAGAAATAAGAAATGAGGCCTAATGGAGAACTAAAAGGATGGAGGATGAAACTGAGACACTCCTTTAGGATTGTAGGGGCCCAGAGAGGATTCAGATTCTGTTGTTCCCATTAGGCAATGCATATGGTTTTGCTTCCTGCTATAGGGGGCATACTTCTGAGGAGGGTGTCATTTATGGGAAGGAAATATTTGGAAAAAATTAAAATGAGCCTAAGCAAAATGCATTTTTTAAGTACACCTCCTGTGAATAAAACTCTTTATGCCTGAAAATTTTCAGAAATCTTGAGAAAGTTTGCTGTAGCAAGACTCAAAAATTATGTGTTTACAAAAAAACCTGCAATGGTCTAGGCTTTGACTGTGGAGATATTTATTTATTTCACATTTTTGCAGCTTCATGTAAAAATTATGAATAAATTTGGTTCTAGGTAGTCATATATTCAGAGACTATCCTGAAGAATTTACAAGCTAAGCACCAAGGAGTGCATATGGATAGTCACCTCTTGAAAGGAACAGTTTGTATGAGCAGTGCTTTGCAAGTTCAAATTAACAGCTAAGATTGTTAGAGAGAGAAAATGTCATTTTACCCTCTTTACAAATTGGTTAATGAGGTGCCATTGGATTAAGTAACTTCCCAAAGGTCACATAAGTCTGTGGCAAAATGATGAACTGAAATTAGCTCTCTAATGCGCACAGTTTGACAGTGCAACACTGTCTTTATTTCCATTCCCACAGTGTTGTCTTTATTTAATCTCTGCTGGCATTGGTTAAAATTTCCTTATAAACCTAGAGAATATTAGAAAATCTCTTAAAACCTAAACCCCTTAAATAGCCCTCCTGACCTGTTTGCCTGAATGTTTTCCTGATCCTTCTGTTACAGAAGCAAATTGTATTATAAACATGTTTAATTGTGTTGGCTTTATTGTCATCAAAAGCAAGCAAACCTTCACATTAGGAAACCTGAGGGGAAGATGTTCAAAAGGGAAGACATTTCATATTGGAAAGACTTGCATGTGTTCAGCATTAGACAGAGAGCTTTAGAGAAAGCTCCTAAGAGTCTGAGCACTCAGGCTTTTCAGGGTTCCCCACCAGGGAGGTGATACTGCACTCGGTTAATATGTTATAAACACAAACTAGCTAGCAGTTGCTGTATTTACATTGCACATTAGAAGTTTCAGTTTCTATAGGGAATTCAGAATTCCTCCTCTTATGGAACTGCTTCTCTTCAGGGAGACTTTAACTAGTTACTGTTGTGATCAGCAACAGCATGGAAACAAGAGGAAAAAGCAGTGGCAGAAAGATTCTTTGCTCCACTCATTTAACCCACAAGTTCCGACTCTACTCTCCAATGTTCTATGCAGAGAATTGGTGACTGTAGATTGCAAGTCTTTCTTATGAGATCTGTAGGAAAGACACTGCGACAAGAGTCAAAATCTGTCTTCTGCTATGCAATATATGCTTTCTTACTGAAAACACAAAATGCTATTAATTTTTCCTAGTTCCTCAATGTGACATTTTAATAATAAAACTCTTCTGTGTTTCTCTTTCTTACTGATAGCTTTGCTGACAGACTCATGATTTTGACATCTTTTTTAGAATGTACAGCATAATCCTGTTGTCCTAAAACACGTTCTACAGCTGAGGAGAAAACATTTTTGTGAAAACCAGTTTTAAAAAGGGGACATTGCAGTGGAAGTGTGAGTGTGAAAATTTACATCCCTAAATCCTCTATAACAATTCTGACAACTGTTGCTGGACTGTTGCCTAATCCTTCCCAAACTCTCTTTTCAGATGGTTCCCATCTCATAGTTTCTGTGAGCTGCTGGGCATCCCATCTGCTGTGCCCATGTGATTTTACTGTCCCTGGGCACTTACAGGGTGTCTTAGTGCTTACTGGTAAGCTCCACGTTGGACACCTGAGTCAAGCCAGCAGAAGTTATGTGACATGGCATCTAAAACCCAAGCCAAGGTTTTCTGGTGGCTTTTGCCTAATGGGTACAACAGGGTCAGTAGCATGTGGCATCTGCCATGCCTCACAGCAAAAATCTTGCCCAACGCTAGCAAAGTCAGAAAACTTGGGTTTATTTATGGCTAAGGTGAGTTTCACCCTTCATCTCCAATTCACTGCTCTGTAAAGCTCATTAAAATAGCTCAGCTGTCAAAGCCAATGTAGAAACCCCGCATCACTATACTAATGTAAATTATTACTTATCTAAAATTTTTAAAAGTGTAAATATATGGCATTGCAAAATGACATTTGACAGCGAAGTGTGACTGCACTGAGTGATGTGAGCTTTCAGTCTGCTGTGCCTCTACAAACAAATTGGAGTGCTTTCACACATCTTCTGTCTCGAGGTCTGTTTGCGGTTACTACAGTGACTTCTCTTTGTTCTGTTCTCAAGTGCTATGAGTCAAGGGATCATCTGTCACGTGCTATAGATAATCTCAAAAACACCTTAGCAGACAAGGATCAAACCTCAGGGCTGTTTATATTCATGAAAACTTTTCCCCCTCCAGAGGTCACATTAAGTATGATAAACCAGTGTCGTCAAATATGCAGCATGCATTGCAACAGGGGTCTGGCACTGCAGGTTTAACACCTTTTGCGAGTTGCATCAAGGACCACTGTTTTTGTCCTTAGCTTGGTCATCAGTTTCAAATGGCCAGCACTCTTGTAGTTCAAATGTAAATGAGAACATGCCTTACAACTATTCTCATTTCTCATTACTGAGATTACTCTTACCTGATCACGTGATAGCTAAAGAGTAACTGATATACAGATCTCGTGCTTATAATATGGATATAATGAAACTGGCCTATTAAAATAAAAGAGCTGCCTGACAGCAGTGCTGCAAAGAACTGGTTTTCAGTAGTTGTGGGCTGCAATACATGCACAGAATCAAGTCACAGGTTGTATTTGTACCCACGCCAATGACGATCATTTATAAAACCCACACAATAACTACCTTTCCCCAAAATATTTTAGGACATGATCAGGGGAATGCCACTAGAAACCACTGTACATTTACTATATAGTACTGCTATTTTCAAAATTTAGCAGTTTCACCTGAAAATAAGAATCAGGCATACCTCGATATTTGCAATATTCTACACATCCTGTGACCAGTTTTCCCTTGATTTCAATGAGTTTTGGATCAGATCTTCTGTTGTTTAAAACTAGTTTGGAAGCTGTTCCAGTATATGCTCCTCACAAGTACACATATTGGTATTTCTGTTTTGTCATATACTATCACTGTAAATAACTTCACAGCTATCACTGATGCCTTCTCTTTAATTTTTAAATAGCTGAAATCTGAAATGCAAGTATATATCAATTTTCTAACAAATATTAAAGGAAAAGCATCTAGTTAAAACTTGTTAGAATAATATTAACAAATAATTTAGTGTGCATCTTTCGCCTGCATACTTGTTTTATTTTGCTAAATAGCCTATGTGGAATACCAGTTACTTCTCCATTAAAAAAAAACCACAATAATAAATCCCTGTTCCATTCTGTTTTGGTTTGTGGGGCTCTGTTGTCATTTTTATCCTAAAGCGCTGTTTCCTCACATTTGCATCTACCAGCCTTTTTAATGTGATATTCCATTTAAACTGCCTTTTAATTGTATGTGCTGCCTTGGCAGAACATGACTGATGTACTAGCGTTAATTAGGGCTCCAGTCAGCAGCCTATGCCAGCTGGAAACTGAGAAACAAGCGTAAATTATTCTGTCATCAATCAGCTCGAAAATGTTTGAATCACTAATTAGTTTGCAATTTGGGTGACAGTTTATCTGACGCAGGCGGTGTCAGAAACTTCAGATCTTAGATGAATAATTTGCCAGCAACAAGCACATATTCCCTGCTTTTAAATACATGAAGGTTTATCTGCATGTTGAAAGGTGGCTCAGCAGTCTTCATTAACTTCCAACTGGGACTATGTAAATCAGGAATCAGTGTGAGGCACTTCAGTCTGTGGTGGCTTAGCAGATGATATTTAGAAAAAGAAAGCCTCTTTTCTCTCTTTTTTTTATTAATAATTCATAAACTGATCGACGAGAATGTTTGGGCTTTAACAGCTTAAAAAAATCACAATGGTTAAAAAAAAAGGCAATCACCCCCTTTTACATGAAAATTAGTTGTGCTGCATCTTGCTGCTTAACTGATTTATTCTCCTCTGCTGTCATGTGTCTGGAATGTTAAGCAGCAAGTGATTAGCCCTTGTCCTTTAAAGCAGGATCATTATTGGGGTTTTATTAAATGGCAGACTTGTGTTTCCATTTAAAGGATAAGGGGGGGAAACAAGAAATTGCTAACAGGAAGCAGAAAAGGTTATGCGTGTCTCAAAAGGAGAAACTATTCAACATTATAAATGCAGTCAAGAGGGTCTCAACATCTATGTTATTCTTACCTATAAAAGAGATAAGTTTGATATCTTCCAATGCATACAACTGTTGTGTGGCCCATAGATAAAACAAAACTGTAGAAACAGTTTAGGGAGATACTGGGTTCAGAGAGACCGATGTGTCTTCTTCCTGTGCACCCGTCCTTCTAGATCTGAAGGATGTGGGGTAGATACGGGAAGGTGCAATTCTAGGAGCGGGGAGGAAAGCCATTAGCTGACCTCAGTGCCAAATACAAAAGCAGGTGAGGATACGATTTTCAGGTTCTCTGAGGCTGGCAAAGGGCATGCTCTCTGCACTCAGAGCCTCAGCAAGGTGATAGAAGTGGGAGAAATGACGTTGTGTAATTACGATTAGCTGGCACCACTCTGTAAGCACATCACAGCAGTAGCACAGGAGTGCAGCTGCTTAATAGGTATGCACAAAAGGATTTGAAGGATCAATGATAGTTTGGTGACAGACCTTTTCCCTTCTGTCCCATGTTCCTCAGCTCTTAGGTTCTATCTGCTATAGCCAGAACAAGTCTTTCCCTGGTATGTCCTGTCTTAATACCATATTCTATATCGGTTTAAACAACGATCTTAACAAACACATTACATTGGTTTAAAACTTTACTAAACTTTGGTTATTTTGATACATTTTTTCCATAGGTTTAGTAGACTTAAATAAAATAATTTTTTTTTTGAGAAATTTCTGGGAAAATTGAGTTTTCTGCTTCAAGGGAGAAAAAAACCAACAAAATTTCTCTTGCACACACTAAAAATTGTGATTCTTGTAGCTACTTCACTGAGAATCTTTAGTGCTTACAGGCAAAAACTTCTTAAGTTAAGCAAAATAGATAGTCCACATGACGAAGCAGTGCTTTGCACCTTTTTTATGGAAGGGGGGGGAAAAAAAAGAAAAGAAAAAAAAGAAAGACAAAAAGGCAAGGTTGGTCAAACTGCAAGACTCTTACACAATTTCACTTCACCAAAGGTCAGGAAAGATTAGACAGAAATACAGTGGATGTAGCCTTTAAAAGACTCCTGGCAGAGGCATCACGACAGAACTTTACACCCTGCTGCAAATGGGCTGTGCCCTGTGAAGGAATCAGTACCATGCAGGGAAGGAGGCTGCAGGAGGATGGCCTCAGACCACCCAGGGTAACCAGCCCTCTATCCTGGTGACAGCCACTGCTTCACTTGTCCAAGCTAAGTACCTTTCACAGATGGTCCTTAATTGTGTTCCTTACTTGTTGGGTGCCCAAAGAGGGGTCTGAGCTGGGAGGTCCTGACTACTGACTGCTCTACCTGCAACAAGAAGAGAGGGAGCTGTAAATACAAAAAGCCATGCATAAAAATAAGTAGCCTACAGGTCTGGTTTTGGGGATATCATATCAAGGACCCGACATGAATGGCACTTTTGGCCTTAATCCCTCTGTCTCAACTCTCTGTAAGCACAATGCAGGAAAAATAAATTCCTGTTTGTCAAGTGCTTTCATGAACTATATAAAAAGCACATGAAGAAATTAATGAGTCTGGCTTTAGAGTAAAGTTTGAATAGTGGAAAATAAACAAAGCTTTGGACCGCACACTGCAGAATGAAGATAAAGCAAACCAGTGAATAGCTGCTTACTCTGCAAGCCCTCCTCTATCTATATGTTGAGTAAGGCTGTTCTCTGTGTAGGGGAAAAAAAAGGGGGGGAGACACATGGGAATTTCTTTTGACAAAAACTTTTTTGCTTCTTTCTTTGTTTTAACAGAAAATACCAGTTTCTCAAAACTGCAACTTTTTATGGAAACACATGCATCTGCATGATGTTTTTGTCAAAAGAACTTCCATGTCCCAGAGGAGAATTTCTTGTCAAAAGCTAAGTTGGAGAGTGATAAATCGACGGAGGCAAACCCACTCCATAGTGGCCACCAGCTCAGTTGTTAGGCAACACTAAATATGGTGCCACCATGGAAGAATGCAGCTGTCCAGGAGAGTAGATGATGGCTGCGGGTCACACATCTGGCAACACCCCTCATCCTTCTTCTATATCATGGACCTCTCTTGTTATGTCCTATTTATTACAAGCAGAGCTGATGCTGTCTGTGCACTTTCTTGACACTTCCCATCCCACTTTCCACATCCCAGAGGAGACCTGAGATCATTCAAGCACTGGACATCTGTTCCTTCTCTTACCCTTTCTCTCCCTGCTTTTATTGCAAAAGGTCTAGGTTTTGTTCCTAAATGGAGTTTAAAACTAGCTGTGTTTTACTAATAAATAGCATTGCTGGACCTTAGAAATCTTTCTGAGGATCACACATATACTGTAATGCAAATGAACACAGGGGCAACAAATGAGACAACCTTAATTCTGGCATTTTCTCACTTTTGACTAATTCTTCAAATTTAATACGGAAAATACACACAGACATGCACATGCTTAGTCTGTAAACACTGACAAAGAGCAAAACTTCAAACTACAATACATCTAAGAAAAAAAAAAATCACCAAGTTGGTTTAAGCTAGTGCATATGGAATAAATATTTATATAGCACAGTAGTGACAAAAGATTTAAAAAAATCACTGTCCTATTCTATATACAGAATCACTGTTCTTGAAACCCTACAAACTAAATAGATGTGACAGATGAATGATGAGAAGGGAAACGGTTTCTTCTTCAAAAACAAAAATGGCAGCTAATACTTAGAGAAAGCGACTTATAAAATGTTGCACTGGAAACCTGGAGAGCATTGGCAGCTGAGCAGCAATACAATGGATCCTAGTTTAAAGCTTTAACTTCTTGATAATTATTTTTCTCTTTATTTGCATGAGGTGCAGGTTCACATCACATTAGCTTTCTTTTTAGAAGAGACCTTTTGTATATCTGAGTTCAACTTCTCTGAATCTAACTTATCCTAAAGAGGAATTATGTTTGCCTTTGTTAAGAAGCATGTTTGGACCAAGGAAAGGTAGGGGGTTTGCCTTTAAACGTTCAAACCTAGCTCTAGAAAACGAAGAACTGGGGGAGAGGTATTTTAAATTAAGATATTTTGTAAAATTTGTAAGATGAAGTCAGAAAATCCAAAATTATTCTGTTGTCAAAAGCTGGCCTCTGAGAAGTCATCCTGCAATGGGAGGAAGGCGCTGAGCACTAGCTCTGTGTGGCTCAGCAGGAAGAAATTCATTCCCACAGAATACTCTGTTATCTCAGGACTTGTTGCTGAACAAAACTATCATGACATCAGAACAGAAGGATGAGTTAAAATAATAGAAAATGGATTGTTCTCTATCACAGAGCTGAAATTCCTGTCACGTCATTTCTCGATGCCTCCTTGGCAGTTCCTTAGAATTACTTTGGATTTGCTTTTTTGTTCGGTGGGTTGGGTTGGGTTTATTTTCCATTCATTGTAATTATCCTTTTCATATGTTGATAGGGTGAAAGTATGGAATCTTTGTTGTTGTACATCAGCTGGCACGCTTTGTCACAGGTGAAGGAGAAGGGTGCCAGGAAAAGGGTTAACATTTTTTACCAATTACTGACACCAAAGTGACTTGCAAAGAGAACATGACAAACAATTTTTGAAACATTTCAGAACAGAGTAAGGTTTATTTAAATCGACCATGTTCCAAATGGAATAACATACAAGGACTTTTGTCTCCCAGTTTGTTCTCTTGATTCCTGCCACTTAATACATTTCAATAGACAAAATGTATGAAAAACAAAGATGGGGAAGAGGAAGTCCTTGATCTTGAGTGAATATCCTTAAAGGAAGTAAGTTCAGGGAGTATAATGTGAACCTCATCACAGAGACTGATCTGAGACAGCAAATAATTTAAGGTAAAAAATCATATTAATTCTCAGCAGACTGCTACCAGGGAAAGACCAGTGAAGACTGAAAAGGGAACATAGGTCTGGATGAGCTGTTCCTTAAAATGTTCAAGCTGAATTCTTCAGGTAGGAGCCTGCATGCTATGGAGTTCGTCCTTAGTCACTGGGAAAAGATAAGCAACTAAAAAGTGTGGTAAGTGGCTGGATTGTTTATATCCCCCTACTCATTACTGAGGCGGTGCGATTGGCATGCTCCTAAATGGAAAGCAAAGCCTCCTTAGAAAGCTAGGTTCCTCTGTTTCCTGCTCAATTCCTGCTTATGGTGAACAGAAGTACTCAAGGCTGTTTTCCCCTCCATTCCAAACACTTCTCACCCTAAAGGGCAGGTTGGTGAACATGTTAATTACAGAATTAGTCTGGAAATTTGAATATGAATTTTAATTATGGTCAGAGCCCTGTTCCCTCAGACAAGCTTATATCACTGCGAAGAAATTCCTACAGTTGTCTGGTGGTCCTGCAGCAATGGCTTCCTTTTCATTTTCCTGTACCTTTTCCAGGATGGGAGGAACCCTGCCAGTACCCTTGCCTGGTGACAGCTTCTTCCTGGTGAAGGGATTTGCATGGCTTGTAAACAGTCTGTGTCCTGGTGCCTTGGAGTTAATGGGGAGCATTTTCTTTTCAAGGAAATCTTGAGATATCCTAAAGCACTTGTAACCTAAACAACACAGCGGTAAAGGTGCAGCTGTCTCTTTCAGGGATATACTGTATATTAGAAAAAGTTTTCCACATCCCACACATTTTGGCTTTCTTACCTTGGACATTTATTAGCTATAATTGTTACGTAATTCACTGATACTTGAAAATATATACTCCTGGAAAACCTTCCAATCAACTGCCAACACTTTGGGCATGGAAGCAATCAGAGGTGAGTGTGTTCAGAGGCTTGGATTTTCAAGCAGCACCAAGGGAGTCAGTCACCTAATTAAACTGAATGTGAATAAGGCATTTATAGCTTTCAGAGTAGCTCTAAAAATCCCAGCCTTGTTTTCTTATGGGTTCAGCCACAGATGTTCTTACCTAATTCTGGATACTTTCCATTTTCTCTCATTTGGGTGCCTGGGAAGGGTCAATCTTTGTGCCTGATGTTCTTGGAGTCTAGGATCACCTCTCTATCATCACTTTTTCAACACATTTACTAATGGATTTTCCTCAGTTACCCTTATGCTCTTTGGTCAGAGTGTTTAAGGCAGGGCTCCTCCAACTTTTTAACCGGGGGGCCGGCGCGCGGATGGAGCGGCAGGCAGCCATCTGCGGCTGCTTGGTTTCCCCCCCAACCCCCGGCGGGGGGCGGGGCGGGGGGGCCTGTAAATACCGGGGGCCGGATTGAGGACCCTGGGGGCTGTATCTGGCCCGTGGGCCGTAGTTTGGGGACCCCTGGTTTAAGGCCATGGGGATGACTTGATCTTTGTAAGTGTGCTCCTTTACTGCTCTCTTTAAATTTTAATGCACATCCATTGGAACCTCCTCAGAGAGCTGTGTATTATTGATTGTGTGCTCTTATAATGCATTTCATATATATATGTATGTATGTAAAGAATCTCTTTAGTTCTCCCTTATCCCTCTATCCCTGCTGGTTTGAAGTAACTGTAAGCTATTAAATGGAAAATGGAGTTTCTCTGAACTGGAGAGCTATTTCTAGTACGTCAGTGTTAATCTGATTTACTGATATTTGTTCTTTATGACCAAGCCTTGTTTTATCAGCATGGTTATCAAAAAAACCTTCTCCTAATACTTCTAATGCAGTAGAAATTGGGGTGAGATTTGAAGTTGAGTATTTATTTATTTGGGATAGTGGGAGGAGGTTATGGCTCGGCAGTTTACCAAGATTAAACCCAGGACATTTAAAACTGAGAACTTAGAATCAATGTAGTTTGTTTTTTGTTTGTTTGTTTGTTTGTTTTTAAAAAAAGGAAAATTTCAACTCCTGTCCTCCATACTTCCCTTAGAAAGACATCTGAAACCTGAAAAATGTAGATAATTCTTTTAAAGCTGCAGAGTGAAAGAAGGTTCTTAGTACTTCTCAGGAAGTCCTTGATGACTTTCAGGACTGGGTCTTCCCTTGAGTTGTCATGAAAATTAGATATGTTCCTCTCTTTCTGTTATTCTATGATGGTATCAATGTTAATGACGCTTTCCCTGCTTTGCCTACTGTAGTATCTGCCAGGGGATAAAGTGAGATGATCTGAAACTCAGCTTTGTAAAACTCAGCTGGCTCTTCATCCTCTGAAGCTGTATCTCATCAGTGGGTAATGAAATCCAGGTTCATCCTCCCACTCACTTCTACCTCCTCTGCTTCTTCAAGACTCAGTGTGGACTGGTTTGGAAACTGTTTTGACAGTGTTACATTCCTATGAATCCCACTCACTTGTTGGACATGGTCTAAAATACAACTAGAAACTATTTTTCTACTAGTTTTTAAAAAGGCTTTGGCGCCATGATATATATTATTTCTGGTCACATTCTGATGTGCTATAATTGCTTGAAAATACCTGTTAGATGTAAATTCTCCATTATAAAAACATCATATTTTTATTTCTCTTAACATTGCTTTTATCTTTTTGCTTCCAAAGGGTAAAGCACCATCCTGGAATAGGACTTTTTCAGACTGCATGATTTATACATTTATACCATTCCTGACATTGTATGGTAGCCTGTTGACAGGCTTTCCATGAGGTTCATGGTACAGCATTTTAAAATTACTTAATCAGGAAGTCAAGAATGTAGTCTAATGTGCTTTATCCTCGTGCTTTTGTTAAATGTGTCTTTACTAATTAAACCGATGATCAATGCCTTCAGAAAAATGTATTCCTTTTAGACTAATACATACAATTTGGTCTACTTTTGTTCTTGCGTCCTCTTCGGAAGGCAATAAATACAAATGCAAAGAGGAAAGGCACATCTCATCCTCTAGCCTCAGATTGTCATTAAGTGCAATTTAGCCCACCTCAACAGTAAATTAGACACCGTGTGAGGATCCAGTCCCCATTTTAATCATATTTGAAGACCATCATTGGGGGAGGAGGTAGTTATAAGTATGTTGACTTGATCAGTCAAATAAGCCATTCAGCAGCAAAGTTCAGACTGATGAAAATGAAAAATATAAGGTGTCATGAAGTTTTAATGTATGGGAACAAAACCTGGTGCCATGGAGTGATGAAGTAGCTGTAAATAGTGGAAATAGGTCTGGAATGTCTTATATGAGCATTGTATGCATTGAGACACTATAGAGAACACAAAAAAGTGTAGGAAAATTAGTCAGGTCACAGAAACTGATAATAATCAAGACTAAAATTCTCAAAACACTACAATGCATTTGAAAAATTAATTTGGGAAGACTTTAAATGGTGCTTCTGTGGAGAAACTCCTTGCAGTATTTGAAAAATCTTAATCTAATTTTCTGAAGTAAGTTGGATAAGCGATGACCAGAATAATATATAAGAATAGCCTATATTCTCATACATGATGATAAATTCTAGATGGAAACAGCAAGATGGGCTAAATCCATAAAAGGAATAAGATGATGACATTCAAAACAGGAAAAAGGATTTTTTGTTATCTTTTTTTTTTAAACAATTACGTATTGCTCAGCCATAAAAGCTTATTACCTTCTCCAATGGATCTTCAACCATTTATCATAAGGTTTTTAAAACTAATTAAGACAAAATACTAGAAAATATACCACAGGAATCCTTCCTGCATTAAAGACGAGTAAATAGTGACTTATTAACGCTCTGTAGTAGCCAAAACCTCATTCACCTAGCTGGGTGTTCTTTCAAACACTGTAGCTTTGACAATTGTTCTGATAGTAATTTAAAAAAAAAAAAAAAAAAAAAAAAAAAAAAAAAGTGATTTATCATTCTTTTTTGATACTATTCTATTTGCAGTAATAGTAAACCCATACTGAACTTTCTTTCAGTTCCAGGTCAGATGGTCAACACCTTCACCCCCATTCCCGCTGCAGTAGGCTGTTAAAACCCATGAATGAATGTCACTGAAACAGATTCATGTGTGTGGAGTCAGAAGCACCACCTGAAGAAACTGGATTTACTGGATTTTGACTCAAACCAAATATCTAGGCAAAGCCATATCAAAGTATTCTGGTCTCTAGGGCATAATTTCCTCTTCTCTTGTAGGTGGGTTCATAAACATACCAGAGTATAACCATACTTTCTCCTTTCTTCTACACTGTGTTCATCTTTCTGTCCTCTCTGGAAGCAACTGTGTTAAAGCTTCACAGACATATTTGCCCCACTGTGGGAGATTTTCTTACCTCTTCTGCCTACAGCTCTGTCTCGGTATTTAACTACAGACAATAGCATAATGAGTACAAGAGAACTTCTTTTGAATTTCAGAAACACATCTGAGTACTTTGCAGAGAAAATGTCTCTGCTGGTCTATGGTCTACTGTTTCCAAAGTTCAAAAGTAAGCAAAATAATGAAGATTTGTACCTTTGTTTAATTGAAGAACTGCAGCAACTTTCATCTTTAAAGCTAGAAAGAGCTTTCTGCAAATCAACCAACTTGTCAAAAAGCCCTACCGTGACCATTTATAGACAAATCGGTATATGAAGATGACTGTGGCCCACTGAAATCCATAATGAAGCTATCAGTGAAATAAAATTGTTGTTTAGCCATACTGATGATTACTTTTAGTGTGATCAGGTAGGGCTTGCCTGTGCCGAGCTCTGTGGAGGCATTTGATTCAGGTTTTGAACACCCTATCTACCGAAACCACTGAAGGCAGCTAGATAGGTCTTAGCTTTTTCTCTCACTCTTTTGATTTTTTGGTTTGGGTTTTTGGTTTATTTTTTAGTTGTTTGTTTCTGTGTGTGTGTGTGTTTTTAAAGGGCAATATTGCTACTAGTCCTATTTAATTTCTTAAAACTGTTTAATTTCTTAAAACTGTGTTGATGTATTGGTCAGACAGGCAGTTTCAGCACTGCAGCATTAACTAAAGAATGCCTGCATGTGTTTCCTCTCCAGTGTTATGATTGTTGCAGGTATGCAGCTGGGCCATTGGTTGAAAGTATAAAGGAACTCATTCTAATAGTAATATATTTTGACTTAATAAAACTAAAGCAGTAAAATTCAGGTTGATGCATATGATATAAAACCTTTTTCGTCTTTTTCTAACAGCAAAACTAATTAAATGACATTTGTAGGTAGCTTACAAAGAAATCTTGCTTGCAGGCAGAATTAATTGGCAGAATACTTTGTGATGTGCCATTATATTCAGATGTGGCGAAGTGCTCCATACTGCTAGAGCTCTGCCACTTTTCCAGTGCCTTCTCTGTCTGCAAAAAGCTCTTGGTAGTATAGTGGTTTCCATTTGGTCTATATGTTTCAAAAATAAATTCTCATGCAATTTCTAGAAGCAAGATAAAATTATTTCAGAGCATGTACTTCATATTAAGGATGCAAAGTGAATTGTAGGCTTGAATTATATGCTATTCTACAGAAGAGGCTGTTCAGCATTTCTCAAGCTTGAGCCCAGAGCATCAAAAGTTTTCAAAGCATTTTGTAAGACAGGAACCTTCGTTTACTAGAGAGATGGCCCTGACACTTCTTCTTCTATATCTGCACACTCAATTTATGGCGGCAAGTACAGCAATTGCTTATGTAAAACACTGATAATCAGCAAGGTAATGTCTGTGGCTTTGCCCCTCTTTACTGTAATCCAAGGCAGATGGGAAAACTGCCCCATGCCATTAAACAAGTTTTGGTTGTAGAGACAAGAACCCTGCAGACTTCTGTTTGGGCACCTCTGCCCATGCTTCTCATTTTCTGTATTATTGCAGACCCACCCTTTGAAAAGTCACAGCAAAGCTTTCTACACCACCAGGTCAACCACTTATATGCTGATTGTTTCAAAATGGCTGAAAGGTTGTAGGTGTCCTGGCGTCATTTCTGACTTCCTCATTCAGAAATGCTATAAATTCTACTCTAAGACGTCCAACTGAGGAATGGGAATCCTGCTATAAAATGTACACACATTTAGGCATCCTATTTAAAGCTATCTGGCTAGCTTTTTTCAGCATAATTAGCATTTTGTATCATTTAATAGGTTCAGAAGATTGGATCCCTGACCTCACTCACAGCTGTGAATGCTCAGCACTTCACACTTTATTCAGTAAAGTCTTAAATTGCCACCCATAGAACAACAACGCACAATTAGTGGTTGCCTATGAAAACTTTGGTTTATAACTTCTCTGGAACAGCAAAGATGCCTGCAGCAGTGACAGGGCATGTTGTAAATGTAGATACTGCCAAAGCACTGCTTTCAGAGGTAGAGCTGTCTTCAGCCCTCCACTAGCCCTATTCTTCGTTCAGTGGTAGCCTTAGACTCCTGCAGCAGGTGAGAGAGAGGTCTGATCAGCATCCCCTCCATTACTTGGCAGCTTGAGTGATATGCCCAGACTGAGCTTTTTCTTTATACTATGAATGAGATGAAAATAAATATATGGTCATTTAATAAATATACTTGAGTGACCTAAATTAAAATCACTCTGATAACCTTAATATCCGTATTTCTTCTGAGTGCTCATGATCCCACCAATTATTCTTCAAGAGATTTCACTGTAATTTTCTAAAGTTTTAAGAAACATCATAAAACATTGGCTAGCCTGCCCTTTCAGTCCCTAAAAATCGCAGGGTACCAAAGTGAGGTGTGAAGGGCATTGCCTTCATGGACCTATGTCACTGGAGCCAAGCGGCAGCAATAGCCATTGTGCCTCTTGCTCTTGCTGGCAGAGAGGCTGTCTTGGGTCTGTTTCAGGCTTCAGAGAGGGTGAACAGGCACTGTTTCTTCTGCAACCTCTTTGGCTTGTGGAGTCCTGTCACAGCCACATCAGCTTGCTTCTTTCTCCTACCTCTTAACTGTCAGTGTCACATCCTCCTCTGTGGCCTAGTTTCTCTCAAATCCTGTGGATGCTTCTCCTCATTGCAGGCCCACACTCTCCCATCATGCTCACTGTTTTAGACACAGCCTAAACCTTTTTCTTCAAATGGTCTCTAACAACTGTCTTGCATTTTTTCCTCTTTTCTCTTCTGTGCTGTTGATGTCCCTTCTGGTCCATCCTGGCCAGCTAGCAGCACCGACTCCCTTTCCATAGCTCTCCATGAAGCCCCTATCTCTGTTTTCCTTGACCCTGTTTCTTAGTCCTAGGAGATTGAGCTGTAAGAGCCTTGAGCACCCAGAGTAAACAGTAAATGCCTCAAGCCTCTCTGCATTTTGAGAATTTTAAGTTCTGATATTGAAAAAAAATCTCTTCTGTTCACCTTTAACATAAGTTTTGCAAAGGCTTGTACATTGACTACATATGTTAGGTAAATTTCATGTGGATGCTAGAGTGTTTTCAGTGCAGACACTTCAACCTGCTGTATTTGGAGTACCTGGCTCAAAGCATTGGTGTTTCAGAGTTTCTTAAAATAACAGTTGCCAGTATTTTTAACACAAGCAAAAATACTTTTTCAAAAACACCCAAAGCATTTTGTCTGAGCTTTCTTGCCAGTGAATTTGTCATGAGGTGGTTAACGGCAAGATAGAATTTAAACCCCAAGTTGGACGATATTATCAACATGATTTTATAGTCAGAAGTATTAAGGAACTCTAACAATAGGAAACTGAATAAGAGCCTTCTGGCTCTTTCATCTCATTCCAGTGATGTGATTCTGCCCGTAGATTTACTGGAAGAAACAGGAAGGAAAAGGCAGTTGGTTAAAGGTGGCCCTATCATTCACCAGGTTGGCATTTGCTCCGTGTTGTCTATCTAACATGACTTAAATGGAGCAACCTCCACTGGCCACCAAAGGGGTGCACTAGCTGCTGTGTTAAACTAGGATTGCCTGCTGCAGGATGCAAAGAGAATTCACACCACACACCCATTAAATTGAGGGCTTTAAAATATTCTCAACTTTCACCAGGTATTTTGTTTATGCTGTCTTTAAGGATGACTGAGTTGAACTCAGCCTCAAGGTGAAAATTGTCCATGATTCACACTGTTTCTCTGAAGTGATGCACTTGAACCTCGGTTTACAACAAAATGGCTGATGCATGCCTAGTAGGAATAGTTTGTGCTTTAGAGAAAACTAAAGAGTGTTCCACAGTCATTATGCCAGGCTGTATACACCATGGAGCAAAACTTCTTAGCAGACACTTCCTCTGATTCAGGTAATTTCTCTGCACACCTGAAAACAAATTAATCTGTACTGTTTTTCTATACCAGAAAGCATTATTATTTTTTTTCAGGGGATGGAAAATAGTTCCTCATTCATCTTAGACTAAGTGTTGCATTTCTCAGCAGTCACAGAACATTTACTTAGACAGCATAGTTGTCTGATTTTTATTATTTGATGGCAAGTGAAAATGAGGAAACAACAGGAAACAAAAAAATTAGGAACTTTATGTCAGTTGTGTATTTGAATTGAATGGCAATTTATAGTTGTCTAGTACTGAAGGGTTTAATTATACTTTTTGTTTCAAAGCCAAGAAAAGTTAAATAATATTTTTCTGATTTAGTATGGTTAAGCAAGATTATCATCCAAGACACAATATTTCATTTAAAGGAAGTACCCTGGTGGCACTAACAACAATATCAATTATAGAAATGTTAGTAACAACAAAAACATTCAATTTCCCAACAAAGGTCAACAGTAAATCTATGTAAAATACATAAGGCTCGTAAAAGTAATGGGTTTGCAACTGTGATTGAAACAGATGTTCACAAAATCAGCATTTAAACATGAAGACACCATAAAATAAATGAAGACAGGATTAATTTAACAAGTTATCTCAAGAGCAGAATAAGGAAAATGAATGAACAGTTACTCATACAATTCAGAAGGATATTTTTTTTTTTCCTGTAAGGTAACTGAAAACAGAATTGAAAACACTGGGTCAAATTCATTCACTAAATAAGCTTGTTGACAGCAGTATAGGTCTGCGGGCACAACCAGGACAGAATCTGGTGTATTGTATCAGGAAAGAGAGCTTCCATTAATAACATTTTTTACCCTGTTGTTTTATTAGGATGGAAAGCAAGCCTAATTCTCTTGTGCAAGTTTCATATTGACTCAGCTCCTCCAACAGTACAGGTCCTTACCTACATAACTTTTAGGAAGACAGAAGTCAGCAGAATCAGATAATTTTTTGCAGAAGAGCCTGAAATATTTCACTGTCTTCAAATTAAATCCATCTGGCTTCTCTCTTGAGGATACCTATTATTTTTTTCTCCAAATGGTAAACAACAACTACAGAGGCAGCCTGTATTTTTTCATGCCCTCTTCCATTTTTTTCATTCCCTCTTTACTTCTGTATTTTTTTTTAGTTCATTCATTCATTCCTTTCTTCAGAAAGACAGATAGATGAAAAGAAAGAAAGGAGGAAAGGAAGGAAGAAAGAAAGAAAGAAAGAAAAGGAAAGAAAGAAAGAGAGAGAAGGGAAGGGAAAAAAAGAGGAAGAAGAAAAAGAAAAAAGACAGAGGAGGAGAGAGAAAAGGGAAGAAGGAAGAATGGAAGAAAAAGACAATGAAGGAAAGAAGAGAGGAAGGAAGGAGAAAAGGAAATAATAACTGTCGTTACTTATTTAAACTACATAACAACGTATTTGGAATACATTCTTCTGCCAGCAATTTCATCCTTTTCCATTCCCCTCTAGTGTGGCTATTTGAAGGGATAATCTGGTATTTGACTTCCAAAGATTCAGGAACTTTTAAGGACAGGACCAAGGTCTTGACTGAAGGTTTCTGTCAATTTATATCAAGATCAGGCTGCAAGCTTTTAAACAGGTCCAGACTGACATCTGAAAGCTGCAATTGGTTCAGAATGTTACAGAGTCCCACAAAATACTAGTTTTAACAAACTACTAATATACTATATTTAATAATAAACAATAAACTAATAAACTATGCCTAATATTAATTAAACAATTTACATGCACTACTGTCTCTTTTTGTTTCTTTTCAGCACCAAATTCAAAACTGAGGTTACATTTTTGTCTAATTGACACTTTCGACTCTGGTCTGATGGAATTCCAATAGGACATGCTGGTAGAATGGCTCCCATCCTATGCTTTTAATTTTTGAGATATATATATATATATATATCTCATTATGGGGATTACCAAAGAAGTCTTCAGGAATCACAAGAATCCAAGTACCGCTGTTTGAGAGCCACAGCACTGCAGTCGGTAAAGTCCATTTTTTTCTTAGTGTTAAAGCAAGAGTTCTGGCTTTAATGACCTACAGAATGATACATGCCTGATTAATTTTCATAGGAGAATGGTTACATGACCTGAGAAATTAATATGTCTTAGTACAGACTGCCACAAACCAAATCCACAAATGATGCAGAAGAAATATAAAGGTCCTTCTCTGGGCAAGATTCACTTAATCATGATATGGATCCAAGCCTACAATCCCCTTTTTACTGAGGCAGTGTAGATTAATGACTTGGCACATGGAATTTCCTTAGTACTGTGTTGGGCTGTGTCTGCAGGCCTCTGTTTATAATTTTCTGTCTGGTACATTGAAAATTGCCGATGCTGTGAGCTATTTCTTCATCTGTTGATATTTCTCCAATTTTGGGTAGTGTCTTTAGCATATTTTAATCTAAGAGGACTTTTTCTAAAGTAGTTCCAGAAATATCTGTCAAGAGAGTTTAAAGTTATTTCTTCATTAGAAGATTCTATATACCACTCAGGTCTTTTGAGCTTTATATAATGTACTTTGAAAAAGAGCTGGAGGTAGCAGAATATACAAAACCAAGCAACAATATGCTAATAGAAGGAGCACAGAAATATCTTCACCTTAGGAAGCAATTGCCTGCTTCAGTATTCAAAGCGTACACCTAGTGCATATTTATTGAGTAATTGAACACTCAGTGGATGAAGCCTTAATTTAACATCAGCAGTGGATACTCTCCAAAGTTAATGTCTCTTATGAAGGGGATAAGCATTCTTCTGAAGGATGTGCATCTATTGGCTTGTCTGTGATGTCAACTTGGTGTGTAGAAAAATAAAAATGCCACCAAGTGGAAAATGCAAACTGACCTGAATAAAAAAAAAAAAAAGTAGCTATTTCATAGGCTATTGACACACAAGTTTTCAAGTTTTATAGTCCCTCTTTTAATACTTTTAAAGTAATCAAATGTAAGACTAATTTTGAGAGTAATTTGCACTGAAGATATTCTAATAATATGGTACCTTTCCTCAATACTTTTGTCCTCCATGTTTAACACAGAAACAGTTTGTATTTACACTTAAAGAATTTAATTATTATGTACCTCATAACAGAAAAGCAACCAGAGCCTTCTGCTGAAAGCAGCTTATAGTTTTTAGCATCTAAAATGAAGGGTAGTCATTGATGCCTTCAGCCATAACTTCACAGTTCTTAGTGCAAAGTGTGTTTCAATCTTATGCCCATCAAAGCTTTTGGACACACCTTGCTTTTCTTATTTGAACCTTGGGAAGCTGAAGTTTATATATGTTTATGGTCACCACCAGGCTAATTGCTGGGATTTCTCAAGCTTCATTGGCAAGCATTAAATGGTTTAGTCATATGGTTTAGTTTTAGGTAGTCCTGCAAGGAGCAGGAAGTTGGACTTGAGGATCCTTATGGATCCCTTCCAACCTGAGATATTCTAGGATTCTATGAGTAAAAATGCTTGTTTGGTCTCTATGCTTTCTCCTTTTAATCCTTGGAGGGACAAAAGGCAGCAAAGGAAGTGTCTGAGGTTATTCAGTTCACAATATTCTCTCCTATTCCCCTTGGCCTCCAATAAAAATTTTTGAAAGGTCAAAAAGAGAGCTACAATTTTACCTCTGCTTCCTTTCCTTACTTCCTCCAGCAATGAGGCAGTTATTTTAGTTCTCAAACTTTCAGATTTTTTTCCAAAGATATCCTTTCTTCTCTGTAATACTAAATTATTTCCAACCTCTGGTCTAGTCTAAAACCCAGCCCTCACCTCCCTCTTCAAAATACCTGTTTCCACTTGAAATAAATCTGGCTGTGGCAAAGGTGACCTCAGAGTACTGCAGCGTTCTGCCTTTCCAAATCTTGAACCTGACTTCCAGCATTGACACCCAAACCGCCTCACTACCCCCTTGCCTCTTAGATCTTTTGGTCAGAACTCCTTGCATCATCCTTGGTTCCAGGTCCTGGTGTTCCTAGAGCCCTCCTCAGACCCAGTCTTTCCCACTGACACCCACTTCTCTGCTGTAGCTGTTTGTCCCCAAGAGCAGGGCTCCTCTGGGAAGGGGCAGCACATCCTTGCCTTCGTGAAGGTGGTTACTCATCACCTTCCTCCCCTCTTTCCCACACCAGTTCAGCCCTTGGATGCTGTTGCGCCAGTGAGGGGAGGTAAACTTGGCTTGTACAGCCAGGGCTCTTGCACGCAGAGAGCTCACCCTGAGCTACACCTGGGCCTGTGACTGTTTACCCCTCACTTCCCATAGCTCAAAATGCATAACACACCTCTATGAAAAAAAGGGGCGAAGGAAAAGCATGAAATGGTGAAGGGAAGAAGTCAGAGGCCAAGACGGCATTTGTCTGGTGCTTTTCACAGTATTTTTCCTCTTTTCTTACACATAGCCTGCACTTCCTAGGCAGAGAGTCAGAGTCCTGAAGCTATTGCTAACTGATCTGCACCTGAGCGAAATGAAGGGCACCATTCTGGGAATGGTCAGTCCTCCTTCCTCTTGCAGTGAGCAGCATAAGGATGAGTTTGAGGAAGGAAAATCTGGGTGAGGAAAGAGATATAAAGGGGGAAAAAAAGACAGGGAATTTGCAGGGAAAGGTTCTGCAATGACCTTTGGATCAGGAAAAAAAAGTCATTGAGAAGCCAGTGATGAAAATTTAGAGGTTAAGAAGATATATTTGGGGGCTGGGAGAGGGTAGCTTGCTCCATAGAAAGCCTTGCAGCACTGTAATCCCCTATGCCTTTTTCCCTGGCCATTGCTTCTGGCATTTGGTCTCCCCTGAACTACTGGAGACTCCTTGAAAGGGGACTGCTGGAAGTACTGAATCAGTGAGGCATTCAGACCTGGGCCTAGCAGAAATTCTTATTTCTCAGAACAATCCCTCTACTCAGTCAGAAAGCCATCTGGTAGCTTTTCATCTTGTCTTTGGATATTAGCTGTTGTTTGGGATCTTCTGATATTGCAGCTTTAAGAACATGTTGGTTCTAAGTGAAGGACTTTCCAGCCTGTCAAAAGATAATAATCCTGCTATTCAACAAAGTGGGCTTTGTAGCCTGCATAGTGACACAGGCATTTGAAATGAAAGCCTATTGTTCGGAAAGCATAGGTTTTAAAAGCTACTATACCTTCCTCATGCATTGTAAGAATTCAAAGTAAATTTTGGCATTTTGCACCTTCTCATCTGAAACAAAGGAAAAAGCTAAATCCACATCAGTTTAACTTCAGTCATGTAAAAGGTTAGGTTTTCTAATTACTTTTGTCTAGTGGTATGGCTTTTGTACTGAGGTTCTTGGCTAGTCTTTTTCTATAATTTTTAAGTTGTTCATCATCTTTCTTTTTCACTCATGATACCTTCAGAAATCACCACCACCACCACGACCTTTTAGCTAAGGAATATGTCTGAACATCTAAAAAAATGTGAAGCCTGAAATCTATGGAAAACATTGCAAGTAAACCAGGCTGGAAACAATTTTCCCTTCTGTGCATCTTACGGGGACAGTAGCTGTATCTTCTGTTCTTTACCAGTGTAATATCATCTTGACAAGTGGTCTGTTTATTTCTAGAAGTAGCCCAAAGTCAGGAATAATTTTTTGAACACACAGGACACATATTTGTACTCCTTATGTCCCAGATTTTCCCTGACATTGAGCAACTGTATACATCCTATGTAACCATATGCATACAAGACAATGGTGCTATCCAGAACTCTCAGGCTGGCTGTTAGTGTGTGTGTCAGTAGCTTTAAATCCCTTCTATATTTGATTTGGAGAAGTACGCTAAATCATGGCTAGCTCCCTGGTTTTTTTATCAGAAATTCTATATCAAACCTTAGCAGCTTATCTAGTGGAAAGTACAGCTGAAACCACTACACTCTGAAAGATCTTCTTGTGAGTATTGGATATTTTTCCACTGAAAAGCTGTTTTGCTAATGAAATGTTTCATCATATTTGATGCTGGGTTGTCAGATTGTTGCCCTCAAACATAGTTTTGTGGGGGCATTTGAGGGTAACAGCAAAGAAGAGCAAGAGGTAAAGAGGACAGTAGGTTTTTGTCAGTGTGCCCTAAGCCTTGAATGAATTGCTTGGAGTTATTTCAGGGAAACTTTTATACAGAGCCTTGCACAGTTTGGAATTGCAGTTTTCATCCTCACCATTAGTTCCCCAAAATAAAGACAGCTCCTCAGGTGGTATGAAGTAAGAACATTGTCTTTCCTCCTTACAAAAGTAGTTCGAACATTACATTTGGCACTCTCTCCTAGAACTATCTGCTTTCTAATACCAATTTGTTGTTCTGTTCAGCATGGGCTGTCATAACAATGTCAACATTATCAACTGTAAAATGTAATTGAGTGTGTGAAGTTTTTTCCAAAATAATGTCATTCAAGTCAGATCATCTGCTATGACAAACTGTATTTTCAGTCTCTTGGCCACCAGTGTTTTCATTCATTTTGGAATGCTTCCATTTGATCTTTGTGTCCTTGTAGCATCAAACATAACTCTTTGTTATTGCTGTATTGAACCTCACGTGCATGTCTCTTGGAAGTGGTGCAGACAGTTCCTTCACAGTAGTACAATACAACCATAACACAATAGCAGAACACTGGTGGCTGATTTTTGCATTAATGGTTTTCCAACAACTGGCTGGGTTTTGCATGCAAGTGAAATCTCATTGTTATTCCATGACCAAAGAAGCACCTTCCAGAATCCCAAAAATATTAGAAATTCAGAAACAGCTACTTTCCCCCAGAGTTAATGCTGTAGAGTGAATGGCTGTGATGTTCCCAGAAAAAATACAGCAAAAGATGTTTGAAACTAGTAGTTTTATCTAGGTATTTGTTCCGTGAAACTAGAGAAAGAGGGCTGCAAGCATACCTGTCCTGGTTTTCCAGGTATGGTATGAGTATGGTCTTTGGCACGGTTCCTGAGTTTTTTGAGATTGTAAAAGGATGGGGTTTTGCTTGTCTTTTATTTCACAGAATCATAGATTCATGGAACGGTTTGGGTTGGAAGGAACTTCAAAGATCATCTAGTTCCAACCCCCTTGCCATACACAGGGACACCTTCCACTAGACCAGGTTGCTCAAAGCCCTGTCCAACCTGACTTTCAACACTGCCAGGGATGGGGCATCCATAACTTCTCTGGACAACTTGTTTCAGTGCCTCACCACCCTTATAGTGAAGAAAATTTCATTCTAAATATTCCACTTGAGCTGTTGCTAATGTAGCAATCGTGCCCAGCAAATGTAACAAAGGCTGCTGAGCACTTCTCGTTGAATACAAGGAAGGTACTCTTTTGCTTATATCCAAATATAAGCGTTCCACTTGCTTATATCTTTTGGTCCTTATATCCATCTTAGCTTTCTATTTAGCTTTTAACCAATGGAACCAAATTTTAAATTTTTGGGTGTTTCCTCACTTGTGTTGGTTTTGGCTGGGGTAGAGTTA
Organism: Falco rusticolus; assembly: GCF_015220075.1. Taxonomy (NCBI): domain Eukaryota; kingdom Metazoa; phylum Chordata; class Aves; order Falconiformes; family Falconidae; genus Falco; species Falco rusticolus. Next base: position 43,471,841 of record NC_051210.1, on the reverse strand, counting down.
AAATTATTTTCATAGAAGCTAGTATGGGACTATGTTTTGGACTTGTGCTGAAGACAGTGTTGATAATAAGGGATGTTTTAGTTACTGCTGAGCAGGGCTTACCCAGAGCCAAGGCCTTTTCTACTCCTCACCCCACCCCACCAGCAAGCAGGCTGAGTCAGTTGCAGCTGGGAGGGGACACAGCTGGGACAGCTGACTCAAACTAGCCAAAGGGATATTTCATACCGTATGACATCATGCTCAGCATATAAAGCTGTGGAAAGAAAGAGGAAGGGGAAGATATTTGGAGTGATGGTGTTTTGTCTTCCTAAGTAACTGTTACACATAGTGCAGCTCTGCTTTCCTGGAGATGGCTGAACACCTGCCTGCTGATGGGAAGTGGTGAATGAATTCCTTGTGTTGCTTTGCTTGTGTGTGCAGCTTTTGCTTTACTTATTGAAGTCTCTTTATCTCAACCCACAAGTTTACCAATTTTACTCTTCTGAGTCTCTCTCCCATCCAACTGTGGGGGAGCGAGCGAGCAGCTGTGTGGGGCTTGGCTGTCAGCTGGGGTTAAACCATGACACCATTCTGAACTACTTCCAGAATATCATGTTCTACAAGGTTCTCATCCTCCCACTGAAAAAAATGTTGTCAAGGGTTCTTTGTCTCGTTACAGCAGCTCATTTTTACTTCTCTTGTGCCCTCTGCCTTTTCAAATCAACCAACTTCACTATCCTAGGCAGCACAATTATGAAGCAGCAGCATCCACAATGCTATGAAGCCCAAAAGGGGAAAATGTGACTTTGCCATCAGCTGTAAAAAAACAGACAGTGCAGATAGGCGTCTACATCATGTATTTGTTCCCAGTTCAGGGTAAGCACTATGCACTAAGCACACCACTTGTGCACCCCTGGCCCAGATAGACTTGATGCCGTGGGAAGGCCTGTGACTGTCCCTACCAATCCCTTGGGAAAAGGTAACCCCAGAGGGGCTTTTCTCCACTCCACTGCTTCTTCATTGACAGAGGAGTAAAAGACCCTCAAGGCATCCTACTTTCCTGTGAAAGCCATTCTTCAGCCCAAAGATACATGACTTAGGTCAAAGATACATGGTACCAACAGACAGCTTTTCTGCCTGCATCTGCTGTATTTTTGACCCGTGCTTCCAGCTAGCCTGCCTCCATGAACACTGTAGCCCTTAGCAAGGGCCCTACCCCACTGTGGCAGAAGTTTGTTTCCGATCAAGAAGGAAATAGTCTACAGCCTGTCCAGGCTGTAGCTCTCTGTCTGGCTTTAAATCCTAACAGAGGACAGCTCCTGCAAAGTGTGCTCATATTTCATTGGCAAGGAGCAGCAAGTATTCAGTATGATATATAATGCATGCTAGATCTTTTTTTCACCTAAAATACTGTCACACACTCTCATAATTTTATAATACACACAAGAGTATATTTTAGATGTGTCTAGGTGATAATAAAAGATGTTTAACTTATTTTGTCCTGCAGGAGACAAGTAAGATCTGTTAGGCCAAACCAAGGCTGAACAGGAAACATGTACAAAAATGCAACCACAAGCAGGATTTGGGGGCTGTGAGCTGCACGTTTATTTTCATTCAAGTAACTTGGTGTGCATGCTCCATAATAAGGGACACTAGTGGTAAAAGCTCTACAGCCTCCTTCAGCTCCCTGTAAAACTGTCTGTTACACAAAATGTATAACATTTTAGAAATTATTTTTCAGGAAAAATCTTTTATTCTAGCCATGTGTTTCTATGCAGACACAGGTAAGGAAAAAATGTGTTGCCAGCAATGCCAGTTCATCACTTTTTTTGATTTAGCCTTTAACATTTAGGGTCACATATCCAAATATCTTGTAGCAGTAACTGGTTTTATAGTTTTAAGGAACTGTCTTCTTGAATTAGTGATTTGACTTAAAAAATGCTTTAGGCATGGCAAAGATATATTATGAATTCAGCAGCTAACACACAAGATATATCATTGAGATAGATTAGGAGATGGTGAAGCATGTTTTTCTGTCATTACATAGTTCATGAACCTCCTGTCTCACAGTAGTCCCAGAAATGTCTTCAAAGTTACTTACAGCTTAAAAAATGAGCATCGAAATATGATCCTTTATAAACAAGTAGGCCGTATTCTGATACATTGGAAGTGGTCCTATAAGACCACTTATAATAAGATATCCTTTTTGTTTAATAGAGATAAGGCAAAGTAAAGCACTGCTCCACTGGCAAAGTTATGGCTCTAGCAAAGGGCATGTTTTCTCCATAGTATAGTCTGCAACCCTGTTCCCACAGCCGGCAAGATGAGAGGACCACTGGTTTTGTGTCACAGTTTTCTCTCAGTGGGGTTGATTTCTTTCCTAGAGAAGGCACGGCAAAGGAGAGGGGAAATCAGTGGGAGGTGGATGATGTACAGCCAAGCTTTATTAGGACAGGCCTAGGACATGTACTTGAATTTGGCAGCTTAAATGTGCCTTCAGGTCCCCAGCACAAAACACCACAAATCTCATGGCACATAACGTTGACTATGTCAGACTGATATGAAATGAAAAGCTTCTTTTCAGTTTGTCAGATCATGACTTTTTGATTTGGGCTGAGCTGGCCTGAAACAAAACATTCTGTTCTAATTTTTCTCATTTGAAAACAAACAATATTTCCTCCTATGGTAGCTTCTGAGGCTTTTTGCTATGGACATTTATTAAGCCTGTATTCTATCATCACCTCAAAAGAGTCAGTTAGATAGAAAACACCTGGCCACCTCTAGTTGTTGGGTTTTTTTAATTGTTGAAATATCTGGCTAATGTCACCGTAAGACATACATTCAGATTGCAAATGATGGCAAACCCTCTGATGATGGAAAGCCCTCTCCCCTGCCCTCTCTGACTTCCTGATGCCACAGAACATAATCTGACCTGCACAGCTTGACCAAAAGCTCAGCAGGCCTGGGGTATACATTTAAAATGCCACTTTGAATCAAATCCATGTACCAGAAGGTCCTCCCCAAATCATGCTGCTTTGTTCTTCAAAACAGGCTTGATAACAGTGTTGTTCCTCACTAAAACTGCAGTAGGGAAAACCCATACTACTGCAGTACAAACACTTTCAGCAAGATTTCCAAAATCCTTCCCTTTAAGACAATTTAGGAGGACAGATTCCTCGCAATACAAAACCCACTTCTGTTCCAAAGTCACTTGGGTACTACAAAACCCTGCTAAATTTGTGTAATTCTGCAACATATTTTACAATATAAATAGGAATATGCAGCCACATATTTAATCAGAGAAACAGCAAAAGAATGTGCCATATGTGTGAGTTGTGGCTAAATCAGCATTTTCCTAGGAACTGTCATTGGCAGAGCAGTATTTAAACTCAAAAAAATTGCCTCTTTTTGTTTCATGAAGCACTTCTGAACCCAGCTGAAAATATTCAAGAAATATTATAAGCAAATTATCAACATTCTCTAGGTATCTTCTCCCATGAAGTCTCAGGTGTTGGTGTTTAGAATTTAAGTTTTGGAAGTGGTCACCTATGTCAGGTTTGGTTTTTTCCTCTTCTTGGAAAAACAAGAGTATTTATTGATTAAATACCTTACTTTGATAACAAATATGTGTTTGACTGCCAGACCAGGCCATCTCCAAAGATCTCCACAGGCAAAGTTTAACATAGTCTATATTTACAGCTCAATAAAAGGCTTCATAGAACTACAAGTAATTGTGAAGACGTTCCTTGTTTGGCTAGTGGCAGATTCAAGTAATTTTTGTCTATACGGAATTCTGCCAGCTCTAGATTAAGTACATAAGCAATGTGGAAATGTGTAAAAATGCCACTTGGGTATAACTGAATTTGTATATTTCTCTAGAACTAGGAGAAACATCAACATTGCATTAGAGTCATGACAAATCCTTCAGTTCTTTTCTGGCTAAACAGCCAGAGTCTGATTAAGTTTTGTTTAAAGATTAATACATTCTAGATAAGTTTTGTACAATATCCTTAAAAATAATAGTATTATACTATAATCTCAGTCATTATCTGATTTTTCTCCTCAATAAAAAAGCAAAGTCTCCTAGAGTGGAGACATTATATAAATTGTACTGTTTAGTAATAGCAATGTTGATTATGAGAGGCTTAATTATGGTCATCATTTACAAAAAAATCAGTCTTGCCACAGAAAGCCTAATAATGAATGTCTGTTGTTTAAAAATTATTGAAACTTTATTTTTCTGAAGGTATGAAGTCTGCAGGGTGTTATCATTTTTTTTCCTCTTTGAAAGAGTTAATATTAATGAAAATTAGATTCCAAATAATTGCAAAATGAGAGTCTTATCACCGTTTGGATATGTTTCTTTATTTACACGGAAAACCATGCAAAATCCAAAAAAAATGGTACAAGAATAAAAGACAGTAATTTTTAGTTATGCAGGAATTATTTTGTACACAGGACCAAGTTGCACTCTTATTCACGCTGGTGCAAGTAAATGGCAAATTTAATTCTATTTCAATTTACAGCAGAATGGTTAGGAGCTCTCTTACTTCTATGGGCTGATACATAACATGAATACTCTAAATTATAACTTACCATGTGTTCCTCAAGGGAAGATGTGCTCCAGTGCTGGAGCTCCATGCAGTGCCTATGCAAAGGGCTTAGGTTGGGTTTACAGGTATGGGCCATAGGCAATACCTAGATTCATTAGGATAATTTTTAGCAAGTCAGGAGGATGGAAAGCAGCTTTTAGCTTTCAGAACTTACATTTTAATGTTTTTGCAGCAAGCCTTAGTTGATGTGTAAATTGAACCACATAATTTCTAAAATAAAGCAATTTGTAGTGAGCTCACTGACATTTTACTTGTCAGTTCTAATTCAGCAGCAGTAACTCTGAGTTTGGCAAAACATGGATTCTTCATTAGAAGAGGTATTTCGTCCTTAGCTAACCTGGCAAAGCAGATTGGAGGGGCATACTTTTGAAACTTTATCAAAGTTAGCCGGCTTGTGTTTGCTTCTTGCAATCAACAAAATAAAAAATATGGACTAAAAATTCTGGCTCCATCATACCAAAGAAATGGTCAGTTTGTAACCAGTTTTGCCTGTGAGGGTTGGCTGTGGTCTTTTTTGGGACCAGAGTCTACAAACACTAGGCTCAGGCTAGACGCAAAAATCTCTCACCCTTCCAGAATAAATTAGCGAACAAAAAAACTGCTGGCAAAGAAAAGGTTTTAAAAGCTAATGTGTTAGGGTAATTAAATGCATATTTCAGCAGTATTTATTTGGCATTGATTGGCCAAGGCCACTTACTGCGAAGAGTTGAATAGTTAATTCAAGTGCTAGGCATCTCCTAAAGGAGATGACCTTGGGGTCATATAATTGTAACAGTAATTTGTTTAGTGGAAGAAATGAATATGTTCTCAATTAGCTTAGCAGGCGTTATAATAACACTAGTGGGATTTATATTTGCTTATGTCACTCTGCTGTAAGGATAAAGATATTGGATCTGTTTGTCTGTTTTTAGTCTCCCAGTTCATGATTCTTCACAGAAGAGATGCGAAGGTTTGCTCATCCTGGTTAACAGGTGTCCAATCCTAATGCTGCAGATATTAGCATAATCACTGGAGGGACCTGAAGGACAGACTCCCAGCAGTAGTACTGGCAGGAGACAGTGTTACCCACTTAAATACTTCTCATGCTAATATGTTTGCCCTATTACGGATTCTAAGGCTTCTCAAATTTACCCCCTAAACTGGTGCCTGATCTGAGATTATTCCACCATTGGGGCTCTTGGAGGTTTATCACAGATATGTTATTCTGCTGGGATTTCCCCCCTCCCCCACTGTTTTAATCTGCTGTCACTATAAAATGGGAAAGCAGTAATTCATTTGACTATGCTCTACCTCAATACTGCTGCAATCCTCTGATCTAAACTTCTTAATGTATTTCTTTTAATTTTCAAATGCTGACACATTTTCACTGTTCACTAGTCAGGGTACATGTAAAAGAATGTATAATAAGCATAACCTACCTACCCCGCACTGCAACGTATGATTTATGGAAACTTGCAGTCTAGTGTTGTCCATTATCAGCAACTACCATCACAACTAAAGCAACAACCAGGATTTTGCAGGAAAGGCTCTGCAAGACAGATGGGGCAAAAAGGCCGTTAAAAACACAGGAAAGAGTTTTTCAGGTTCATCTGTCTTGTGGAAAGCCAGGAATTAGTCTGTAGAGACTTGCCATGGCCAAGGTGAGTAAGCTGAGCATGGCTTTCTGCACTCTGCCAGGAGAGCTCTCTGCAGGACTCGGTACCACAGGAGGTGTGGGGCAGAACCCCTCTGTGTGCTCCCACCCTCCCCCCTGTGCTACACCAGTCAGTAAAAGCACAGTGTGCCCATGATGTATGTTCCAAATCAACTCAGTCTCTAGCTGGTAGGCAGCTCAGTTTCATCACATGCTACCATTTATACAAATTAGAGATGGGTGAAGACATCCTTTAGTGTTAAGAAACAGATCAACCTAGTTGTTAAGACAGGGCTGGCTGAGTTGCTTTGCTTCATTTCTAATAAATAAAAATTACGTGGCCCAAGAAACAGTTGAGTAAAACAAAGCACATCTTCCTAGGGTTGACCTTTGTCTTATTTCCTAACTATGCAAGGCACTTACACCTGTGCTTTAATCTCCTATACACATGCCTAAATATATTATTGAGCAAAGCTGGCCGACACTCAGCCTGGGTAAGGAGGATAACTTGACTGCCTTATTTTCTGAACCCTGTGGAATCTGTTCCCACTATTTCCTTGCTCATGGAAAAGCTCTGCATGCACACAGCACTCCTACAAGTCAGGGGGTTTTGTGGGGGTCAAGGAAATTTGTGTCTTCTGAGTGGAGCTCCAGAGTGTATACCCTATAAAGCTACAGACTCCATATGTTATAGAATGTCTGGCCTTCAAAGTGTGCAACAAACCTATTTGTGCTTAATTTTCCATAATACTTTGCAATCAGTGATGGTGTTGAATTTTGCATATAGATGCAGGTAATTTTGGGGCCAGTGTCATATGAAGCTCATTTTTCTCCTTTTAAACCACAAAGTCGTGCAACCCTCTCTGCAGAGGCTTGGGAGAAGAGATGAGGAAATCAAAGAGATGCTTAGTTCTCTTCAGTCTCAAGCTCCCTATTGACTAGGAGAATTGATGAGAAGAGAAACCCAATGAGAAGTTTACAGGCATAATAGAAAATATTTTAGCAGCACTAAGCAGCATGTTTTCCATTTACTATTCAGTGTTTTGAAAGAAATTGATGACAACAGTGAACAAGCAGCTTTAATCAGGATAGTTATTTTGGTGTTGGAATATGGATTTTAGTGGCTATATGTGGGCACTGGGGCTTTGAAGTTGACTGTGATTTGCAAACAGGTTAAAACATGTTCTTTGTGCCTTGAGTCTATTACGATATTTCATTGCAAAAACATAATTTAATGCTAGGAAAATAATAATCCTAAAAAATGCCCTCTCTTTTCCAGTAAACTCTCATCCCCTCTTAAGCACTGTAGGGTGTTAGCAGTTTTCACTGTCCTGACTCATACTCTACTCAGTGTGTGAGGCCTCCTGTTGATGTTACGTCAAGGCCTTTGGGCCAACACAAAGCCTGTTGAATCTTACAAGTTAGTATGCACATCCACCTTCAAATTAATTGACATACTTGTAGTCTTCACAGCAGCAGTGACAGTTATGGCTTGTTGCACAAACTGCTGTATTTTATTGATGAAAGCACATTTTTATTCAGGTTTTCACCTGTTTAAATGGAATAATTTTGAAGAAGAATTCTTGTGTGGGTTACAAGTCCTGTTTTAAAGCAAGTGCCATAATATTGTGCAGAAGCAGTCTGAAACACCAAAGTTTACTGTACGGATTTTGCAGTGACTATTGTAATGTTCTGTGTGACTCCTTCATGTAACCATTTTCATTCTATCAAGCTCAACAGTACTGGAGTAGTGAATCCTCTAGTACCTATTCAGATCGAGGGTAAGCAGGCAGAGCTGCACTGACTTAGAGGAAATTGCTTCTACTGACACCAAATCTGACCATAGTCCATAGAGGTAACAGCGAATCTCTTTATATAAGCTAACCTATAGTCTATATGTAATCTATATGTAGAAAGCACATTTATTCTATGGTGAGCCCAATATTTTAACTTGTGTCAGAAAGGCTGGAAGAGTGGTAGAGGAACTCTCTTCTTTCCCTCACTTAACATGGGAAGAAGTACCAGACAACTACTAAGATGCTTCCCCACTTTAGTGTTTCTGTGCCCTGTCCTCCAGGGTCTCCCTACATCTGGCCACACAGCTTTGTGGATAACATCCCAACACCAGCTATCCTCATCCTTAGTCTCCCTCCCCATGACAGCAAGAGCTCTTTACCACAGCTTTTGCTTTCTGTCCTCCCCACCAAGTAAATCCTCTGGGCAAGCAACAATGGAAGATCTGGTTGTGTTGTTCAGACAACCCAAGGTCAAGGGTTGCTTGGCTTGGCTGGGCTTTTTTGTCCATGCTCTGTATTTGTGTTCATAACAGTTCTACCAACTGCTGAAAAAAACCTGTCCTTTAGGACTGTTGTCAACTGCAGGGACAAAAGGGAAGAACAGCAGGGAAATGGTGGAAAAATTATAAGAAAAACCTATGATGTTTGAGGTGAAGTGTGCACTGAGAAGAATCCTTAAGGACTAGATTTCCCCTGGTGCAGGTAATCTATTAGCGTTAATGGTGCTTACTCAGATGTGCTTCCTAGGAAAAAATACATACCTTTGTGTCCAGATGCATGACCAGTAATCTTTTGAGGAAATCTTCATGCTCTGTAGTTTAACAGTAGATCCCATGTTTCCCAAAGACAGAGCATGTTCTGCCTTTTGGTAGAAAAGAGGCCTTTCATCTATAGTTAAGACATGCCTAAGATATGGGAATTCAACACAGTAGTCTTGCTGAAGTGAAAGTGTCATGGGTTATATCAGTACGTTTTTAATAAAATTCTCTTACCTTGATCAATCTATGCCCTTCAATTTAAAGCTTAGATTAATTCTCCAAGACACATTATGGTACTGTATTAATACTTGAAATCGCCTTATAAATGCTTGCTTTCATATTTGGCATAACTATTGTACCACTATAGAAACTGCTTCTATTGACCTTTAGATTAAAAATATGTTGGATTATCATGATTGACACATTCAGAATGACTCATTCTTGCCAAACACAGCATAACAACTTTTTAACATTCCTTTTTCTTTACAACTGCTTCCACTTTCATTATATGAAATATGGCTGTATTATATACCACCTCTCATTGCCTAACATGCTTTTTTCAGAGTTCAAGAAGATTTACATTTGGAACTAAATGTTTCAGTGATTGCTCTGTTGGATTTCATTATACCAGTGTAGTTAATCAAAGCAAGTCTGGCCTTGCAACCATGATTCATTGTATGGTTTTTTGAACTTAGTCATTTATACTGAATGAATATACACATTATCACCAGACTACCAGATTTTCTTTAACAGCCTGCATGACACTGTACTGTAATGCCTTAGTAAACTCCTTATGCCATGTGCACATTGCAGCTGCTTTTTTAATTTTTTTTTCTTTTTTCATTCTTTTTTAAGGAATTCATAGAAAGCCGTTCTCTACGATGGGGAATGAGGGACTCACTGGGAGTGTAGTCAGTGCAAGGGAAATGGTATTCACTTGTGGTCCTAATGACTGCTGTTTCACTATACACAGGAATATTTTCAGATCTGCACACTTTGTCTATGCAGCTGGGTGGTCTGCACAATAGTCATTAATGAGAAATCCCCAAATAAGCCTAAAATGCTCAAGTTTGGCTGAGGTGTATTCAACCACATGCTTTACAGTGGAATTTAGTTACAGGCAAAAGAATCACTGGTTTTGGTGAAAAGGATTTTGTGGTTTCTGTTTCTTTCTCCTGGACAATCTAAAGTACAGTTTTGTCACCAGTATTGAGGGGGAAAATTCTTTTACCCACCAAAACCTGCTGGAGGTAAAGATTTAAGGCAATAGCCTGTGTTGGCTAATACTTCCTAGCTAACTATTTTGCAGAGTCTTATGCAGGCTAGAATCTGTCTTTAACGTGCTGGCAGAGTTGAGTTAAAGCCTCAGCAACCTCTTTTAAATACTATAAATCAAACACAGGGAGGTATTTAGCTGCCTAGAGGTGAAGATGAGTGTTTAGTAAGATTTACCTAAATGTCTAAACAGGTCAGGTACTTAATTCCCACCGAAATCGAATGACAGTACTTCAAATACCTTGTAAATCAAGATGCTTGTGCTTCTGTCTACAATGGATTTTTGAAATGTGTTAATACTAGTACCTGCTATTATCATACCTTTATCCTCTGTTTGGACTTAACATATGTGACAGTCACACACTTTCGGTACAATGTGGAACAAAGCATACTAATAAAACCAGTTTTGATGAGTCTAGGTAAAAAACCCTCTGGCACAGCTGACTGGTATCTGTCTTCCTAATCTCTGCTTATGCACAGCTGGTGCACTGTGGCATACTCTGTGGGGTTCACCATTTCCATCACAGACAAAACACGCTAGCTGTTAGGTGTTAGGTGTGACTGAGTGAGAAGCCAGCCTGTGTAAGACAACAGGGACTGCCCATTTTGGATGAGTTATTTAGACGAAGTACATGGGGAAGGCAGGGAGAAATTTCTAATTTTCAGTGTGTTATTGTTCTATGAAAACAGATGCCAGCTTCTAAGCTGGACTACAGTCATTTTGCACCTGATAGGTTAAATGGTTATAAATTGATTGGATTCAGTTATGGGAGATTTCCTGGTTAGAAGGGTCCTCTGCTTGTAAGGCCCCCACAACAGCTTCTCTAACCCAGCTCCTTTTACCCTTTGTCATAGAAGAAGTATATTACAAAGTGAGAAGTGATTTCCACCTCCTCCAGCAACCCTGAGGACAGTGGTTAGCCAGCACAGTGTGGAACAAAATCAATTTTGAGGATGACTATTGAATATCTGTTGCTACTGTCATCAGCCTAGTCTGTTACTGCCTAGGAACTATTTTTCATCTAACAAAAGTTACCCAACAGCATCAAACAATTACAAAAAGGGGACATACAGTATATGTATATATATACAGACAAACAGTATGCAAATATCTGCCACTGGGATTGTCTTTGTGTCCTCAGTGTCACTTATCTGCCCTGCCCACAGCATATTGTTAATTCATTCCCCTGTTTAAAATGAGATTGTATTTTGTGTTGGCTACATGATAATCACAATCCCCTTTTGTATTTGCTTTCTACAGACATTTGAATGATTGCCTTTTACTGGCACAAATGGTCATAGAACACATAGTCCCCTGTCACATGCAGGGGTATTCACTGAAACTAAATGTCATATTCACATGTATGAATATTTTTTCCAGAAGTTTATGCTTGTTGTTCTGGTGCATGAATAGAAAGAATACCTTGTGACATATCTGGCTCACCACAACTAACCAGCCCAACACAGCTGTCAAATATTTGCACATAACAGTTTTGGATTAATCTATATGGTTACATTTTAAAAAATAATTTCAAATAAAAAATGAATCTGGAAAACTATGGCCTGTTTGCAGATATTCTATTTGTAAAAAGAAGGCAAAATGTGTCTGATGAAATATTCATTGTGAATTATTCACCAGTCTCAAACTGTAGTAAGTGTTAAGATAAAAGATTTGTAAACTTACCAAGCATTCAACAGAATTCACCAAGCCTGCTAAATCTTTTTTTTTTTTTTTGTCATGGCATTTCTGCCTATGAAAATATATTCATGAATTTGAAAGATTCTACACACTTTATGTTTACTTTCTGAATTAACAATTATTCAGCAGTTAAAGCAAATCTACATTTCTATATTACCAATAGATCCGTGCTCTTCTGTTTTATTGCTTCACTTCAAAGACTTATTAGTGTTGCCATAGCTTAATACTTCCCAGAACACACAGCTTAATTTCTTCCCAATACACATCATTCCAATAGCAAAGGAGAAAACTATCCAGCCCTTTTGATATTCAGTAAAAAAAATACAAGTAGGAGGAAATATTATATATGTATTAATTTAGTTTAATAATCCTTTTAATTTTTTAGGATTAATTTGCTCTTTTATTTGACATAAAACAAATCCAAGGTACATGTAGAAGTGTTGTTAATTCTCCTAAGCCCTGATTTGAGGATATGCACTGTGCTTGTATTATTTGCTAATTGGCTATTTGATTTGGGCAAAATTTTACCTAAATTGCTATGATTTAAACATGTAAAGATAGCTCTAATAATGTAAAGACTCTACTACTACACATCTGGTCCCTACTGCAAGCAACTTTTGAGCATAATATTTTTTCTATTTATATAGTGGAATATATAATTGTTGACATTTCAGATCTAAAACAGCACTCAGTCAAATTGTTTTCTGCAGCAGAATTTTCACCACAAAAAGTCTGGCTACATAGTTTCCTGAGCTCTTTCCAGGAAGTGATTGTAGTTTATGATAGGCTAGAAAAGAGTTTATGGTGGTTAGATAGCCTTCTTAGATGGGTTTCTTTAGATAAGAAGTCCAGCAGATTGTTTAAAGATTGCTTCTTTAATAAGCAGTCTTGCACATGGTGAAACACTGACAGCAAATACAGGACAGATTCAAGAGAAGAATATCACCCCTTTTTGTAAAATATGCAAAGAATTGTACTGTTTGCTCTATGATATTAGTGAATAGTAAATAAAATGTGCTATATAATATGGAAATATATATTTTTAAAGCAATCCATTACAAATACACACCACTTTTCAGAATCCATCTCCCCCCACCCCCACCCCCAACGCTGACCATTAAAAAGAAGCAGGATAAAACCCTCTACCTAAATTTTCGGAAAGACGACGATAGTGTGTATACAAACCCTAAAGCAACAGTAAGCAACTTACCAGATGGGGATACTAGAAGAGGGCTTATAAGGCTTGATTTATTGTGTCGGGTGTTTGGTTATTGCCTTGTGTCTGTAGAGGATGTTCTAACATTTTACTGACAATGACAACATTGTCCTGGTGTCTGGAATCACTGGAATCACAATGTTTGCATTTACTAGGACAGATGGAGGCCACATTCCTAGATACATCCAGGATCTCTAACTGGTGAAAAGGCATCTTTCCTAGCCATCACAGTTAAATGCCAGTGCTAGCCGTAGTGTTTCCAGGCACTTGAGCACAGAGTGGATTCATCTCTTACTCACCCACGCATTCAGCTGTATTTATTTCATTACTGTCACCTACAAAAAACAAGTGCTTACCAAGTGCATGTGGAGACCTCAGGTAGGGTGAGTCACATTTACCCTGTTCCACCTTCAGTGATTCTGCTATTGACTCATGATAAGAAAAACAAGCCCCAATTACCAGAATGAGGCATGTGAAAATAGGCATCTAATGATACAGAAATGTGTCCTACTAATTTTGGATTCAAGGCACATGTATGTATATGAATGATCATTTCAGATGGTCTCATTTTCACTAAAGCTGACTGGTAGCAAGTTAAGAAAATGTTGGTTTAAGATAAAAACAAAAAGCTGAATGGCACATCCAGCACCACCTGTATTCTCTGGCTCACCACATAAAGAGGCAAGTACCTGGGAGTACACCTCAGGGTATTGCAAACAACGTATCCTCCCATCCACTGCATTTCAGTGTACTACAAAAGTCTTGCAGCTAAGACTACATCAGCACCAAAGTGAACAGGAAAATGCCCTTACAATTACTAGAGGTTTCAAAAATGAAGTTTTGAAAATGAACCTAAGTCAAGGAGAGATAAGCCATGTCCCTGCTATAGGCTGCATGTTGTGGTAAGTCTCTTCATCACTACCTGCATGAACAAAGTTGGTGAGTCTCCTGCCATTTTAAAGGCCACATTGTAGAAGTCTGGTTAATGCAGTTGATGAGACTGCAATCCAGCCTGAGCAATGGAAGGGTAAGAAGGGATGCACTGTTTTCTCTGAATTTTGGAGAAAAGGGGAATTTCTAGAGCTGCAAGACTTTGCTTGGAGGCAGTACAGTTTGAGGGTATTACCAGACAAAGACGTAAGGGCAGCTGCTTCACAGACCTTCAGTGAATCAGTACAACTGGGTGAGAAGACTGGCTGAGGCTGTGGCACGGTCGAGTGGGAGCAGAAGAATTTAACGCAAGGCCAGCAGGTGGGTGCCTCCTTGGGGTGGCCTCACAGATGACATGCCCTTCATCAGAAAACCACCCTTTGTGTATGATTTATGTGAGTTAATGGGAAAATTAATTTGATTTAATAATCAGCAACTCCTTTAATCCTTTCTTGAAATAGGTAAGAAGGGATACAGGGAATTGAGGATGCCAGAGAGAAAACAAATGGAGAAGCCAGAGAAGAAATTATTCAGTGGAATTATATGTTTTAGTTATTTTACCAAAACAAACATACAAAACCAAAACATCTTAAAAATACCTTACATTTAATTCTGTATGGGTTAGCTTTGCTTGTTTCTTATAGAAATAGTTTGTGCTGCATTATTATTACTACTAGTTCATTAGTATTATTATTATACTTTTCCAGGAACAGCACATTTATTTTGTCTGACCCAAGGGAAAGTACGCTTAAAGGTAAGCTATTCTGGCAATACTTAGCCCTTTCTGTTATATTCTTCTGCTCTGCTGATATTAACGTAAGTATGTAAGCTGCAAAAGGATTTGAGTAGTATGCAAGTACAGATTTCTTAGCTCACAATAAAGATTTCTACAATTGCAGCTAATCTAGCCCTCAGACCTCAACTTTCATAACAGCAAGTCAGCCCTTATAAGTAGAAAATTTAGAACAAAAAGCTGTCCGTGTGTCCCCCACCCTGTCTCCCTCCTCCCAATTTCTTAGTCCTAATAAAACACAAAAGAGAAATATGTCAACGCCACCCTCCCCCACCTCACATGTCTCATCGTAGACATCATCAAGCTGGTTTTACTTCTTATTTACCTATTTGTCTCCAAATCTCTTGGGACCTCTGCATCATTATCTTCAATGAACACCTTCAGTAAACAGGACATTTAATGTGTATTTGTGTTGTTCTGGCTTGTTGCAGTTGTTTACCTGATTGGATCACATGCTGCTTTGATCATTTAGAAGAGAAAATGTTTTTAAAGCAAAATATACTGGAACACTTTGTGACAGCAAAATAAGAAGAGACACACATTTATTGTATTTGTTTTCTCACCGATGTATCAGTTTTAAAACGTCTTGGTCATTAAAAAATCCTTACACACACACACACCTTCCAGTCATCTTGACTTTGAAGGTTCGAAGTTAATCACTCCCATTGCATAAAGAATTATGTTTTCTCTATGATGGAAAATCTTCTGAGGTTAATTTGAAAGGGCACTTGAGTTAGGGCCTGCCATGGAGCACCTCAAGTTACACCAGACATGATCTTGAACCATTAATCTTTTGCTTTAAACCATTAATGGTTTGCTGCTAGTTTAGGATAAGGCAATTGTATTCCTGATACACACAGCCAAGACTGGGGCTTTTTGCCTTCTTGCCAGTTTTATAACTTGGGACTGATCTGGTTTGAGTGTGAATGCACTGTTAACCATATGTAGTTTGCAATAATCACAGTAACTTGAAAATTCTGCCTTAGTGGTAGAAAGATATAAAGTGATTGTTTTGCACAGAAACCCATGCATACTTTTGGTAAAAAAACAGACTAGGATACTGAAGACTGGTTGTTCTATACCATATAGGGATTTCTTTATGACTCAACATATAGGAATGCAAATTGGATTAGGTAGGACCTATATGGACTGCCCACTGTAAATGGTCTGCCATTCCTCCCTTATTCCAACTATTAGACATAGATATTAGTTAGCTTTTCTCCCATAAAATTCCAATATATTAGTAGCTGATATGATATGCACTTCCAACTTGAGTTTTCTAATGAAAATTACATTGTTTTTATTTTAGAATATTGCCTCACAAGCTGGAAGAAGTGAAGTTTTAGGGTCAAATATTAAAAATCAGAAGTTGAAGAAACACATGAACAATGCACATTCTTTCTCCCATATGCATGTGGGCATATGGCCACCTGATTTGTGCTTACAGCTTCAGTAACACAGAGAGGCAATTTTAATCAGATGTCTATTTTTACATATGTTGACTCAGAGCCCCCACTATGAAATTCTGTTGATTGTACTCTGTGCACGTGGATATACAACTTATATTAATAAAGAATCACTTGAGCTTTCTTTCGGGTTGATTTTTGTAGTGTTTTTTGTGAGCTCCACATCTAAGAGTAGTGAATATGAACAATGTTAACAAATCCAGATGGTAGCTTTTTACACTAATTTTGCCTAGCTAGAAGTAACTGCTCAAGACACAGAGCCAGAGAGTGAATACAAGTGGAATTAGGCCTTCTTTTTGAGGAAGTCTTATAGCATTAATTAATTCTCATCATCCTGCTGTGTGTAGCTAAAGATTTTATTATCCCGATTTTATAGATGGATAAAATTAGTCACATAAAGGTTAAGTGATTTGTGCAAGGTCATGTAGTAACTCTGTAGCAGGGCTGAGAACAGAATTAGAAGTCATAACCTCTGTTACCTTGGGCTAATGATGAGTCCACATGCCACGTATTATCCTTTCATAAATGACACATACTCAGACAAGGGCTGACTATAAATTAAGTATTTAAGAGGTTCTTTATATGTCTCTTCATACTGTATGTATCATAAAGGGGTTCAGGTGCACCTGATGAAACATTGGATTCTGCTCTAGTGTTGAGAATTAGCCTTGCCCTCTTTAAGTCTATACTTTTCAGCTGGTGACCTGCATGCTGGCCAAACTCCATGGCCAAAGTGAACTCTATACCAAATGCTCGGTTCATCCCAGTGCTTGTTGAAAAAGACCATGTACAAGAGCCTAGAGAAGAAAAAAATCCACCAGATTAGAAGAGTGAAAACAATTTCCCTGGAAGCATCTGAAACTAAGTTCTTTATGTCCTTGAGTGACCATGAATGTCCTGTGTGTGCTGAAAAACAGCAACAGTTGCAGGGTTCGCAATGAGAAGTTTTTCCAAATCTCTGAAAGACTGCAAGTAGTTGAGGAAATCTTCTGTTGCTGCAAAACATTATTTCCTGCAGTTGCCAGCACTGCTGGAGCAAACACAACTCTTTGTGGCTGTCTTGCCTATATAATTCAGCAGCATTTGTATAACTTTTGGATACAGGCTACACTTCTTGTTGCTTCTGCTTGTCGTAGAATAAAAAATGGGTCTGTGTTAAATGACATGGCCGTGACTGGGCTTGTGGTTGTGGGGTGGGGTAACCATGACATTCAAGTCATTCATTTATGAAGGAGAGAAATTATGTTTGTCAGGTTCAGATAAAGCTTATTGTTTCAACCTTGAGAGAACAGACAAGATACAGATCCCTAATAACTTGGCAATTTAAAGTAAAACAAAACATGACAGCAGTAAAAACAGAAAGGAAAATTTCCCTACTTTGATTTTATTTAAATTGTATTTAAAATTAATCATATCTAGAACTGGCTGAATTACTAGTTGCAAATAAAGTGCCAGATAGTACCACTGAGTGAGTTATGAGTTAGAAATGTGACACGTTTTTCTAGTTAGCACTCTGGTGGTACCCAAAAAAAGCCATTAAGATAAGAACTGAGTGATAATTTTTCTTTTTTCTTCTGATGAATATTGTACAAGGCACAACGAAAAGACACAAGAGTGACTCCTGCCCAAAAGATCTAACAATGTAAAAGAGTTAGAGAGAAGATAAAAGGGCAAAGTGGTGTCTTATTGTTTCCATTTCCTTCACTTTCAAAAACTTTTATTGTGATTTTTATGACAGCAACAGGGAATGAGGTAAGTTGAAAATGGCTGAATGAGGTGAAGAAATGGCAGAATGTAAGAACAGAAAAAGAAGGAAAGAAGACACCAGGGTGGCAGTGTGGCAGGAAGGCTTAGAGGCAAAGGCAGAATGGGAGAGAAAGGATACAGCTTAGCTCGGCGGGCAGGGAGCCAGCTGGAGCTAGGGAAGTATGGGGGAGTAGATGTGGGGAAGGGGCTTTCCTCTAAAATTTAAAAAGGGCAGGGACTCTGAGGGGGTTTAATCTTCCTTCTGAGCTACTTTGCCCTAGTGACCAACACCAATAAATGTGTAACACCAATGAGCAATCCAGGAGAGAATGGCAGAAGTTGCAGATTAGTTTTGGTGCTGATGTTTTTTTTTCTGCTTGTTACAAACTACTTTGACCCTTCCAGCATATATACCTGCCCCCAAATCGCCTGCTTCTGTTATTTTTAATGATTGCAGAGATACTCTATTGTTGAGGTGATTTTATTTTGTTAAGCGGATTTGGTCAAAAATGGTGGGGGGAGGATGGAGGATGCTGGAGGGAAGGGAGGTATATATTTAATATATTGATGTGAGGCCTGTAAGATCTGAGATAAAGCACTACCATTACCTTCTCATACCTTTGCATTACTAGCCATTACTGAATGACACAGAGCAGAAAGGCTGCTAGAGAAGGCTAATGCCTATACAGCTGGTGTAATGAAGAAATGGGAGGTTTAGGTCCAGGAAACCACAGCTCCAACAGAAGGAGCTGAAAAGATATAGATAAGATTAGTGACATATGTAAAGGCACAGATAATGTGTGACAGAGTCTGCCCAGCTGAATAGGCTGAAGCCAACAGTAATAGGAAGCCCATGTTCTCCCTAATCCTCCCAGATAAGCTGTTCCATCCAGAATTATCAGCCAACAATCTTCAGGGTATCAGGCTGAAAATGAAGTTTCAGACTGCTTTGATACCTCATCCATAAATGAGAAAGTGCCTGAAGGATCTTTATTTATTCTCGCTCCCTCCGAAACACTCTTCAAAAAGTGCCAATATACTAGCAACAGATGCATAAAGCCTTGCTTACTTTGATTGACAGAACATGATATAAAGCAACTCTCACTTGACATTTCAGTTTCATAAGGCTCCAAGAAAGTGTATGTGTGTATGTAACTTTAAAACTTCACAAGGAAAAAAAAAAGGGGATATATGCAAACTTTGAGACAATGTTTCCTGAATAGAGTATAACTCTTCCCTTGTTTCGAGATCTTGTATGACAAGTAATTGCAGTATATTGTTTCAGCCCTGTGTTTACTGAATGTCTGCAATATTTGTACTGTTGGCTTTTGTAGACTTACAAGGTAATTGATATGTATGTCCCCAGGAAAAGTGTTTAATTTGAAGAGAAAAAGTACTTTAGAACCAACTTTCAAAATATGAATAAGCATGAAAAAGAATATGGGTTCATACCTTCTTTCAATTACATTAGAATTATCAAAAAGGTGTAGGAAGAATTCTTGTTGATTTTTGCATTTCTCTTCCTGATTATTTCATGCAGCGATGAAGGGAGAATACTGGCATCCACCTGTAGGGTTCCTGTTTTTCCTGATGTAACTACTTCAGTCTAACTCCGCTGAGGAAGTCAGCTGGGCAATGATTATGAGGAGTATTTGCACTACATCCTCATTAGCTTTTATGCTTTTAATATGGTTTCTTATTCTTACATATTGTTTGCCTTGAGCTTCCAATGACACTGTATTCTGTATATGTGGACACTCAGAACACTGACAATGCTTGGGAATTAAACCCGGAGAGAAAGGAAACTGCTTGAAAGGAACTATAACCCTCAACCCTCTATGATAGCATGCATCTGCTTTTCCTAATGAGGAACACTTTTCGCCTCTGAAGGAAAGGAAAAGAAAAATCTCCATGTGTGATTTCCATTGGGGGAAAGAACAGAACCATGATCAAAGGGAACCGGGCAATTTCTTACTTTTTATTTACAATGGACAACCAAGATAATTAACTAAAATATGACTACTGGAAGAACATTAGAAAAGGGAAATTGTTCCTGAATATTAACATGAAACTTTTCAAAGAGAGACGGAAGAAATGTAGATGAAACATTCCTGCTTTTCTTTCCTCCTGTTCTATTTCCCCTGCAATAAGCTGTAAATTACCTGCCTACAAAGCTGAAAAATTGCTGCTTGCACCTGTTAATCAGATGTCCAAAAAAGCTACTAATTTTAGCAAAGCTACTAATATTTCAGAATACTAGTTATCAGACAAAATAGTAAGTAGTTAGTATTTTGAGAAATGCTTAAGGTTTTCATATTTTGGAAGATTTTTAAGCACTAGCTTTTCCAACGTTACAAGCATTATTTTCTACTTCTTATTCCTGCTGGCTCTTATTTAATGAAACAAAGATAAACTGATTGAAATGTAATGTGCTGTATATACTTACAGGGAAAAAGAGTAAAGCCAAAAGAGTTTTCTTTTTAAAACTAATTGTCAAAATAATTACATTTCCAGAAAGTATATGTGAATTTTGAGAATACTAAGTACATCCCTGATCAGTTCTCCCATGAGTTTTGCATTTTCCATTTTTCTTTGTTCTTTCCACATGACTATAAAGAATTTATGTTTACTGTATCTTTTGGTTAATATATGCTGAAGAATGGTGGCAGGCCATTACCAAACAAGTTACAAAAGTACATACTAAAACCAACATTCCCATCAATTCATGCAGGTACAGGGCTAGCAGGAATCTCCAAAGCAAGGAATCCTGAGGGAAAATATGGGCGTTGGGGTGTGAGGTCAGCTAAAGCAGAGCTGGAAAGTGAAAGAGGGAAAGGTTAAAAGACATGTAGGTTGGGAAATGGATACTTCATCTTCAGATGCAGACATAATGTGCCTTTCTTGTCCTTTCTCCTTTCCTGTCCTTGACTACCGGACCATGCATAACTTTTCTGAATTCTTAAAACTGATAACCTAGAAAAGAGACCTGTGCCCAGCTTTTTATCACACTATCTTACAGAAAAACTGAAATGCAGTTTTGGTCCTTTATTCTTACCTATAAAAGAGTAGGAAAACTTTCCTGTTACTGGACTTATGTGTGCTGAAAAACAGTAAGAAGCAAAATAAATTCATATTTACAGCACTGCAGAACAGCAGCTGGTGAGTAATGTCCTCGTTCATGTTTGGAGTCATGAGACAAAATGAGTCCTCAAATGCAAGTCCCACCAAGGTCAGTGGGGATTGTCCTTACTCAAGCAACACTGGAATTAGATCCTTTCTACATATCTTTAGTCATGTTATAAACCCAATTACTGGATTTGAACAGTGACCTTTTTAATTCACAGGTGGCAGCACTTGTGAGTGGATGAAAGACAAATCTGTAGGCATCACTTAACAGTTTTCCTTGGCTGCAAATGATCCTATGTACGTTGCAGCTACACGTTTGCCTGTGGATATGGAAAAATGCCTTCAAGTACTGTATTTCTTTTTAAGTGAATAGTATTCCTCAGTCATGCTTTAGAATGGGCTTTGGCAGCCTGAGAGCAAAGCTAAGCACAGTTGGAAGATGGACCTTTGGGTAGTGAGTCCCTGCTTTGCCTGTACTTCAATGGGTTCAAGCATGTGAGTGATGACATAACAGAAAATAGAGATTGAGGGGAAAATGTGCTGAAAAGGGTAAGTCCTGTTGACTTTAAACAGCCATATCAGAGATATTATGCTGAGGACAAACAGGGTGTGGAAAGGATTAAGGAAACTATTGGGTTTCACAAAGCCTTAGGGGAAGGCTGTTTCCTTCACCCATGTGAATAGGTTAGGCAACAAGGTGAAAGCTGGTAAACCTCCACTTGTTTGTACTGCCAAAATTTAGTTAATGTAACTGATGTCTCCAGTGCCTTCCATGTAGTGCAAAATACTTACTTTCTGGAAGTGCTGACGTGCTGGCACCACCTGTAATCCTAAGAGAAAAAGAAGGGAAAAGACAAAAACCAAGAAGAGCTCCAGCAAAGAGCTAAAGGGTTAAAATTATTTCAAATGCCACACAAAGTGCTTCCACAGTTTTAAAATGTTAATCAGTTTTGAAAGTGTAAGTCATCCCCTGCTGATAAAGAAAATGAACACAGGAACAGAGGAAAAATTGGAGTTTCTGAATTAAGAATCTGTGTGGCTTTTCATCAACACTTGGTAGGCAATCCAAATACTCAAGCCTGTCATCCAGCAGACTGGTGTACAACTCTGCATTTTATATTATACATGCATTTAGAGCCTACCTGTGTTTTTTTTAGTAGCCATTTTTATTATGCATGTACTCAGGACTACAAAAGAGAACACTGAGAAGTCTTCCTGAAAGTACCTGAATTCACTGATTGCTTTCATTGCCAAATATCATGATTCTAAAGTAGACATTCCCAAGGGAACCATCACCTACTCTATATCCTTTGCTCTGGCTGATTGAACTACAGTGGATAACAGTGAAGGAACGTGGGAGGTTGTCACAGCTCTGTGGGTATTTGCAGAGAGAGCTCCTGCCTCCCCATCCTGCACACAGGTGCTCCATCGCAGAAGGAAGAGGGGGCTCTTTAGGTTGTATGTTCTCTAAATTACACCAGCTTTACCTTGCAACACAAGTGCAAAGAGAGGCCTTGTCACTATTTTGCAAGGGACAGGTTTCATTTGTGGTTTGTTTTGGTTTTTTTTCCAGGCTGACTTTGTCTTGGTATTGTTTGTTCCCAGGGCTTAGTTTGATAAGGTGCAGCATGAAGACTGAGGATGCTTAACGCTGCAAGGACCAAGCTGATGACAAACCCATTCAGGAGGAAAGCCCTCACTGTAAGAAGAGCATGGCATAGTTTTTTTGCATTGATCAGCTATTATAAAAAGGGTGGGGGGAGGGATAAGAATCAGCAAAGACTGAGCATATTTTTCTTCCTTTGGTGCAGTCAAGAAGATGCCTTAAACTCCTTACATAAAGACTAATACACACAAAACAGATTTTTTCTCATTTTAAACTGGCATTTGCCTTCTGCTTGTTTATTTTAAATATGTTGCATTTTATAAATTCAGCACTTGTAAGCTCAGAGCAGGATGCTTCTCATGGCCCTAAGCAAACATCTCTGATTTTAACATCTTATTATGCATGGATGAAAAGCTAAGCTAATAACTAATTTTCACCCTCACAACACAGGCATCTATGACAAGATTAAAAGCGATTGTCTTTAAGGAATGTTTACTAACATTAGCCCAAAGTGGACAAACGGGCAAGTGAGGAAGCAAAGTATGATCCTGCATTAGAACGAGGCAATTTTGGCAGTGCACATAAGAAAACACATAACATTCAAAAAAGGGAAACCACAGGCAGAGAATGCATCATATTAATGCCACATAAGATCCACTGAGGAAAATACTATGAAGGAAATGCCTAAATGATTGAAAAACAAGTATTTAGCTTCATGCTCCCTGTGAATATTGAACAATCTTTCTTTACCTTTTATGCCCAAACTGGATGTATTTTGCATCACCAGAGTATATGTGAGAGTATATGTGACAAATGTATAGCAAAGAATCTTCATCCAGGAACACATTAACATGAGGTCAGATACAACATGCAATACATACATTGTTGTAATGCAACAATGCAACTACCACTTTTCACCTTGATATACATAACCCTTTAAGGAGCTATCCATAGAAACTGAAATGCTGCAGGAAATGGTATAGCTGGTGATGCAGTTTCTTTGTCCAATTGGGTGCACTGCCCTTTAGTTAAGAGAAAACATGTATGCATTTGTGGTCAGTAAAATAGTGACTAAAATACAGTACTTTCCAAGGAGATGTTTGTGAACATCAGTGTCACGGCTAAATTGCAACTGGGTATTGGCTAAAGTGCAACTTGGGAGGTCTACCCAGACTTGTGGTATGCCTGATGATGCTCTCTGCTTCCTTTTCTCTCCTGGATGGCCATGTAATGCAGCTCTGTGTGGCCTAATCATTATCATATTTTGTCTTGTGCTATATGTGGCTGTATTTCAGTGGAGAAATTATAGATTTAAAATATCCCTCCATGTTTTTCCTGGTTTGGTTTTGTTTTGTTTTGTTTTCTCGAGGTGCTGTGCACCTTTAAAACCACACTGTGATAATGGGGCTATAAAAATTCAACTTTCTCTTACTTACTATCATTACTGGCAACATGAACAAGCTGTTTATGTAGCAAGGAAGGCTGCAAATTCTGAATAAGAGAAAGATACTAAGAAATTCCCCTGATAATCAGTGATGACTGCAGCTAAGATTTAACTGTAAAGTTGTCACACAAATTGATATGGGCATTACCAGCCACCATGTGAGTTGTGATGCATCTCTTAGTGGCAGAATAGATAACAAGATCAATTACTCACTTCAACTGAAAAGATGGGAGTGGCCTAGCAAAAAAAAAAATTTGAAAGACAGGGGATATCACATGACCAGTGCTGAGTCCACACTGTAGTACAAGATGTGACTGCAATTTGGGTCAACAAGGTTAAGCTGGATTTAAATTAACTCTGATCTCAATGGCAGTGTAGCTGCAGCAATGTGATTTTCAACTGGTTAAAGGCATGAACTGGATTAGTTTGCTCATGGTTTGCAGCATGAGCTGAACTCCAGAGAGGTACTGCAATACTATTTGTTCCCCAAGCAAGTTTATTCAAAGCAGAACCGTGCATTTCTGAAAATCCTGCTGTCACACCTGGAGTGTGACATTTTTTGCCTCTGTTTAAATGGTACAAACCATCTGGAAAACTAATCTAGCTGGCTTGCTGAGGATTCCCCGTTTGTTAAAGTATCTTTCCAGAGCATGGCCTATTATACCTGACCTGCAGTTATGAATGATCCCACAGTCTCAGGTAGTCAGAAATGATGGAAGAGTTTTAGATGTCTCCAGTTTATGCCAAACCCAATATGGCTCCTGCCAGTGCAAATGTAGATTCAAGCCACATCTTTCCCACCTTTCCTTGCAGTTGCGGCAGACAAAGGGCTTATCCAGCAGTTGTAGAGCTGAAGGTTAACTTGGAGAAGTCTCTTCTTAAACCTGGATTTAAAACTAAAAGAAAAATATTATATAGATAGAATGTTGCAGCTGAGAACAGAAATCTGAAAATCTAGGAAGAGCTAAGACTTGACAGCAACCTTAAATGTACCCTTTTTCCTTTGTTTATTTTTCCTATTACTGAAGGAAGAATCATTTCTCAGGGAACAAAATACACTTATTTATAACACAGTATGTAATCAGTTCAATCTATCCCCTACCCATAGCAACAACAAAACTTCTACTCAGAACACTGAAAAGGAATACATTAAAAACATGACATGAGCCCTTCAGAGGTTTTCAATTATTAGTTTTCTTGCATTGCACAAAGGTACAAGCTGTCACTGTATAGTGGCTTTTTAAAATGCAGACTATGAAATAGA
The DNA here is from genome assembly GCF_015220075.1 of Falco rusticolus. Lineage (NCBI taxonomy): Eukaryota > Metazoa > Chordata > Aves > Falconiformes > Falconidae > Falco > Falco rusticolus. The sequence goes on along the minus strand of NC_051210.1, from coordinate 43,446,497 downwards.
TGTGTTTCCTCCACATACAGCCTTCAAGAACAAGCATTACGAAATTTAAACTCTCCCTCTTTTTAATCTCCTTGCTTCTTTAATAACTCCTGAATACTACTTAACCCAACAATCAGAAAAAAAATTAGTTTGCACAGATGGAAAATATAACAATGAAAGGCAGCAGAGTCCACAGGACAGGATATGGATCTTTGGCATGCTCCATTTCTTTTCTAGGCTATGCCATTAGCTCCCCATGTTGCCACAAGCAGGTCATTCCATTTGGCTACTGCTGGTTCCCTGCTAGGCAAATAGCAACAACACCACTCGTCCATGTTTTAAGATCTTTTGAGGAAATAAACTTAGATTTACTTGTTAAAAACTTAGACTGATTCCAAAATTCAAGACTGAAATCTGTAAGAGTGCTTCTATGGAATATAATTCATAATAATAAATATTACTGCTAATAAGAATTTAAATGCAGATAATTATGTACAATTTATTTAGATCAACACTTCTGCTCAAGTGTATAAAAGACTAATACTAGATAAGTTTGTTTAAAGTTAACAGTAAAGCCAAATTAACATCATCTAAACTTGCTTCTCTTGTTAAAAGCTACATGTGTTTGAGATTCTGCTGGTGTGGTGATGGATTCTAAAAAGTGCCTGTTAGTATGGCATGTTTGTGGTTTTCACCCTGCACTTTACTATTTGTTAAGCTCTTTGGACTAGGGAGAACAATATAGAAGTGAAAAAACCTATAGCCTTTCAAAGAGTCGCAGATCAGACTACCATCACACAGAGTTTGGAGATTCCTACTATGTCTTTCAACTTGCATGGGCAAAGATGTGCTTAACCACAGTGACTGTTAACAGTCTACTTCTTCTCACTTCCATAGGAATTAGTACCTCCAGCATCAAAGCGTGAACCATCCCAGCTTATCATATGGTGTTTATCACGTAAAGTTTTCTAAAGATTGCACAGAAAGGAATAACACTGTGTCTGAATTATCTTGTACTTTTGTAGTCAGCCATTCCTAGGAATATGGTATAGGATATACACCTTGTTTAAAACTCATACGTTGTAGTTTATAAATGTTGGTTTGTAATTAGTACTTTCTGCAATTAATCCAGCAAGCAGGTCAGTGTCAAAGAAGTTCTTTAAAAAATCGTGTGACAACAGTAGGCTACTTAAAAGAATTAGTTCTTTCCAAAGCTGTCATAACTGCAAATAGCACAAATCTGAACAGTGCAATATATTTTGTAAAATATTAGTAAATGTGCTTCACAAAAAATCAGTAGAAATTGGTGTAAAAACAGAAGTACTATGCTGATATGCTTTCAGCCATATGTTATGTTGTTTTATTTTTCAGCACATGTCATCAACAGTTTTCTTTTGATATGATCAAAGAACCATACACACTCACTCAAATAAGGTATAAAGAAATCTGTGCTTCTATTTTTCTTTAGTTTTCAGTCCTTCATTTTTGTCTGTTCTTTAAACAAGAAAACTCGAGTGTTCTTATGGCTAAGATGTGTATCAATTAAAACTGAACTATTTACTACAGGAAAGCTAAAAACTTCATGACCTTTCAGATATGCATATCAGTGGTAGGAACCTGATTGCACTCCAGGGAGATACTCTCAGCTATCACAGAAACATTCAGAATTAGCGGTCTAGTGATTAGTGGAGAAAAATACATATATACATAACTGGATTAAATGGAAGCAACTAATTTTGGCTAGTGAACTGAGCCTGTAATGTAATTCCCGTACAGATTCTGGGTTTTCATTAGTGGCTAGAGGTACACATTATTATATAGACTTGTGCTTTTCTACTTCAGGGCTGGGCTACAAAACAGTGCATCAAAATGAAGGAACTTTCATTTTTTAATGGACTTACAGTAAATGATGCAACATCTCCTAGTGTCCACAAATGCCAAAAGTAGAGTTTGATGTAATAACCATACAGCCCCAAGACATATTGTACCAACTTTCTCCTGACCCCATCAAATCTCCTAGGATATTTTGTACTAAGATGGAAAACTTTTTAGGGATGCTTGCTGGTGATGATATTCATTATAGTGCGTTTGCACTGGAACATGTCTACCTTCTGCTCAGAGAGAAGAAACAGTTTCATAGAGACATATATCTTCCATATGTTGCAAGCTGAGCACCGAAAAATCATGACTTGGGCCCAAAAAGTTATCTACTTGCATAAAATATAATGAGGATTTTTTTGGCCTTTGTTTAAATGCACAAGAGGTTGTGTGCAAACTTCTTCTCTGCAACTAGAGAATCAAAGGTTAATCCATAAAAAAAATGCAGACACCTTAGTAGATGCACAGCTCTGGATCTGTTTAATAGTCTCTAGCACATGAAGAGGGTTAGAGGAAGGGAGCATGAGTCTGAGATGCTGAGTTCACACCAATCCCTAACTGTAACAGTACTCGACTCATCTGAAGCACTACCAGAGCTGAATTTGTACTGTGTTCCCTTATATTTCTAGTTCTGGCTTGGTAAGGTGGCTGTTTCTGTGCCTACAAGTAGAGATGTGTTTTGGCCATGACAATGTTCACAATAGCCAGTATGAAAAAGCTGTCTAAAAAAAAATCTAGTGGGAAATGCCCAAAATATCCTAAATATTGCTTCTCTTGGTAATTTACAGGTCCAGTTACTTTAGAAACTTCCAGGTTTAGGTGGAGAATGAATGTCATCTCGTCTAGATCTGCCATTACAGAGGTATGGCTTGGTGCATCTAGGGCAAAACTACAAGCAGACAGAGAGTGTATACAATGACCAGAACAACACGCGGACCTGAAGCACCTCCTGCTTTAGGTGTGCAAGTGCTCAGCTAATTGCAAGCATGGACTTAGAGACTAATGGGGAAGCAAGGTGCAAGGTGTGGTTATCTAAAATCAAAATCCACAAACACATCTTCACAGGGCACCAAACCATTTAGTTGACTCTGGGGCCAACACTATTTTGTAGATTTGGCCCTAGCACAGACCTTTTAAAAATGAAGTTGAGAGTTTCGTGACAACCAAGACTCAGAGCTAAGTATATAATAAAAATACCAAGTACTACAAGATTGGTGATAAAATGGAAAGCACTGACGGAGTCATGCTAAAACCTTCCCTTCACCAAGGTCAGTGAGAGTTTTACCAAAGACCTGACTGGCTGAGGACTTCATGCTATGTTTTTACAGGCAACATAAAACTATGTAAGTCCTGACCATATCTACTCCTTTCAGCCTCTCTACCAGAGCCCTGGAAACTTCTCAGTGATACCATTTCTAAACCGGCACCACTGTTTAAATACATTTTACTTAACTGCTGAAGACCAAGCATACCCACAAGTTCTGAAACACTTCTGTCCAGCCACTAAAACTGGAATTCACTTTAATGGGGCAAAAAAAAAATTAATTAAAAAAAATCAGATTTTTCTAGGAAAAAACATCAAATGTACAGCAAAGATAGACAAGAAATAGGATCTAATATGTAGCTTCTAATAAGAACAGGGAAGTTAACCCAAGGATCTTGGCTATGTTCCAGTTCTAATAATTGCATTTTAGCTCTCTAAATTCCCTCTGTAATTTCATACAGGTAGAGAATTCTTCAGTTCCTGTTCTAAGCTGTTGTGTAGGTTTGCTATTCATTAATGAACAATGCCATTTTCCAGTCAGCCAAAGCTTAAGTCATACATAAATTACCTGGATTTTATCAAATTAACTATTAAGAAAACACCCTAACTCCAATTTAGTCACAAGTAGTTTCACTGGTGAAAAGAATTATGGTCTTTCAGAGTTGTAATTCCTCTCTTTAGTTGAAATATCTAAGATTTTAATATTACAATACACAGCAGCAGTATTTTTGAATGCTATACTTTGAATAAAAGAAAGTACACTGTTCAGATGACCATAAAAGGAAATGTGTAACATGCATAAAATGCATATCACTAATGTTCAATAACCTGCATATCTACCAAAGCAAAACCAGAACAGTTTCTCCTGAATTTTACTCCGTTATTTGAATACATTTTTTCTGATGCTCAGTCTTTACTGAGTGAATTATGAACTTCTCTGGGGAGCAGAAATGTGTTTTTTAAGTAAACATTAAATGCTTTGATAAATCAAAACATTCAAATGAGATTACTATTGGAAAAAATCTAGTATGTTTTTAACTGACATTCTATTGTTTAGGATAATAATAAAACTCTTTATCCCAAAAGACTGAAACAGATTTTTATTCATTGTTGCCATACTGCACATTTCTTAAAAACTAAATTGTCATGTCAAATGTAAATAATGTATTCCCATAAGCTAATCAGAAAGAAGTAGAAAATGCCTACAGCGTACTGAGTGTTCAATATTTTAATGTGGTAATTAAAAAAGCAGCACTTTTCCAGTACAGATATTTCTGTATCACAGGTGTTCAGTGTTCTACACCTTTACCTATTCAATAGGAAACAAAGCAACCCATAGTGCAAATGAATCACTCATCTTTTGAATATTGACCTGACAGTAAATTTCAGACCACTGCTTGGAATGGTGCTGGGTAAAACACCAGAGGATTGTTTTTACCTAAAAAAACCACTTTTTGCTACTTATTACCTTATGTTGGTTTAAATTGCACCTTGGAATCTTACAGCTATGCAGAGATTTGTTTTTATGGAGATAAGCCCCAAAATACCTACTTTAAAGTAAAAGCCTTATTTTTCAGCTTTAAAATACAGATTACAAGCCTGATACTGCAAGACAATGTGCACTGTTCAGTAGTGCCTATTACCTGCAATAGGCTCCTTTCAATTAATTGAGACTGCTCTATAAGTGGAAGATGCAGTGTATATTTCTACATGCATTACTTACATGTTGTACTACAAATGGTAACACTGACATCAAAAAGTAGTATCGAGCAGGAGCCATATCTTCAAATATGTAAACTGCAGTAGTCTTATTGCAGTTGCCTGAGGCATTATGGTTTATAGCACTATAGGTTTTAGCCTTCTGTTGAGAGAAATAAAATGACTAAATATGAGCTACAAGACTATGAGTCATACACAGTAGCATTTGGAAAATTTAGATAACTAAACAGAAATTAGTCAATGTTTAGACAACATAAAGTACCTGTGAATACTGAGAGATCTCCTGCCCCAAACTGTCATAGAAACCTAAGCCCAACACCACTTTCAGCTGGACCACAAATTCTTAAATCAGGAGATCTGATCTCAGCAAGTTTTAAAGATACCTAAATCATAAACCTACCAATCTGGTATCAATCGATCCAGCAAGACATTTAGGCATGAGATTCATTTTAATCTGGAGATTAGCTCTACTGAATTAATTGCACAACTCATGGGCTTGAAGTTAAGCAAATGCTTAAAGCATTTTATTGTTTCTGTTACAACTATTAGATCAGAGCTTCTTGGGGCTGCTTCTCAGACACTGTCAGATTTGTTGTTAGGGTGAGACTAGAAAAAGTACTGACGTCAAGGAAACCCCTGCAATTTTGTAAAAGTCAAGGGGCACATGAATTGCTTAATTTTGCAGGGGTTCCTGGATTTACATGTACTAACCTGGGAATCTCTGCTTGAAATACAATAAATAGTTTACAGATTCCCTGTACGAATAGCAATTACAGCAAGACTTATCATATTTCCTTGCAAAACTGAAAATTGTCAAAAGCCAGGCAGTGAGTGGTGGAGCTGGTAACAGGCTTCTAATATCCATTTGTTTGCTCCCTACTTTGCTTTGGTATCTGATTCAAAGATCTAGACACCCTGTTTGACAAATCGGATTTTGGGCAGGGGTAATTGCATTTAAGCTAATCAGTCCTAGATGGAGGAGCTGTGAAATTCTTTTTTATTCTCTTCAGGCCTTTATTTGCCAGGGAGGTGCATGCACTTCTTTTTCATTTAGAAACATAGTATGAATTTATAGCTAAGGAGTTCCCTAATGTGAAAGGATGGGTTAGAGACAGTGTGTGAGTACAAACTCCTCCCTTCTGGTGCCAGCGACCATGCACATTTCATTTGAGGGGGCTGGGAGGTCTCTCTTTGTTAAGTATGCGCCTAGTTCTTCTCCATTATCAGAAATGCACGTACATCCTCATCTCTGCCTGCTCAAGATGCTGTTACTCCTGCATTGTCACAAGTACCTACATTCTTCTCAGTGCACAACTTGTGAACTCTAACACTGCAATATGAAAAAGCAGCCTAAACATTAGAATCCAAAGCACATCTTTATGAATTAATTAGCACCACAGTACTTGACCTCTTAACTGGATTTAGTCTGTAATTTGAGGGTTATCATTAGCAGCCCCTATAAAACTCGTATAATAGATGTGAACACTGCCCTCTAATTCAGAGTAATAGTCTTCCCACAACTGTGTTCACTGTTGTTCTTTAACTATGGGGAAGAAGAAATTTATCAATTCAATTGAATGAATCTAGTATTTATCTCTCCTTTGCTATATTGTATTAAGAAATTACAGAGCATTATTCATAATATCTGTTTGGTAAATATAATAGTAAAAGTTTGGTGTAGAAAATAGGTACAGTACATTTTAACAAAGATGTCTATGAAATTTGGTAGGTATAAAGCTTTTATAAAGTCTGGTGTCTGCTAGGTTACTGTATTAGAAGCCTCAAAGCTTCCTCCAGTTAAGGTTAATTTATTGTTTGTATTAGCGCATATGCCTTAACAATGTAAAGAGCATTTCCCACAGATCAGTTAATAAGATGCAGCACAGAGAAAGGGCCAATGAATCTGTTTGTTACAGTCTACTTAGTGAGGCTATGACTACAATGCTCCAGCGCTGAAGTCAGTGAAAAGACACCAGCACAACACAAACCAAGGAAAATGCAAGCTGATACAGCACAAAAGATTCTTTGTTTAAAAGCGGCAGAAATTTCCAGAAACTATCTGTACAAAAATGCATGATAGAAGAGAATGTAATTAAATAACAAAACAAACCCAAACTAAAGGAGAATCATTATAAACCAGGACAAGGACACTTTGTTTTTAAGTGCACACAATGAATTTTAAAGATCTTTCTTCAGAAGGGGCAATAAAGTATTATGGAGGAGTGACACATTTGATGGATAGGTGGGTTCTGAAAAAACACATTATCAATTACTTTTTCATGTTTGGCTCTGGTCCAGTAATTTTTATTTGAACAGGCCACATGCTGGCATGGTTTTGATTGCAGGAAGCGACTGACTGTTGTTAGAGAGTACTATTCATTTACTATCTTCAGCTTCTATCCCTCCTTTTTCTGATAGGGACTCTGTTATGGTAGGCACCATTACAATACTTAAGAGAAGAAAAAAGAAAAAGGAAAAAGAAAAAAATTTGTTTAGAAAACTACTCCGTTTTATTTTCAGTCACCTCACACCGAGTTCAACCCAATCTGTCTTACAGGTTGTTCATAAAACAAGTGATTTGATTGCCCCTCAAGTTTATTTCCCAATCAGCTTGACCCTGTGGGTTGTGTACCCCTTCTCTCTTTTACACCAGTGTTCATCTAAAGCACTAAAGCAGTGTCATTAAAACCGATGGAGTCACGTGAGCTACAAGCAATTAGGGAGTAAATCCTCATTCAATGTTTCCATAAGCAAACTTTACAGAAGTTCATGAGATTGCCTCATCAAAAGATTTACTTATCAGGAACAAAACGTCACCATTTACCTTTGAGGCCACCGTGGGATAAAGGACAGGCTGATACCTGGAGTGAGGCTTACTCCATGTATACCCAGTTACACAGATAGAAAAAGTCCTTCAAATAACAGCCATTTCCTCTCCTTTCTTTACCTGTGGACTGTGAAGGTCCATTTGCCATCACCCAGTGAAGAGAACTGCACTGTTTGCATTCAGCTTTCATGGAGACTAGACTGTGACCCCTACTATAAACAATACTTAGAACACAGGACAGAGTCTTGCCACTTCCAGAATCCATTTTCCTCTACTCCAGGAGACTGATGGCAGCTCTCCACCTCATAGAAGATACTCTGGACTCCCCATTGGGCTCCTCCCTGGTATTGGGGACAGGAAAGAAAAATGCGTCAAGGACAAGAAAGGCAAGGCTGCAACATGATGATGTGACTCACGCTAGGAGACCATGCATTGTCAGCTCTACAGACCCATGTGAACAGGGATAACAGAGAGGTAACCTCACATGGTGTTTTGACATAATATGATGACTTGGCAGTATATCTCACATCGCCTCAAAATATGCATATAATCCACAAAAGCCTATTGTTGACCATTTTCTGAAGAAAGGGTTGCTGATGCCACGGTTATGTCCGTGTCCATTTCCATACATAGGGTCACTGTACGTTAATCCATTAAACACAGAGATAGAAGCAGAATGCATTCAGTAGTTCTTAAAAACCATTTACTGTTTAAAAGTTCCAATGCTGAAATACACTAAAAGTTCAAAACTGCCTGGACTCCTGGAAGACAGCAGAAAGTTTACATTTCAACTAATAAATTTACTTCTAACACATAATTTAGACTACTTCCAACCTGAATAATAACCAGAGAGGACTTATTCTTCCCATTTCTTAGGAAGGCAACATGTATTTAGAGAACAACATTGGTTGTTCATCAGATGAAAACACAGTGCCATCAAATTAAGTTTTCCATTGTTTTAGAAGAATATATGTGTATAGAAGCTATTTGTTAAAATCAGTTTCCACTGAACACATTAATCTTTTTATATAGTTCTACAGCTACTTAAAGAGGTGTGTACATCTTACTCATGAATAGTGCTCCTAAGGAAGGTGTAAAGAAAATAAAACTGTTTCACAATACGCAGCATCTAAACTCCCAGTTCCTTGTGCTGGCTGAGTCTGCAGTACAATGACAGCATGCAAGTCAACCTCAACATATAATTGAAGATCAAAAAATAAATGGTGTGTTTACCCTTTCAGAACAAACAGGAAATTTGCAATACATGATATGGAAAAGAGAAGTTCAAAATCTTACTAACACTCTGAAAATAAGATTAAAATATTCTTTGAGTTATCGCCCTAGAAAATGTTTTTGTGATGCTCAGCTTACAGACATGCTAACGAGTACAGAAATGTTAATAGGGTCAATATAAAGAACATTCAACTAAAGATACATATTTATTTTTTATTAATTTACATTAATTTTAATTTTTTTTTGTTGTTCTCTTACCCTTCATTACAGCTTTCCTCAACCCACTTCATGCACCTTGAACTTGTAAAATTAAATTTTTTGGTTTTCTTGCATGACAAAATAAAAATAATTTGACGTTAATTTTCAAAGAGTGATTCTTCCTCTTTTATCAAAATTATGTACAAAAATCCACTTTTCAAATTAATACTTACTTTTGAAAAGCTGAAGTTTTAAAAGATGTGGCATAGTATTTATTGCACCTAAGAAATCTTCAGTCAAAAACTTAACTTAAAGAACTGGATTTATTCAGTAATTAATACATGCTAGAGGCTAAATAGTGACTTTAATTAATGGTGTTGCAAGGGCTGGGAGAACTTTCTTTACCTTCAGGGGAAGGGACTGCATCTTGGGTAGCAAGTAGGCATGCTAAATCCATTCTCCTTATCTTCTAATATTGCTAGCAGACTCCTAACATTGCAGTAAGCACTGAAACCTGGTTAGAGAAGTTGAAAGGCAGGGTAAAATGGTAGGCTGTGTGTTTTCATACAGTCATGACTCCTGAAAGGAAAATCCTTGTTTTTCTTATACTGGGGGTGAACACAAAGGAGGCTGTGTCATGTGAGTGTGTGACTTCTTCCTTGTTACAACTCTGGCTTTCAGCACTTACACCAGCGCCCATATATCTTCTTGTGAAATCATTCGATTAATTTTTTGGAAGCTAAGAAAGTTTTGGATCCAATGCTGCAAACAAACTGGTGGACTTTAAATTACTGAGATTAAAAGTGCACTGAGAAATACTGTATTCTTGCCAGGGGTACAACTTGTTATCTAGCTACAATGTGACTATAAGGTATAATTGTGTGAAAACACTTTGTTCAGGTCCAGCTTTGTCAATTCAAGCTGTATTGCACTCATTCCGGGTTTATTGCAAGTTAGAAGAATATTGACACAAAATGTGGGATAAACAGACTCATAGCTACATCCATTCAGCAAATGTTGCAGGTGAGCCTCAAGACTAGAGTCACTCCCTCACAGCAGTTGAGGGGTGACTATGCAGCACTCACATCCCAAACATGATAAAAAGGCATAAAGTCAACTTCATGACAGCGTAGAAGTTTACAAGACTTCTCTGAGGGAGTTATGTTTTCTTCTAAAGAATTTGCCATGGGGAAAAAAAAAAAAAAAAAAAAAAAAGATACTCCTTACTGCTAGTACTGCTAGTTCATGGATTTTAATAAGAAAGGGAGCATTGCCTAGGAAAAATGACTTTAATTTCAAATATCTGCCTAATTTCAAATATCTGCCTAAGCCATTATGCTCTGCTTAGTAAGTTTGCAAATCTAGTTTCCAGCATATGACAGGCCTTAAATGGTTATTCTTGCTTCCGAAACAAAACCCTTCTCAGACTTTACCAGAGGTTTCCTGCCATATCCCAAGTGAGTTTCTTATAAGTGGAGTTGTGTCATTGTAAGAACTTTGCAAGTAAAGAATCAGGCAGGAACAAACAAAGACCATGAAGCCAAAACACCACCAGCTATAAAAGAACTAAATTTGGCAATGTTAAAGAAGAATGTAAAGACTTCATTGAAAAATAGTTTGGAATATGCAAAACTCTTCCTTTGACACATAAATCACTGTATTATACATAGTATCATAAATTCTCTTAATGTGCTTACTAGTTACAACATATCCCTAAGATCACTAATGACTAATTTAAAATGTTGTAGGTAGGGAGTGTTTTTAAGATGTACTGAGACAGGGTCACTTGATAGCACTTGTAAAACACAAGAACATAAACTGTGTGTCATGCTGTTACACTCTTCTACCAGTAAAACCTGGCTGAACACTATAACTAAAAGTTTCAACCAGAGAGAACTTGATGCCTATTCAACTGAAAACATCAGTAAGTTTATTTTTTTAAAGAACCGTACTTGTTACAAACTTAAATATGTGTACTGATGTAAGATTTACTGTAAGGCATTTTTGAACTGATTGATTTTTCAGTTTATCACTTTCTTTTTTTGAAAGTGTATATATGTCTGTGAGTATACAGCTGACAAAGTATGGTGACCTAGTAACTTGGTCCCAAAATAAACCATAATAAGTTGCAGTGCTAGACACAACTCTGGTAGTCTTCAACTACAGTCATCCCAGACATGAAATCTGTGGGATTACAAAAAAATGGCCTCAGGATTGGACCCTTTATTAAAGGTCCACTGGAACTGATAAATCTTCTGTGTTAAGGTTACCACTCAACTATTAAAATAAAATAAAATAAAATAAAATAAAAATCACCAGAGTCTGAAAGTGGGTTAGAAAAATCTTAGCTGGAAAATAGTTTCTTTTTCACAAATCCTGTAAAATCTATATATGTATAAGCACACATTGTTCTGTCCATTTCAGACCTTAGATTTGGAATGTAAACAAAAGCAGACTAGTTTTGAATTAATAGAACTGAAATAACCAGTTGCTTTTCTTGATAACAGCAGAAAAACAATGGATACCATGTTTTGCATCCTCTGGCTCTTCTGTGATATTTCATAAGGGTTTTTCTACACCAGTCAAAACTCAGCACACTTACTGTGCATATAAAACTGCCTAAATATTTCATGCAGTCGATTCACTTATGAGAAATCTTTAGCAAGATGTGTAAAACATTTAAAAGCTACCTCCTCCACTTGCTAGATAATAGTACATGTTATATAACCTACCATAAAAGATTTTTCATAAAAGGAGGAAAAAACAAGGAACTTTAAATACAAAACAGCCTATATTTAAATCACGGCTGTGTCAGAAGTGACAAAAGATAGGAAAATAGAGTGACATTGACATTCTGATCACAATTCACATCATTTAAAAGTGGAAAGTTATAGCTCACTTTCTCTTAAAACTTCTCTGTTTTTTCTGGATCTTGCCAGAATGCTGCAAAGCTGTGCAAAAATACACAGTGATGTTACATAAAGAGTTAAATATACAGATAGATACATACCTCGCTAAAGCTTAGCAAACAAAACTCCACCCTACTTCTAGCCACACAAATTCACTGAAGACTAATGATCAAGCAAGAGTAAACTGTGATGAAGCTTTGATGAACATTGCTGGTAAATTGCCCTCCAAAAGAAGAGGGACTACTTTGATGAAAAAGCTATACACCTTTGCCTTCTAAGGTGTTGAACACCTTTCTGTTTGGAGCTCTGTACCTCATGGCAAAGCGATGCAGGGCAACAACGAACAACGAATCCTGCTGTTATTTTCAGAATTCAATTTCTTCAGATATAGTTTTTATTTTATAACTGGACTCGTGCTCTTCCAGGTTGTGGATTTGATGGTAAAATATGCTGAGCTCACCCATCATGTTTCTGGGGATGCTTGTGGCTCTGCAGAGTTGTTCTGTTCTTGACAGCTTTCAAGTACTTGGGTGACAGGCATTTAAGCATTTGCAGATTTGGCAGCCATACTTCTGAATATCAAGACTTTATCCTAGCACATGGTGAACATCCTCAATTTCAGATGAATTGGATGTGCTCCGCTGCCTAGTGAAGGCTGCTCATGACCAATCTTTTAGAAGCATTTTTGGTGCTGGAATATTTAGACACATGAGAAGCAAGGTTTTTGTAATTAGGCAGGTGTTTTATCTCTAAATCTTCAAACAATATTTAGAAGTCTAAATCCCACTGGAACACTGATTATGAACTTGGTAAAGATGAAAATTTCAGTAGAAACGAAGTATGCAAGTAGGCTGAAGGCTGACTATTGCAATACCTAACCCACAGACATTTTCTGTGGTATAAAACCAGGTGATAAAGACATGTTTTGGTCCATTTCCCACTTGCCATTTTAGGCAAAAAAATGCTTCAAAAGTATTGAGAATCATTCCCACAGACTGCTCCAGATACTACCAGTTATAGCACTCAACATGCAGGAAGCAGATTTTGTTTACAGAAATCTGTAATTTTTTACTTCAGAAAGATGGATTTCCATCCCGCACCTCCGAGCCCTAGGCAGCGGAGGAAGATGGATGCCGTTACCACCCACACCAGCACTACCGCTACTCTGCTTCAAAGTCCTGAGCTCCTGACTGCTGGACCAGTCCTTGGAGGTCACCTAAACAAGGCAAAGCATTGGTGGCAAAAACCTGGGTGACATATCCCATCAAGGCCTCGAGGCACTCAGCAGGCCTTAGCCAGAGAGAGATCTGTGGCCTGTAAAGAGAATCTGTGACCAAAAAATCAAAGTATGTGTAATTTAGCTGCCATTGTTAGGGCATTAATTGCTGAGTGCAAGTTTGGAGACTACAGATCTGGAATACAAGCATCAAAAATGACGGTACTAAATTGCATCTATTTTACATGCAGGTTTAAACTGCAGCTCATCAGGAATACAAACTGCTTGAAGGCAAATCTAAGCATGACAGGCGGAGAGAGGACAAAAACCCCAGTCGGAGCCTATCCCTCACGTGTGCGTCACTGCGTGGCACTGTCTGCAGTGGGGCTCGGCAGAAAAACTGTTCCGGGGTCTTTTAGGACACAGCACCACTAGGTGCAAGATTGTTTTGGGGTTTGTTTTGGTGGAAATCAGGCGTTCATGTTACGGCTTGCCAGTGGCAGCAGTGCAGGAGGCATGGGACCCGCTAGCCTGCGTGGACGCTGTGCAGTCTGCAGGCCACCGAAGCCACGGCGGCCGCAGCAGCCGAGCTGCTTGTGAGAGGGAGCTGTGTTACCTTCCATTCCACGGGTAGTTTCCAGGCGTGTTTATGGCACCTTCAGACACCGGGTCCCTGCAGCCCTGCCGCCCTCCTCCCGCCTGCCGCCGGCAGGAAGCTCCCCGTCCAACGTCAACGTACCTTCACCGTGTATCCCCACTTGAAGGTCAAGGCTTCAAGCCTTACTCCAGCCAGCACCCTCCCGCTGCGACCCCTTCCCACAGAAAAGATCGAGGCCCTCAACCAAAGCCAGTGTGTGTGGGGAAGCCTTAAATCACGTCGCGCTCAGCCGCCGTCAGGCGGTACCGCTCCGCCTGCCCCGGCCGCGCCGCGGGGCACACGCTCCGGGCGCGGGAGACACCAAACCGCGGGGGCTGCCCCGCCGGCACCCGCCCCCGCTCCACCGCCGCGGCGCCCTGCGGGTGTACGCGCTCTGCACCGGGCAGCTGCGAGAGGAGGGCGGCCTGCGCGGCCCCGCGCTGCCCGGGAAGGCGAGGCGAGGCGAGGACGGGAGGGCGCCCGCCCGGCCCGCCGGTCTCTCTCCGGGACGCCACGGCAGGCAACGCGGGGAACGCTCGCCCGCCTGCCGCCGCCAGCGGCGCCGCTTCTGCCGACCGGCCCCGCGGCGGGCCGGGGGCCGCGGTCCCGGAGGCGGCGGCCCGCGGGGATGTCGGCACGCCGCGCCTGTCTCTTTAAGGCGACGTTGCCCCCTAGTTAGCGCGCGTCCCTGGCGGCGCGGGCGGCCGGTGGTGGCCGCGGGCGGGGCGCGAGGCGGGGGCGGGCGCCCCCCACCGCCCCCCGCTCCCCCCGCGCCACCGCCCCGCGCGGAGGAGGCGGCGGGAGCAGCGGCGGCGGCAGCGACAGCCGACACCGTCCCACGTTACTTTGATTGACGGCTGAACAAATGTTTCCCCTGTTCGAACGCCGGCGCCGCGGAACGCCAGCGATCTCGAGGCTCCACCTCGGGCGGCGGGCAAACGGGAGCGGAGAGGCAGGCAGGAGCCGCCTGATTGGCTGCGGGCCCGCGTGGCGTCAGGCTCCCACGTGGGGGCCGAGCCCGGGCCCATCCCCCCGCCCGTCCTCCCCGAACCCGTCTGCCCATTTGTCAGCGGCGAAATGATGGGCATTAATACAGAACGGCGATTAATGTGCGGCCGCCGCCGATTGGTCGCCGGCGACGCCCTTCATGGGCGGAGCGGCGGAGGGGCGCGCGGGAGGGGGCGGTGCCGCGGCGCCCGACGGGAGGAGAAGTCCCGGGCGCGGCGGTGTGCGGGCAGGGCGGGGAGCGGGGGCGCCGGCAGGACTGCGGCTCCCAGGGTGCCCCGCGGGCGGCGGCCTTCCGGCTGCCGTGAATATGTATCAGAATGCTAACGACGAGCCGCCGCTAAATTTGGTCAAAGGAGTCACCTCGCCAGAGCGTGCTGTGGGAGCGGCGCGGAGGAGCGGCGGCGGCGGCGGGCCAGGCTGGGCTGGGCAGGGCTGGGCCGGGCCGGGCAGGGCCGAGCCGAGCCGAGTCGAGTCGCAGAGCCGAGCCGGGCGCGGGGCGCCGTTTTGCTCCGCGCGGCGCCGCCGCTGCCGCCGCCACTTCCCAGAGTTTCGAAAGGCGAGGAGGGGAAAAAAAGAAAACAAAAAGACGTAAATAAATCAGCCCGGACCGCGTCTGCTCCTTCATCTTCCGCGCTCTCTTTTTGATTTTTTTTCTAATTAAAAAAAAGCCAAAACAACCCAGAACAACCAAAAAGAACAAAAAGAGAGCGGCCGCGCAGCGCTGGCGGAGGAGATGCGGTCCGGTCGGTAGGAGCGAGGACCGGCCCCACCACACAAAAGGGCATCGCACCGCACCTCCGCGGCGGCAGCGCCCCGCAGGGCAGCCGTCCGCCCGCCCGCCCCAGCCGCCTCCCCGCCGGGGCGCCCCGCTCCGCTCGGCGCCGGGAGAGCCGCGGCAGCAGTAAAAGTTTTGCAGAAGGGGAGAAAACTGCCGGCGGGGATCTCTGGCGGAGCGCGCACCGGCGCCGGCGAAGGGGCTTTCCCCGCCCTCCTCCGCCTCCTCCTCGCCCGCCGCCGCACGGGGGTCGCAGCCCGCCGGAGCCCGCGGAGCGCCGGCGCTCGGGAGAGCCGGTCGGCGCCGCCCGCTGACCGCCCCCGGGGGATGTGGCAGCGGCCCCCGCGCGCCGCGGACGTCGCCGCCGCGCCTCGCTGCTGCCGGCGGTACCCCGCCAGCCCCGGGGCGGCGGGGCCGGGGCGTCCCTGCCCACCGTCGCTGCCGCCGCGCCTGCAGCCCTGATCCCCGCCGCTCCGGCCGCCAGCGCCCCCCGAAGCGGCGTGGATGATCCGCGACCTGAGCAAGATGTACCCGCAGACCCGGCACCCGGTGAGTGGCGGCGGCAGCCCCGCGGGCAGCGCTCCGGCGCGGGCACCGCGGAGTTGTAGCCATTTTCTTATTGTTGTCCGCCGCGCCGCTGCCGCCGCCCCGCGCCGGGGTTGGCTCCTCCGAGTTGCCCCCGCCCGGTGCGGGGCCGGCCCGGTGCGGGGCAGGCCCGGCGCCCACCACGCGTCCGGTGGCTGCGGCCGGTGCGGGGGTGCTGAGCGGGCGACGCCTCCCCCCGCGGCGGCGGCGCACCGCCGTCAGCCCCGTCGGGGCGGCAGCCCGGGGCGCTTCGGGCATCGCGCCGCTACCTCCGGGCGGGTGGGGGTCCGGCGGCTGCGCCTCCGCGGAGCCCGGGAGCGATGGCCGCGGCGGGGGATGGAGAGCGGGAGGGCGGCGGGAGCCGCGGGCGGGTGGGCGAGCGACAGGGGCGATTAAAAGACCTGCTGTTGCTTGCTTGCAGGCTCCTCACCAGCCAGCGCAGCCCTTTAAATTCACCATTTCCGAGTCCTGCGATCGGATTAAGGAGGAGTTTCAGTTTTTGCAGGCTCAGTACCACAGGTAACGCTGTCTACTTTCCACGAGCGGGCTCGCTTCTCGCCGCTTTCCACCGCCGGTGCCTGGGGGGGGGGGGCGGGGGGGCGCCGGGACAGCCCAGCGGAGCGCGGGCGCGGGGCGGACGCACCCGGGCCACCCGCCGCATCCCGCCGCCACTACCGGCCCGCGGGGCGAGGGGCTGTCGGGGCCCCGAACCGAGCGGTGCCAGCGCTTTTTCTTGCTTTCCCCACGCTCCAGTTTGTACGGCTTGTGGTGGGTTTTTTTATTGTTGGATTTTTTTGGAGTGGGTGGGGTGGGGTTGATGGACAAATATGTGGATGGCTGCGCTCGTCTTCTGCTTTTCTTCAAAATGCCGCTCAGGACGCACATCTTGTCTTGGCTCGGCCCCCTCGCGCCTTTCATTGACATGTCAAGTGCTGATAACCTGGAAGTGAGGCGGCGAGCTATTTCATTATCCTTAGGTGGAAGAGCGCTGTGTCCTCAAAGTGACAAGTGAATTCTGGCAGGATTGCCTAGCGGGCTTCTGAAAACAAACAAAAAAACCGGCGGAGGTGTTCATGTTTACCATGGTATTCCTTAAAAAAAATTACCTGCAGTATTTTCCTTGCAGTTCTATCATCAGTAGCAGCACAGACAAAAAAAAATAAATAGTAAAATCCAGCAACTTTTTGCTCCTTGAAGTTGTGATAAGTGTTTCATTCCTTTGTGGGTTCAGTGAAAGGAAGAGGTGTTTCTGAAACTCATCTAAATAAAAACTGTGAAAACCAAATTGTGGATTTGTAAGTGGCTTCTCAAGCTTAAGTGTCACAGGTATGAACCCCCCCCCCGTGCTGCTTCTTGTCAACCAGTTTGTCAGAGAAAAATACTCTCCTGTATACTGCGTGCAGTTCACTTAGGAGATGAGGATGTTGCAAAGTATCTCTCGAAGGAAGAAAATTACAAACCCCACCCTGAACTCCCAAGCAAGAGCTGGAGTACACATTTCTATCCCTGTGTTGGAGAAATGCTTGAAAAGGGGAGTAACCTGTGCTCAGAAGAATGCCAGTTTTGTGCTATGAAGTATCCATGCTTTTTCCTTTTTATGTCTTGAACAGTTTAAAGCTAGAATGTGAAAAACTGGCCAGTGAGAAGACAGAGATGCAGCGGCATTATGTCATGGTAAGCAAGCTGCGTAACAAATTCAAAATGTCTATTAGCTTGGTACACAGAGACCGAAATACATTCGGGTTGCTGGAGGCGAACAGCAAGATTATAGTAGCAGTGCTGTTGTTGAGGTGACTTCAGTGCTTCCATTATAAATCCTTAATTTCAGGGAATTTTAACTTGTTTGCAGTGGTTAGTTTCTGTGCAAAACCTCCTTTTTAACCTTTGAAGTAATTGGGGATATTTCTTCCAAATGCTAGCAGATTACTTGTCAGCTCTTTAAAGCTGTGTACAACTTCCATAGCGTACCTGGGGATGATGTTTTCACTTTGCTGAGATCTCCCAACGATCTCTGTAAAATGGTTTGGGATAACATTTTTAATGTGATGGGAATAAGCAAAAATTAGACATATATGCATACAAACTCAAAGCCTGCTTCCTAGAAGAACTGTTGCACCTGGGCAGCTGGTTCATTGTTTCACTGAATTCAGGATGGCAGGGTTGTCAGCTGTGAAAGGGATTTCCTCAGTGGCTGTGGTCTGCCTGGTTAAGTAACATGCGTAGAAAGACATCTCTAAATACATAATTGCGTGATGGATCATGGTAACTCCAGAGGAGCTCTTGCTCTCTGTTCTCTTGTACATCAATGAAGGATTAGCTGTGTCCCATGTGTACATGACAAATAACAATTTTTGTATTCACAGAAAGAGTAAATAACCTTGAAAAGCTCTTAACCAAGAGCACAAGCAAACATTAAGGCTCACAGTTGCCTTTCTCGTGCCTTATATGCCTAAGTCGCCCAATATGCCTAAGTCTTGGAGATTGTTTGGTACTAACGTTACGGACTGAACTGAGTTTTCCTTGCAATACTCGGGCACAACAGGGCATACTTAGATCGGTGTATCTGCTTTGGCTCTGAATTGCCATGCTCTTTCATTTTTTTGCATGCCTGCTATTTAATTGCAGCTTCTTTGTGTTTTTTATTTAAAATACTGAATAACCTGTCTGTTACACACATATAAATCAATGATGTCTCTGGCTTCAAGCACTTCAGGTGGGTTTTTTTTTTGGTGTGCTAAGGAATACAATTCTGAGCATTTTCTGTGTGGCTTTTTTCTGCTTCTAATCTTTAACTGTTGTTGTGATTCCTTTTTGTGATTTTTTTTGTTGTCTGTTTTTTCCTTGTGTTTTGGCTGTTCTTTGTAAATTTAACAGGAAACAATGTAGATAAAGCAAAAAAGCCCCAAAAAAGAAAATAAAAAAAGGTTGCTGTGAAATGCTCTTTCTAATTCCAGCTCTTCAAGGCCATTAAGTGTTTTAGTCTGTATGTCTTTGTACAGATGACATTTGAGTCAAAGTGAATTTTGGAATAGTTTTCACAATTGCAAGGTCTAACAGAGGAATTTTCTTCTTTCTTAGTACTATGAGATGTCCTATGGGCTGAATATAGAGATGCATAAACAGGTAGGTAGATAATTTGTTTTGTGTAAGAATGCTCTGTGTAATTTTTCCCATCAGTTTTAAAATGAATGTCTGTTGTGTGTGACTTGCTTTAATTGCATGCTTGAGTGCATTGGAAAATTTTTCGTACTTAACCTGGCCCTGAAAGTTCCATCTTGTGTATGGTATATGGGCTCTGTGTAGGTTGTGGTCTCAGCTACCAGTTGTACATTACTCGGTTGACTTGCCACATGCAGTTTCCATATGTGCAAGTGGTCCTGTTCTGCACGGGGAGGTTGTATGTCATTAGGGATGGGTATATGGGTTGTACCTTCAGATCTGTCTGACCTTGAACCTTTGGGCTTTACTTTTTGGGATGATAGTTACATCACAAATGCATATCAGATGTCGAGGGCGTTGTATTTATGTGTTGAAAAGACTGTTCTCTTCTGTTAACCTGAACTGATTTAAACTGGAGCTGCAAAAGCAATTGATGTACAGCCATGTTCCTGTTTCCCTTAGGGACCTTAGCCCAAAACCAGTGTCTTAGAACCTCAGGCATAAAGGAATAAATGAGCTTTCTGTGTTAGTGTAGAATCATAAAATGGTTTGGGTTGGAAGGGACCTTAAAGACTCATCTACTTCCAACATCCCTGCCATGGGCAGGGACACCTTCCACTAAGAGAAGGTTGCTCAAAGCCCTGTCCAGCCTGGCCCTGAACACTGCCAGGGAGGGGTCATCCTCAGCTCCTCAGGGCTACCTGTTCGGGTGTCTCACCATCCTCACAGTAAAAGAATTTCTTCCTAATATCTAAACTAAGTCTGCCTTCTTTCTGTTTAAAGCCATTCCCTCTTGTCCTTTCACTGTGTGCCCTTGTAAAAAATCCCTCTCTGGGCTTCTTGTAGGCCCCCTTTAGGTACTGGAGGGCGGCTGTCGGTTTCATGCCTTGAAGTCTAGCACTTAGGCCAAGATTAGCAGATTAGTCAGATGGAGCAGGTAGTATAAACCAGAATTTCTTATTCAGTAATATGTGTTTTTAACTTTCTCTAGAGGAGAATGAATTTTCCAGTGAGGAAAGTTTTATATGGTGGAGTTTAATACTGACAACTCATTTTAGCAAATGGTTGAGCAATTTGCCAGGGTTGCTGGGGAGTGTAAACAGCAGAAATAAGGAAATGGTTGGATGGGAGAAGAAAGACCATCTGAAGATTGGTTTGTACACATTTCTGTTCACAGTTAGGGATTTAGAACTTCTCTGGGTTGTGGAAATAGGATTTCTTTATCTTGTTGAGAGCAGACATACAAGTCAAATGTTTTTTTGTATTATTTATTATATTTTGTATTCCATTAGCATCACAGTGCCACAGTACTGATTAGGGCCATTTGCACTGCATGGCATACAAAGACAGTGGGATTTGCTGCCTCAAAGTGTTTTGCCATCTGCAGTTCCAAACTTATGAAAACTTGTACGTACATGTTACTTTACAGGTATATATAAATTCAGATGTCCTCCTTGCAGGTATTGTGAAGACTCAACAAGTGTGTTTAACAAATGGTTGAGTGAAAAAGGCTGTGCTTGCTGCTGATCAGATCACACATATGTGGTGACTCTCTGGACCTGATTCAGGTCACGGGTGCAGGTGAAAGACCAGACACTGCCTCTCAGAGGTGTTGAATGTGTTCTCAAATGAATAGCCAGATGGTTTTAGGTCCCATTTAAAAAAAGAAAAACACACACAAAACCCAAAAGAACCCCGCCTCCCCCAGTCAGTAAAGTAGTAGGTATGGAAGTGATTCACAAAGACCAGACTGCTTACGGGCGACCGGCGTAGCAAATTCTTAGAGCTGTTTGAAAGCAAGCAATGCAGTCAGACTTGTTCATATTTCTGCGTAACCTGGTTTTACAGCAGTTAGTTATATGTAGACCTACACTGACTGCACAAAATTCTGTGGGACAGAATTTGCTTACAAGGGCAATGTGTAATTAAATTGTTCTAAGCAGGGGGGAAAAAACCCATAGCAAAAGCCCTTCTAACTTTTAATTTCTAAATGCTTTACTTGCGAAATTGTATACAGTTATGGCCATGGAGTAGTCAGTGATATTCTGGAGAAATAATACTTAGTTACCACTGAGTGTGGGATTACAAAGGACTGGGGTTTAATTAAACACTTTTTTCCATTACTGTTCAGTCTGTTAAAATTAGTACTTTAAATATTGTACTCTCATGCAAAACACAATTTTGTCAGATAATGATTCAAATTACCTTCAGCTAAGGAACTTCCTTGCTATCGTTCTTAAATCTGATATAAATTTTGTATCTTATGTCTCCCCTTCTATTGACATAGTGTTTGGGGTTTTTTTTCCCCCCTTTTTCCTCTTGCTTCAGCAGTTGCAAATTATTTCCTGTCTTGCTTTATGATCACAGCGTTAGGGTCCAATTTGGTATATTATATAGACAGTGCTGATTGTTTCATTTGGTGTGTGCAAAGCTTCTTTAGTCTTCCACCTTAAATTCCCTTCTCTTCCATCTTCAAATTTTACTCAGCTGAAATTGAGCAATTCACCGTTTTTCTCTCCACCCTGCCCCCCCCCTCCCCCCGCGCTTTCTAAATTCAATCATATCAAAAATCCTGAGGGCAGTTTATCACATTATGAAATACAGACAGCCCTGCAAACCACCTACTTATTATATTTTCTTTCTTTTTTCACTGTAGCACAGAGGCATATCTGTCTTTATTTGTTTTTCTGGGCAGACAGCCTTGGTTCCTCTCAGGTTCTTTTCCAGATGTACTCACTGGATGCCCTTGTAATGGAAAGCAGGCAATAATGCAGTGAAGTTGCCCTTCGGCGTAATTGGGCCTAGTTCTCAAGATCAGGTTAGGCTTATTCACTTATTAGATTTGCGTCTCAAAGGGTTCAAGAGCAGGACTCCCTGGAGTCCTTGGAAGTACCCTAGTAATTGGTGGCCCTGATATTTGAAACCTTTGTGTATTTTTCTTTTAAAGCTTCTGTTCTTCTTGGCTGCTCCCAGCCACAGAGTATTTATTTTTGAGAAATTTTTCACTGGAACAGAAGATGATGGCTGTGATGGAGTCATGACTCTGTGACTTAGCAAATTGATAAAAGGATAAACGTGCAGAGAGCAGCGGTAGTGAGTGTGCCTGTGTGGCTGGTGAGGGGGAGAAGGAGGGAAGAGCATCTCTTTTTTCCTACACCTCATGTGATGCTCATCATCAGTCATCCTGTGTTGATTTTGATAGAAGACTATTAAAGTGAAACCTATGGGGAATTTGTCATTCTGAAAGGAAAGCTAATGTAATTAGTACCAATTAAAGTACATTTAGTAAATTGGATTTAATCTTAATTAAGCCTGCATAATGTTGCCAATTTTTAACAATTATGTTTGAGAACATAATTAATTTAAATTTTGGTAACTGAGTAAATAGCATTAGGCTGGTAGAATTAGTCAATTGTATTTTTTTTTACAGACAAGTATGGGGTATGTTGTGACATGTAGTGTTATAGCCTAAAACGCTAAGCTAATTTTTGGTATTTCTGTACTAGGATCAATAGAGCTTCAAAATACGCATTCCGGGGAAAAAAAAAAAAAAGGCATTGACTTGGGGTTTTTTGAGTTGCGGTATGAGCAGGTATTTCCCTGCAGTTTAAAATTTCAATATTTGCATAAATATGAATGTTTTGGGTGTGGTCTGAAGATGCCCATTTCTTACTAAGTTGCTTTTCTAAAATTTGTTTTTAAGAGGCTCAGACAATTTATGAATGAACAGTTGATGTGCTGCTGTTTTTCTAATATACTATTGCTACTTGGTGTGGTCATTTGGTTTAATTTCTGAAATTATGCTGGTTTAATGTTATGTTAAGTTTCTTTGAATTGCTGTAATCAAATATGGTTGCTGAAGGTTTTAATTCAGAATTCTAAGTATTGCTTAAAATAAGTGTCTGTATTTGGCTAGAGACAACAGATATTTGTGAATGGGACTGATGGAAGGCATAAATAGGATACAGCATTTACTTTTTACTTCAGTTATGCTTTTTGGCGATAGCAATAGATAAATTCTGAGTCGGTCTTTTTGGTTAGTACTCTGTCTTTGAACTAATTCACATGCTAGAATGTTGGATTTCAGCATTTTTGAAAGAAAATTCAGGTCTTTTAAGAAGCTTGTATTAAAAAATAAATGAAATTACTTTTTAAGATCACAGTAAAAAAAATAAAAAAAATCGTGCAATCCATGTAAATTTTATTACAAGACTTGGGCAACAACCATTTGAGTGCTGCTAAAATATTAATTGGATAGAAATGAAAGGGCTCTGCTAGCTGATAGGATATCATAATCATAGCTGCAGTAGTCGATGGTAAATGATGATAAATGGCATTAGGAACCTTTTAGCAAACTGTAATAACTGTGAGGAGGGAAGCAGTATGGATTTGCATTATATCTGATACCCTCTAGTACCAAGTGGATTGCCAATACTGCTTGTTTAGCATTTTCTAAGGGCAATAGGATATTGATTTCTGACTTACAAGGAACGGCTCTATTTTCACCATTGAAAAGTATTGCAGGTTGTTAAGAAGAAATTGACTTGAAGAGGCCTGACTGCTGCCCATCATGGAGCAAATAAAGCAAAACTGCCGAAGCATGGTGGAGCAGCGAGATGGGGCCCTCAGCAATTTGTTGCTATTAATTTACCATGCTCGACAGCAAATCAATTGGCATCTACTTCATCTGCTGGAGAAAATGCTGTCCAGGGCAGATAAAAGGCCCTGCGTGGTACACGGAATAGACTGGATTGGGCAAACGGAGGCTGCAGTTAATGTGTAAATAAGTGAAATCAAGGGCACTGTTGCCAAGAAAGCTGTTTTTAATTAGGTTGGGGCTTTACAGTGAGCTATTTAAGAAAGTAGTGTGGAGAGTAAGGGGAGATTTATTGCTTACTCAGTTAATGTATGGGCTGTATGACACCCCAGCCTTGAGTCTGCTGGCTTCTTAAGCCCTAGTAAATTATTTTGGTAAAGGGGTAAAGATGAGAATCAATTTGTTTAATTTAGGGCTGAGTTTTGAGCATTTTTCATCTTCATGGCCATAAAATGCATATATCACAGAGAAGTGGTTTGTATATGCACTACCTGTGTAACAGAAAAATAGTCCTTGTCCCCGTCCCCCGTCCCCCCCCCCCCCCCCCCTTTTTTTTTTTTTGGTAGTGGTCTGGGCTCAGCATGAATGTGTGTGCATGCATATGTGCACTTTTTATTTTTAACACATTCAGTAGTTGAGTGTATATTGTCTTCCATTTGAAGAATACCTGGAGAGCCAGCTAAAATTACACCAACTGAATTTGTTCTCCATTATAAACAGTAGGAAAGGTTTAATAGAGATACAGGCAGTGGGTAGTCAGAACTGAACTGGAAAACTTCAAAATGAGAGAGATTAGAAGTAAAATCTTGAAGACTGCAGCTCACACAGGACTATTAAGGAGGAAGAGAAAAACAAGTGGCTTTTCCATCAAAGTCGCAAAATGTAAAAAATAGGCTGTCAAATCAGTTTGACAGCTGAGGCTTGTTTGTCCCAGTTTTAGGTTATTTAGCCTCTGAAGCCAGCAGAAAAGCTTAGAAGATTGTGAAAAGTTAGAAAATGTATTACTCTGCAGTTAAACCAGAAGCGTTTTACTTGGTAATAGCTGCTAAGTTCTGAAACAAGAGTCTGTGCTTTCTTTTCCTCATGATACAGATGTTAGACAGCCTTCCTGTGGAGAGATCCTGTTAATTACTGAAAGTTGGTTGTTGCCACATCTCCACAAGTTACTGTTGAAATAACCTTTCCCCCGCAATTGCAGAATAACTTGCATGAGGAGAAGAACTTGCATTTCACCCTGTTTTTGCTGTTTATAGGCGAAGGAAAGCGTCATTCTCTCCCACTTGTTTTGGCAGTTCAGACAGATGCTTAAGACACAGGAAGTAGCACAAAACATGCTGAGCAAATTTTAAATTAAGACATATGCTCTGTTTTTACTGGCAAAAGGCTGTGCTCTACAGTGCTTACACATAAAAGCATTTTTCTGTCTTTGAAAGATGCTAATTGCTGTGATGCTGTCTCACTGACGGTGTCAGTTTATGGGCTCACTTGTAATTACAGAGGGGGGCAGTGGTGACCCTGTAGTTAGGGTTGCCTAACACTTTTCCCTATAAAAAAATTTTGCTTTTTTTTTTTTTTTAATAAATGCAAGAAACTTGCCAAAAGGGACACCTTTCTGGTGAGAACCCCCAGCTGCTTTGGGGCAGCAGCGGGAAGCCCACCTCCAGCTCTTTGGGTCAGCCAGTGTGGCTGGAAATACAACTCTGCCATAGGGCTCCTGCTGAACAGTCAGAACTTGGTACCCACCAGGAGAGGGAAGCTGTGTCACCATTTTGTATATAGTAAGTTGTGCACCATTTGGTGTGATGAGACTTGCCTTCCTTTTGGGGGCAAAAAAGAAGTGCTGAGGTCATTCAGTACAGGAAAAAAACATTAATTAGCAGATGGGTTTCGAAGTGGATATCAGGATGCTGGGATGCCCAAGCTTTACAGCATTTGTGTAAGCTTGATCCTGCCCGATTGTGTATGTGCATTGTGGTGCAGGTTTTAGTTATACACTCACTGATCTCATTACCAGTTTTCCTAGAGGACCTCTTTCAGTGCACAAAATAGACATTATGAAAGTAGAATTAAGGCTGCAGAGGCGATTGTAAATCTGGCTTGAAAATGTTTGGCTGCTTGGCTTGGCAACTGAAATAACTTAAAGATTCAGGCATGTGAAATAATTGCCATTGTAAGCTCCTGGAGGCAGGGGTTCTGATTTTGGTTTAGGTTACAAAAAGGGAAGGGGTGCTTACACAGGCCAGCTACAGTATATATTGTGGACTTGGTGCATTAAAGCTGGGAAACAATTTGTGACTTTTAACACCAAGGCTGTCAAACATTGAGAAGCCAGAGTCCTCAAACTGGGCTTACTTTTTTTCTTTCTTTTTTTTTTCCCTTTTCTTTAATGAGATGTGATGTACTATTTGTGAAGCTAATAGAGAACTGAGTTCATCACAGACGTGGGCCAGTTTGTGAACAGTGCCATTATAATTGTTACGGAAGTCACTTCTTTTGCTGTCTGCAGATCAAGCATATCTGTTACTACTGACTTTCAAAAAACCTATTTAGCCAGAAGGCACTACAGGAGCAGAACAAAGATGGGGACGTGAAACACAGGCTGTATAAACCCATACTTGTATTAACTAACAGATGACAGTATACTTTAAGCTGAACCTATCCATACTCGAGAAATGCTATTCTATGAAGGAAATACAACGTTTGAATTAAGAATTAATCTTTATTTTAAAATACAAAAATATGAACTGGTTTTGAGAGTGTTTATTTGTGTCTCTTTTTATCTGTATGTTTTTAAAGGTTTTGTCTTTGTTCAAGATGATATTTTTACAATTCCACTGGTACCTTAAAGTACTACTTCTGTGAATTTTTTCCCTTGATACTGTTCCTCTTTGTGGTGGCACAAGCTCTGTAGTTCACCGTAGCAGAAGCATTCTGGCATGATGTCAGAAGCTGATGTACATAAGTTTTTGGGGTTTTTTTGGTTTTTTAATAGTGCTTTTTAAATATAACTGAAATATGTCACAAATAGTAAATAGAACTCTAAACAGTGCTTTGTTGCCTGCGTGGATAGCATTTAGACATAAGGAATCATCTTTCCTAGCCCAGGACAGGTACGTAATGCTCTGGTATTGAACACTGTGGTGTTATGGCTAAGACGTTTAAATGTGCAAATGTCAGGCAAGTGGAAGTTATAGTCCCAGCAGTAAACCTGAATTGGTCTCTTTATGGTTATGTATTTGTGTGGTATGCTGTATTGTCAGTGCCGGATGTTAAATCATGCCCATCCCCAGAAAATCATGAGATTGGCTTAAAATTAATCATGAGATAAAAGTAATAAATTTGGGGGTATTTTTATTTCCATTTTAATTTTAAGCTGTCAGACTGTGCTTGGCTTGTGCTTCTTAGTTTTTCCTCCAGTATTCTTCTATAATTGTTCTTTGCAAGTAAGGAGTGAAAAATCCCAAGATTCATGATGAAGTCAAGGGAGCTGGATATGAAATAGAGCTGGCAACTTTTGTCATAATTTCCTATTCTCGGAAAATGCATGAACTGTACTCTCCTAAATAATAATAATAATTATTATTATTATTTCTGGAATTGCTTCTTAAGTTTTTTGGATTATATATCATAGGGTTTTTTTCTGAATTATATATTGTAAAATGGCACAGATATGCTGGTGGTAATTCCCCTTTATGTGTTAGAAGAGGAAACACAGGACACAGTTTTGAGTGGCCTCTGTCTTTTGGTCTACTTAAATGCTTTCTTTGCAGGATCTTACACTGCCAGAGATTTCTGACATTTGCTGGAAGGGATTCAACTTCTTCAAAGGAGGAAAACTTTTCGCTGTTATGTTTTGGATGTTGAACATTGGCAATAAGAATGTATGCTTTTCTTTTTCCTTGTGTTTGTTTAAAAACCTCAGCAGAGCATCTCACAGTTGAGCAGAAGTCAAAATCTGTCCTCTTCGTGCTATAAAGAATCTGCATAACAATAGGTCCTGCCACTAGATTTTGTTTGGCATGTGTCATGTCGTGTACTGTGTGCATGTTGTGCACACTGAGATCACTGAGAGCATTAATTTTTTAAAAGCTGCTCTTTATCCCATCTTAAATACAATAAACTTCTCTTGTATTTACTCTTGTCTGCTTATGTGCGTGGCTTCTCTTAGTGTCTTGGTTGCAGAATTTGGGAATGTGAAAACCTGTCTGTGACCCCATCCTGGTTTACCCTGGAGAGAAATGATTGCCCTTAGGACTGAGTAGCACTGTGTAGAGGGCATGGTGAGGCTGTTGCTGAGACATCACCTGGGTTTCAACTACAGGTGTAGCTAGTGATGCAGATTTACTATGGCAGAAGAGTACTTTGGAAAGCAAAGGGGCCCCTTTCCTGTTGTCTTTCCTGACTTTGAACCCCAAATCAACAAACCAAAATGCAGGAGGGCCAAGACATGCTCTGCAAATACTTAATAAAACATTGTGGTAGCTGTAGGCAGTGACGGCAGATGCTATTGAAATTTAATGCTGACAAGTTTAAACCCAAGAACCACAGCGAGAAGGTCTAGCCGGGGTCTGTTGTGTCCTCAAGGCAGAGAGCTTCCTCAAAACCCATTATGGGATATCCATGGGGTTACAATGACAGGCTTAGCAGGAGATAAGGGAAGAGCAGGTAACTGAAGCCCACTGAGCTGGCGCAGTGGTGGGATCCTCAGGCCCTTCCTTGCAGTGGCTCAGAGCAGGCTTGTGTGATGGTGCGTAAATCTCAGTGTTTGGAAAGTCTGGGTTACAGGATGTTCTTCTTGACAGTTGCTTAATGGCTGAAGCTGTCATTTACCATGTTAACATGACAGCATTATTTAAAATTAATCATAAGGCAACTTTGAGTGTGGTTGTAGGTGGGGGTTGAGGGAGAAGGTGGCATTTTGATTGCTCTTTTTCTTTCTCCTGTCTCTTTGTTTTTTGGTGGGAGAGGGGGCACTTCATATTTACTCATCCTTTATAACACAGGCAGCTAACTGAGGGCTTCCAGGTTAAAATACATGGATATCCGGTTAACCTGTGTGTCTTATTAACTTCTGTTCAATGGTCAACCTGTTACTCCTATTTAGCATTTGATTCAAATTTTACTTTTTAAAGCCATGGGGAAAGTAGAGCAAGCATTGAGGAAAATTTTTATCTGGGACAACCACTTTTTCTTGTTTCTAACCTTTCACAGGATGAATAAGGAGTTTTCAGCCATTCCTCACAGCTGAAACACTTCTAGACTTTGTTTTGAGAACACAGTGGTGTTTTCCTGTTAAGTTGTCCTATTAACAAGTGCAAGGGAAACAAAAGCACTGTAGTGCAGCCTGCCTGAGGCTTGGGGAAGGAGCCACGATTGGACCTGGCAATGCTTGTGTGTGTGTTTTCATGAAAGCTGCGTCGCTGTGGTCTGCGCAGGGACTGGTTTCTGTCCGTAGCTCTGGCAGTGTCTCTGAATGGCTTCCTGCCTGCTTTGGGAGATGCTGCGCTAGGGCTGAGGTGGACCAGCCGTCATCTGGCTGCTTGAGGTGGCAGCGTGGGTTCCACATGGGCATTTGAATCGAGCAGCTGAGCCAAGCTATGTTGTGGTTTTGGCTTTGAGAGGGATGTGGGGCTCTGCTGGGTTTCTGTTGCAATGGCAGGATGAAGGGGCGTGAGCGTGATACCTAACCTTGGTGAAGCACCGTGGGTTTGCAGCGAAAAGTCAGCGTTGGTACCTGCTCTGTTTCCTGCTCTGGATACCTGCAGGTGCCTACCCAGGGGCTTGACTGCCTTGGGTCTGGGGAAGAGGCCATTTTTAATTTAAAGCATGTGACATTGTCAGTTGTGGTTTCTCTGACTGCAAGCTTACACCCTGGGGCACTTTGTGACAGTCTCTTAACATTTCTGTGCCTCTGTCTCCCTCGCTGAAATGGTGATGATATTTACATGACAGAGAGTGATTTAAGTTTTAATTTGTTAACATCCATTATTAGATGAGAGGCTCTAGAGAGTCACAGAATATTAAATGAATATGTATTTGCTGTGGAGGGAAGAGGGCCCCTTCCAAACCCTTGTCTGCTGTGTCACGAGGTCCAGCAGTGCCTTAACTGCTGTGGGATTTTCTTTGTTCTTATGACCCAGAGGTTTCCAGGAGGTAATGCTAAAGATACTTGAGTTGTCCTCCTGCCTGCTACTCTTGTTGTTTGGATGTGGAGGTGGAAGTTGGAAATGGAGGGGGCTGGTCTTGTGATAACATTTGGAGAAGGAAACCAAAGAGAAAACACACTGGATTTTTGGTTAGAGGGAGGAGGCAGAGAACAAGGAATGATTGGAGGAAGCTCATTAATTGGTTTTCTTCTCACATCTCCTATTTCCCGGCAGTACCATTCCCTCTGTATGACAACCATCCACTTACACAGTGCCCCCTTTGAAAGATGGCACTGTGCTGGTGTGTAAAAGAGAGTCAGCTACAACACCACTACTGTCTGCTTTCTGTAATTTTATAAAGCATGTGACCAGATACAAAGTGGGTGCCTCTTCTTAAAATATCAGTCCATAGTGTTTGAATAACACAAGAAGATTGGAAAGACTTTGTGCATAAAATATAACCCGTATGTTTGTGTCAGTGTGTTAACAAAGGATAGATTGTGTATTCTTATACTCGGTTTAACCAGTAGGCTTTCTGTCCTTGTTGCAGAAAACTGTTGCAGCCTGACCATGTTGTTTATTTGCAGGTTTTATCAGTACTTCTTGATGTGTGGGGACAAACTGTATGTTTTCTTTTGCAGTCTTGACCTAAACAACAACTGCAACAACAAAAAAATTCAAGCATTGATGAGAGGTTTTGCTTATTTGTTGCTCTAAAACACTATTGGTGGAAGAGGCACCAACTTCTCCAAATATCAGAGGGCTTTTTATGTCAGTTACTTGTTATGTATTTGTCCGTATGTGAATATGGAGGTTACTCTTGAAAATCATGTATAAGCTCTTGGTTTAATTCATTCAATAGTAATGTTGTGCTGCCTTTGCATCTCTCCTCTTCCATGTGCTTCTAGAGACATCTGTTAAGGAAAAAAAAGCTAATAATATGTCTTTAGCATGGACAACATGAGGAGGAAGACATTTTCTGTGCATCTCTACAAAACACTTCTTTTCCCCCTCATAATGTTCTGTTGTTTATCTCTGCAGACTGGTGACACCAAAACATGCATTCTGTTTCACTTGTTGGCAGCATAAGAAAAAGTCTTACAATTCTGTGTCTGTGGCATCCTGGAAATTTCTGGAAATGGCTTGTTTCTGCCATTTTTTCTAAACCCACATTTACTGAGAATGACAATTGTTCTTGGATTTGATCATGTAGATAGAGATGTAAAGAGCAACATCAACGCAAGATTGTACAAAAATAGAGCCCGCACAAGCACACATGTGGGGTGTGTTTTTTCTGGGGTTGTAGGTTTCTTCAACTTTGAAAAGATGAGTTTTCAAACATGTATACAAGATGCTCAGCAAACTAACATTAGCAGCTTTGCTATTGTTTTCAAAACCTACCTACATCTGAAAGATGTAAGACTTTGCAGATACAAATGTCCAGATTCATTGCATATGCAACATTTTGTTGAATATGTCTTCAGCCAAATGGACATATAAGCCTTGCAAATGTACAAAATGATGATATGTTGTCCTTTGTTTAGTTGCTTTTTACTTAGCTCTGTTTTCTGCCGGGAACTTGGGTGTGGTTTTTTTCTAAAGCATTGATTTTTAACAAGTCTTTTTTTGTGGGTGTGAGAAGAATCCTGGGATAATCTTAATTTACACATTTTTAAAGAAAAATGCTGGTGTAAGTATGCACTGTATTAAGGGTCATGAGATTTGTTTAAGCCTGCGATAGAACCTGGAAAGCCTGAAAGTCTGTAGACACAGGAAACACCTCATTGTATTAATGTGAAGCAAAGCAGAAAACTCCCAGGTGGATGAGGTGTAGCTGCCAAGGTCTGGGGCTGGGGGGATTCAGGTGCAAGTTTCTGGACTATGCTGTCAAAGGCTTCCTGTGAGACCTTGGACAAGCTACTTTGGACACTGTGTGCAGTGAGACAGGAGCGATGCTGTGGGTGCTTTTGCACCACCAGGCTGCAGGGCCAGCTGAATGAGGGCAGAGTGATTCTTGTGGTGCGTGGGGTGAATTAAGTGATTCAGCACATAGCCAAAGAACTCCAGCACATACCTGAGGGTAGCTCAGAGGGAAATGTTGAGGTTGTGAGTGTGTCTTAAATCTCTCACTTGCATGAAGGCTGAGGCGCCAAATCTGGTGCTGCCAGGACATGCTGCCTTGGCTCGGTAGACTAAGAATCACTTTTTGGAGAGTGACACCTCTCCAAAAGTTTATTTTAAAATGTAAGCACAGTGTGGATTTTTCTTAAATAAGAAACAAACAAAAAGGCTGGAGAAGGCAACACTCTTGGTTCATCTCAGTTCAGCTACTTTTCTGTCTACTAGCAAGACCCATGTTTCTCCTCTCCCAGGAGAATGACCAGGATACCCAGCAGAAAGCTGTCTGGTATGCATGAGACCCTTAATGGTTCAGTAGAGCTGAAAGAGGAGAGATGTGTGCTGTGCTGTTGCTCTGGAAACTCTAACCAGCTGGAAGCAGTTGAGTTAGGTTGCAGTCCATGCCCCAAACCCATTTACATGCTTTAGCCCATGGTCATTTTTCATGTGGCGATTCTAAGCAGGGACTGGAAAAGGGACTTTCCTTCTCCAGTGGAAGAACTGGGAATATTTCCTTCCCAGAGTTCAGAGAAGCCTGTTAGACAGGGTGTTCTCCTAGGAGGTACTAAGGAGAAGAAAAGAAAGAATTAAAGTTATGTATATAATGCACTGATTAAACTCTTCAGCCACTAAGGTGTTACATAGAAGTCATCTCTGTTCTCCATCTTGTTGTTTTGTTGTTTTTTTTAAAAAATGTGATGTATGTGGGAATAATTCTGGCAGTGGTTCTCAGCTCCCTGGGGGATATGGGTGGAGAAGCATTGAGCTGGGGGAGCTGCAGGGGGGGGAGGGGAAGGGTGTTTGAAAGGCTTAATTGTGAGTTGGACTCCAAAGGGTTTGATTTTGTCGAGCCAAAGACTCTTCTGAACATGTCTGGAAAGGGGTCTCAGCCGGGTTAATGGGGAGCTCAAGTGATGGAAATGGGTACTGTGTGCATTTCTGGTGACTTAAGCACTGCATCATTCCTGAGTGAGGAGGTAAGGGGGTGAAGGCTGTAGTTTGGGATTTTAATGCCTAAAGTCTTGTGGTGTTCCAGCCTTTATATTTGATGTGACTTTTTTTCTGAAGATGCAAAGGTACATTTACATACCTATAGGTATGGGTAGGTGCCCCCTGTGCCTAGGAATTCTTGAAAATCTTACCAAGCATTTATCTGTTACTGACTTTCTGCCTGAAATACATGTCTAGTCTGCTTAGGTGTTTTTAGCTATTCCATTACATACCTTCTGCAGACTTGAACTCTGGCTTTCAGTGCTTCAGTTCTCTGTCTGGGAACTGGAAGTAATGCTATTTCCTGAAGCATAGCCGTTACCACAGAGAAGTGTTTGGAGAGCGGTATGTTAAGAAATGGGAGGTGAGATCTAATTACCTGGGAGTCACTTAGAAGTGGCTGTGTTTATCTTTCTAGATTATAAGATGCTTGGGGCAGGATGCTTTTTCCCAAGACACTTCTGTCCTCCTTTTGCCTCCCATGTGAATTCTGCTGTCTTTTCCACCCCAGCTGCAATTAATGTGCCCTGGTGATGTACCTTTCAGTGGAAACGCAGTCAATGCTTTGATTTTTATTAAGGAAGTTTGCCCATGGTAACTTATCTTCTCAGCCTCTATTCTCCATCTGGAAAATGGGATAACACTACTTTACATGGTGGGATTTTTTTTTTTTATTTGAAAAAACAGAACAAAGTCTCTTACCTTGTGGTAGCATGCCCTTGCCTTCTTCCAGCATGCCCAGACCTTGGCAAACGCAAGAGGTGATGCTAGTTGCTGTATCTGCGGTGGCTGCAGCATGGTAGGATCTTGATTCTCTGGTACAATCAATTACATTGTAAAGTTAGGGAAAATACCAGAACTGTTAAACTATTCTGTGCAGAATTATTCTGAGGTAGGCTCTTTGGTGTAGATCTAAAGTAGCTAGTTTCCCAGTCTCTTTTTAACCTCATTTAAATTTCTACCTGCCTATTAAACAACAAATCTGTACAAGGCTCTTTCTTGATATTTTTGTTGCAGAGGCTGAAGGTACATAATGGCAATGTGAATTGTCAAAAGTTTAGGCAAACCAGCTTAATATTCAGGAATGAGGATCACAGCTTTTGTTGAGTCTTCACTCCTCAGTGTATGAATACCTCACAGATGTGAGAAGCTGTAAATGTAGTTTAAGCATAGATGGAAGGTGGACTTTGGAAAAGAAGTACTAGTCTGAGGGCTGCCTTCAGCATAATATAGGAGGGAGGTTTGATATCTGGTGCTCTCCAGTGAAACACTGCTGTGCTTTTCCACTTCGGTGAAGCAGTGGGATTTAGATGGTAATGTTACTTTCTCTAGCCATGCATTCTTTCTTGGTTAGCATTCCTCAGAAGAGTGCCAATTTTGATGGCAGAAGAGCTGTGAATTTAGCAAGACTGTAATATCTGTCAGTGTACAGTCTAGCTTAGCCAGGAGAGTCGGAGAAAGCCTAATATGCAACCATATCAAATGAGCTCTACACAGGTTCTGTGGTGGATATCAAGGGTAATTTTGTTGCTTGAGCTGCATTGGCAGAAAATGGCATCTTTTTTTAAAACTTTGTTTACAGGTACGGAGTTAAAGTGCTTTTTGGTGCGTGTGGATGGTGTTCAAGAGCATGACTGAAGTACTCACAGGTGTGCTTTAACCACCATTGAACAGACTTGCTCAGGTCCTGAGAATTCGGCAAGGTTTTACTGTGCTGAGTATTTCTCCAACTTCTTGAGCAGTTCTGCAGATAGTTTAAGGCAACTTCAGTTTTGTGTTCATAAGCTGAAGTTATTCTTGTGATGGTAAATTCACTGTATCCCTTGTCAATGACTGTTAAAAAATAAACTTTTTCTCACTTCTTATTCCTTTGCTTTCACCTTCACAACATGGTATGTTACAGCAGTGAAAACTGACTTATTTCAATAATGAAATAAGTCATTTTGAACTGCCTCCCCTTTATGTTAAAGGTTAATATTTTCCAACTTAATCTTTTATCTTCACTCAAGCTCACAAAAATGAAACACAGTCTGAGCTATCCACCAGTCATCAAACCTATTTCCCTTCCTTGTCTCCCCAGCTTTTTCTGTTGTCTTTGTGAAAAAAGAGATAGCAATATTACACAAAACAGTTGCAAACAGTCAGTAGATAGTTCAGTGATTTTAAGGTTTCCTTTCATGTATTCTGGCAACTTCTAATGCAAACAGAATAGCACAACGAAACCTCTAATTGTCATGAGAAGCTGCTGTAATGAAAAGAAATAATCATAGTAGTTTCTGCAAAACATATTCTCATAAACCAAAACAGATACAACCTCTGTGTATTTTTGTGGCTAAAAATGTTAGGATTTGAATGAGTGTTCTTCAAATAAATGCTTGCCTGAAACCTTTTTGATTAAAAGGGTGGCAAGATTACAGATTTAGCAAACTAAATATGAAATTAACAAGCCCAGAGACTGCATTTTGGTAAAACATAGTATTACTCCATGGCAAAAAGCCAGAGATCCATTAAAAAACCAACCAAACAAACAAAAATCCAGGCATGGAAATATGGTTTTGCTGTCTGTCATGCTGTCTGGTGTAACTGAAAAAAACCCACATTGTTTTATGAGTGTACTTTTTTCACAGTTTTGACTACAGCATTTAATTTCTTCATCTGACCACTACTGAGCTAGTACATCCACCAGTAATGTACACTAGTTTTTATTTATTTATTGTTTTTAATTCACTATGCAATTGGGTTTTGGTGATTTGGTTTACCAGATGATCTAACAGGTGACTCTCAAGACTGGTTGAAACTGGCAGCTAAACCAGATCTTTGTGCTAACCCAAGAGGTGAAAAGTTTAGAATGTGGTTAATAGCAATTTGCCTTGGTTGCAGGGTAGTGGAGGAAGTGAAACGGAGTGCCTTCTCATGCCCAGAGAACTACTGTTATCTGGGTGTGATATCATCTACAGGATGAGCAGCTTGCCAGAAGTGCTGCTGGGTGGTTTGATCTCTTAGCAGTGCTCTTGTTTTCTGACTCGAAGGAGTGTTCACAAAAAATCTCAGCGTAGAGATTTTGTGTGTCTGGGACTGTAAAGTTTTCTGTGCACTTCAAGAGAGCAGAAGATATTGATAATGAAAGGGAGAATCCCACATTTGGGTTAACCCTGTGGTAAAATGGGTTCTGGGATGAGGCTTGTATTTAAAAAAAAAAGATAATTTTGGAGGGTGGGGCTGGGTTTTAACTAGATTAGTTAGGTTTATTGCTTAGTTCACCACATAGCCACAAAAATGCTAGCAGTATGAGGGGGGTGTGAGCAGGAGTAGCTGGATTAGGGGGGAGCCTCTCCAGTGCCTGTTTTTATGGCAATTTAAAGTGCATGTGAAGCTACAGCAAAAGCCTTCTCTCTATCTCAAGAGCAGATTCAACATAATTGGTGGGTGCATAATCCATATTTCTGGCTCAGTCATCTTTATAGGGGGGTCATGGATGTGAAATTGGACCAACTCCATGAAGGAATCCTGTTTGATGCCTTTTATGGTAAGAACACATTTAAGGAGAAATGTGGTGTTGTTATTATTGCATGGTTAATCTACAGAGTTGTTTACCCCTTTCATTTGCTTACAGTTGACATACTTCCACATTCTAGAGGTTTTTATTAAAGTCTGTAGGTGCAGCATGATGCAAAGTGCACTTAACATATGGTGCATCTTGAGCATTTGTCTGAAATTAATGCAGTTCATAGTACCTCTCCAAACAAAGTGTGATCTCACAGGGAGTTACAGTACTAGAAAAGGTTTCGTGAAATGTGCATTTCCCAACCGGAGAGTTCTCCTTTGCTCCATGCCTCCTGT
This sequence comes from Falco rusticolus, assembly GCF_015220075.1. Lineage (NCBI taxonomy): Eukaryota > Metazoa > Chordata > Aves > Falconiformes > Falconidae > Falco > Falco rusticolus. Next base: position 43,409,419 of record NC_051210.1, on the reverse strand, counting down.
TCTGTTTTTATGGCATGTTCTTAAACCATGTTTTTTAAAAATGTATTTTATGTTGGAATCCCTCTTTAATGAAGGATATTTGAAAGCTTCAATAGCGATGATGTAATTTAAAGATAAATGCCATTTAGTGTTGCTTGACTCCAAGTCTGTCCTGGCAGGAGTTTTAATGGGGGAATGCCATTCAAATGAATTGAACGTCAAGATGTAATTAGTGTATCCAGCTGTCTTGGACATATCCTGAACATATTAAGCACTCATGTCTTACAAATGCCCTAGCATTTGCTTTGCAAATGTGTCTTCTTAGGAAGGCTAAAAAGAGAATATTTTTCTGCCTGATTATTTTAGATGTACTTTACTAGTGAAACTACCACTTGTTAGATGTTCATATTGGAGGTTGAAATTACCTGTTCTTTCCTTGTCCTCCTTCACTTTGCGGAAAAATAGCAAGAAACCCCAGCTGCAGAAATCCTGAAATCCTAATAGTTATTTTCAGCAGAGATAGTTACGATCCACGATGGTTGAAATTATGAGCAATGACAATTCATGTCAATATTTTCTCCTCAATAGGAGTCAGATTTACAGACTTTTTTTTTTGCTGTTGCTGTCAGGAAAGCAGCATTCTGCTGCATCAAGAATCCCTTTCCATTGAGCTAGTCATCACAGCAAGTGTTTTACTTAAAAAATATGAATATTAATCAGGATTATCTGAGTGGCAGGAGAGATGTGTGAAATGCTGGAACTTCCAGTCTCGTTGGATGAATGCGTTCAGTGCGCCAGCTCCGCTGTACTGCCTCTCTTACTCTCAGGGCAACCTGCTCGAGAGAAAAGGAATGGGGATCCTGACTGGCTGTGTCATTGTATGTGGTATGGTGTAAGCCCTGAGTGACAAGGCTGGTGATGGTTCCTCCTAGGGTGCTGCAGTGTGGAAGTTCAGGGCTAGTGCTTCAGTAGGAATGTGGATTTTTGCCATCTCAAAGCATGAGGAAATAATGAGTCAGCACCTGAAGTTGAAATTTGCATTTAAATTCAGACTAAAAGAAAATGTGCCCTAGTTAAACACCATTAGTATTTTAAAGAATTTTTACATGTTGAGTTTTGATTAAAAAAAAAAAAAAAAAAAGAGCTCTTTAGGTGGGAAAGGGAGAAAGGTGTCTTAAATGCAATCTGATTCTTAGATGATCCCTTTATTCCAGAAACTGGGGCTAGATTAATACCACCAAGGACTATGAAACATTTATTTATCTTCAGAAAGAATTAACAGGTGTCATACCATCTCAATTTTTAAACCAAGTGGAAGTAACATGCCTTATTTGAATTTGTGTCGTTGCAAGGGTCCAAAATTGAAGTATTACTGTAAAATCCACTGCACTATTCTTTCATCTCTTTTGGGGTGTTGTTAATATCACACTTTTGTGTACTGGCTTAAAAGGAACAGGGATTTTGTCTTATGTCAAATTATGTAAAATACAGTAACCTGTTACCTTAATCTACAGAAATTGCATCTAAGTATTATTCATTTTTATAGTACAACAGGTTGTCACAGTGGAAAAGGAGTTAAAAGTGTTGTTTCCTTTGTGGAGACTACTTTTCCCTTAAATACCAGGTTTTTTTTGCTGGATTTCTTAATCTAATTGATAGGTATTCACCAAGTGGCATGAAATTGATGGGTAGGAAGAAGAGGTGAGAGACTGAAGGTGAAATATTAACAAGTTTTCAAACACTGTAAGAATTCTTGTAACCAGACCTTAGAAGTCCACTGAATAGATCAGTGTGCTGATTCCTAGTATTTATCTTTTCTGGAAGCAAACATAATCAAGTGTGATTATCAATGAATCAGACAGGCTATTAGGGGCTCCACCTTTGGTGACCTGGAAGACTGAGGCAGGAAGGCAAAGGAAACCAGAGGCAGAAGAGAAGAAGTAACCTTGTTCCTGATACAGAAGGGCTGATTCCTGGCCTCCACATGAATCTGGAAGAAAATAAATAAAGTTAGGCAGTCATGCTGCAATTCCTGTTTTTAAGGGGGAGTTCTGATTGCTGCTTTTGTAAGTTCATTGATGAGCTTTATGTAGTTCATTAAAACCTGGAACAATGCAACAGTGGCTGGAGAAACTGAATTTTCTTCCTTTTTTTGTCAGACTCTTACATGTTACCATTGGTTGCAGGGTTTTCTGCAAGCTTCAAGACTGAAAGTACAACTTTGTAGATGTAACTGGAAATCTGACACAATCTTTGCAGTTTTCAGCCATGATAGCATATCAGATGCTCAGTGATCAACATTTGGAGCATACTGCTCCAGAGTAAGCACTGTAGCCAAAATACAGAGAGTGGATCTAGGGTAATGGGTGCCTACAGCTACTTTTGAGTCTTTCTTTCTGTGTATTTGTAAATGAAAGGTAAGAGCTAGTGGGGATCAGAAGTGGACAGTGACAGCTCCGTTTTGTAGAGGGAAAATTATTTTAGCATTTATTTTGCGGTAACATTTTAAAAAAGTGTCAGAACCCCCTTTCCTAAGCACTGTATATGTAAATTTTAAAAGCATGGTTTCTTTTAGATTCACCTGCTAGAGGTTTTCATTTCCTGAATGCTGCCTCATTAATATTTTTCCAAGGAAGTTAAATACAGTTAAATAAATGAAGTTAAACATAAACCTACTGAGAGCTGACTTTGACTATCTCTTACCGTTTTTGGGGGTTTTTTTGTGGGTTTTCATGATGCACATATTGGAACTACCGATCTGCAGTACTTTGTTCAGACTATTTTTCCTCCTACCCGTGAGAAACAAAGTACGAACTTGTGATGTAAATAAATAGGGGACTTTCTGCATCCAATTAAATTAAAACTGTGCACTACTATCACTGTATGCATTTAGTTGCAAGGGTAGGCTCAGACCAGCTTGTGTCATTTCCAGCAGGCGCAGAAGAACTATGGTCAGACTCTTTGGAGAGGTGTGTGAGGGCGGGAATTGAGTAGTATGAGACTGGTGGTTGTGCATGTGCTGCTGTGTTTTGTATGGACCTAATTGCAGCTAGGGGACAGATGCAAGAAACTGAACTTGGAGCTGCAGCTGCCTCACTGCGATGCTACAGGTTTATAAGCTTAAAAACAAGGGGGGTTTTTGGGGGGTTTTTTTGAACTATGAAATCAGATTCCTTCAGTTGGTAGAGAGTGGTGGAAACTGTTCTGCCCTATGCTATGAGGCCGTATTTCACAAAACAAGTGTTGCTGTGAAATGCTGAGGATTGCTGGTAGGTGAAGAGATAGTACCTTACAGAGGACTTCAAAACTCTACTGATGGAAACAGCACCTCCTGTGGCAGTGTCCCCTTACTCATTTCTGTCTGCTTTTTCAGCAAGTTTTTCCTGCAGCCTTTCAGGAAGGGAAATTGAAGCCAGTCTCTGCCATTTCAAGTTCCGCTTGCAGCCTTTCTTCTGGATGCTCTGCAGGTGCTTGTGGCAGGGCAGGGCAGGATGCAGCTTGCTGTGTGGCGGCAGCCTGAACAACTGAAGGACTATGGTGATCTCTAGGCTGTGCATTTCTGTTCCCCTACTTGATGGTAGAAGTCAATATTAACAAAAAACATCAACTTCCTCAAGTGACAGGCTTAAAGTATGTTTATATGTCACCTTACTTGAATTGCTTTTTATTGTCTTAATCATGAATGATTCAATATGTATCCTTACTTGCTCAGTTGAGCTCCACATGGTTCTTGAGACATTAAATAAAAGCCATGTCTTACCAGTGCACTTCAGCAGCCCATGGGTTGGGATGTACATTAGGAAATTGATTTTGAAAAATCTGCCACTGCGATTTATTGCTTACGTTGCTGACTGCAGTATTTTCTGCAAAACAAGCACCTAAATTAACTTACAAAGGGTAAGTATCAAATTTATAGTACTTCATGAGCTTAGCTGCGATGTTTGGGAAGAAGGTCGATAGAAAAATGAAGTGGAGAATGTACCTGTGATTATTCGGCAGAGTCTGGTAGTCCCACTTGTGTTCAAGTCATACAAGAACATGCATTGCTCAGCTTAAATCTCCTGAACTTGAGCCATTGGCTTAGTGAAGAAGTTTTCTGTTTAGCCTTCTTCTCACCAGAGGACATTTCCCTTCACTGTCTTTGACTACAAGACTAGTCTCTTTGTGGCTCAGTTTTCAAACACCATTCCTTTAGGGCTGAAGAGAAATTTTATATTCAGGGCTTGCAGTAATTCCTGCAGTTCTGTAGAACTGGAGTAAGCACTTCCAGACAAGAGTCTGTGATTAAAACAAAACACATTCTTCTTTATGAAAGAAGAGTTAATTTTCTGTGAAATACTAATCTTAGTTTTTTGCTTGCTTTATTCAGAATCGTGATATGTCTCATACAGTGTAATAATGTTTTCTGTTCTCACTAATTTGTGAAATGCTTGTTTAGATATTATGGGTGTGTGCATGTGTTCTTGGTAAGCACTTAATAAACTAGATTGATCTTTTTGGCACAGGCTGCATTATGTAGAACAAATTAAACCTGAAATAACAGTTGTTTCAGATTATTTTTCTGAAATTGTAATTGCATATATTCTTTTTCCTACTGACTGCTGAAATGGGTTTCCCAATAGTGTTTTATTATTCTGTTTTATTTCAACAATACATATATAGTAGTTTTGTTTCCACTCCACTGACAGACCTACAGCCTCCAGTGGTAATTCTTTACCAGCAATTTTTTGTAATTGTAATAACTATGGAACTTTGTGAAATATAGTGGAAATATTTTCCTGAAGTTTATATGCTATAAATAAGATCCCATTTCTCTTTTTTCCACCAAAAAAGAATGCAAATTCAGATTTTTAAGCAACAAATTGATTCTGAACTCTCTGCATATTAGAAAATTTCTGAATGTTGGTGTATCTAGAGTTTCTTTGACTCTTATTTCTCTTCTAGTTCCCATCTGTGTGAAGAATTCGGACATATGCTAAAATACTTATCAAGGCACTTAAACATCTTTCTGTATTTTACCGTGTGTTTATGTCCTATTTCAGCTGCGTGAGGCAAGGGTAAATTGAATTAAACCCCTATGTTGCCACCCTCAAAGGGATTTAGGAGTCTAATGGTCTGTCACATGCTCCCCTCTGCGTACTGCTGGTTGCTGCAGGACTGTAGTTGTACCCCAAGGACCAGCTTTGTTGAGCCCTCTTCAGAGGCTGAGCTACCTTGTGGTACCTGAGGTGTAGCCCTGCCCACAATTTGTCGGAATGCCTTGTAGGCACTTAGGAACTTAAGGGTAAGGTTTGTAGGCGTATTTAGACAATTAAGTATCATTTAACCATTGGCTTTGGTCAAAAAGATTTTGTTTGCTGCATTGGGGACCTAAGCTGTTGTATCCCTGCAGTAGTGCTGAGGAACTGTTAACTGACACAAGTTCTTCGTTGGATGAGATTCTGGCACAGTGATTTTATTATTTTTGCTTTATACACGTAACAAAATGAAAAAGTTATTAATGTTGTAGTTAATAACTATTTAATCATTCTCTCTTTTTAAAAAAGATGCCACGTAAAGGCTTTGAAAGAACTCAAACCTGTTAAAACAGCGTCCTTTGTAGGAGTCTTCCAAAGGATGTGAACAATAAAAGCTTGCATTAGATAAGTAAAAAGATTCTGGCCTGAGCCTTCACTGCCTGCCTCTGCCCCATCTTTTCTGGTTCCATGCTGGTGTGTTTTTACGCAAAACCAAGTATCTTTTGTGTTTAGGAAAAGGAGTAATAGAAGTGTCGGTGTTTGTTAACGTATTTGACAGACTATGGCAGCAAAAGCTATACTTTTTATATTTTGGCATGAACAATCACCCTTTTATTGGACCATTAATGCTATTTCAGAGCATCACGCTCTACCCACAGGCAATAATTTAGCAGCTGTTTATCAGGAGCTTTCATAAAGCTTTGAATAGTATTATAACATTCAGTAACCCTAACAACAGCATTTCAGAATCTGTGCCGGTTTAAATGGGATATCCCTGAATGTAGTTGTTCAGGGATGCGTGACCCACATAACCTATAAATTTGATTGGAAGTTACAGTGCTGGCATAGGCTGATGGATAGCAGATTAGAACCCTGATTAACCATGTGATTCACAGGCTGGGAATATATTGTCCTAAGAAAGATTCATCAGATGCAATCAGAATTTCAAGTAGTCAGATGAAATTCAGATGCGCTGTGTGCTCTCCCCGCCACACCCCCTACCTCCTTTCCTTGTGCTTTTCTTCTTAGGTTGCCCTCTGATATTTATTTATTTATTTATTTATTTTGTTTGTTTCCAGAGCTGAAAAATACTTCTTTGATGAATCTGTTCCTCACCCTAAAGCTGTCTGTCTGTTAGTCATCAGAAAGCAGGTCGCAGTTCAGTGAGCAGAAGAAAAGATTTTAATAGAAGCTGTGCCAAGGGCTGTAATGCATCATTTTAAGGCCCTAATTACATTACAATGACAAATATCAATGGTGACAACAGCAATAACCTACATCCTTTAATGGCTATGCTGGAAAAGGAGTTTGGGCGCTGAGCCATCAGATTAGACTTGGTTTCAAGACATAGGCTGTTAGAAGTGTGTGTGTCCACAGTATTGTTGACTGATAACTGAAGCCTAGTGGAAAGGCCTGTAAATAAATGATGCCTCTCTAAAGCCTGGTCCCGTGGGACAAAAGAGTCAAAATCAGATGACCGCAGAAGCAACCGTGTTTCCGAGGCAACTTTGGCTTTCTGTGTGAGAGGAATTGGCTGCCTGATTTTATGAAATCATACTTTTCCTTTCTCCTGCCAATTAGGTTGATCATGAAAAACCCATTGACCTGATGTCTAAGAGAAAAGAGAAGATCCTGAACTGTTTCTTAAACATAGGGTTTTAAAAATCTGTAGGAGCATAGAAATGTAAAGCAGACTTGTGTTTTATTTTGTGTTTGACTTCATACCTTATGTGAAGAAGGAGTTTTGAGGCCCCCCCCAATGGCAATAGGAGTAGGTCTACTGAGATGCTAACCTAAGACATTGGTACCTACCCCTTCACGTTTTAGGGCGGCAGGGCCAAGAACCCCCCTCTAGATAGCTTCCCTCCTCTTGTGTGCTTTGTGGTAAACAATCAAGCCGCACTGTTGCTGTGGTTTTATCCTGTACAGTTAATTACAGAAACAGTTGCAGTGTTGATGGAGAGGGTACTCTGTATTTACTAGGTGAAAATGTGTGGTTTAAAATTTTTTTGGTGCAGAACTTGAAATGTCCTTTCTATCATTTGTGCCTGTACCCACTGTTTTCCTTCATGCCTTCCTGCTGCCTGTGGTCCGCAAAGGTAGACAGTCCATGTCTCAGTCATGCTGAGCCTCTGCAGTCCACTGCTGCGCAGCTGGGCTTTTTACTTGCTGCCCAAGCACTGAAAGTGATAAAACATAACTGTACACACAGCCACAGAACTGGGGATGCTCGTTGTTAGAGGAAGTGAAGACCGTTTTAATAAGGGAATAGTGTAAACACCTGCTTCAGTTTAGCAAGGGCTTCTCGGCTTTGTTGTAGCTGGCGTAGCTTTGCCTAGCTGAGAAATGCTGCTGGGGAACATCCTGGCATCTCTTGACGCTATGGGTGAGCTCTGTTTCTTCTCTGTAGGCTGAGCTGGATGCTGTGTCCATCAGCTCACTTTCTTATGTACAGCATGAAAAGACTTGCTGTTCTGCACTCCAGTGGGATTGATTTCCAGAGGTTTATTACAGTTGTGTAACTGTTCATATTCAGTCACCTGTTTTCAGTTATTTACAGCTTTTTGGAAGATGGTTTTTAACTTAACATTTTCCAGGCTTAGAATCTGCTGGAGGTCAGTTTTTGTTTAAATACTGAGCAAATATGTTGCAACCACTTTTTGGCCTGAAGAGCAGTAGAAGAGAGACATACTTCTTCTGTTGGGAAGTGGGAAGGGAAGTGATCAAAAGAAAAACATCATAGCTGAAATAGCTTGAAATAGCTGGGTTTGAGTACCTTAATTGAGAGAAATGCCTCAAAGTGAATTGAATAAAAATATTTTTGTTGACTAAGCTATATTCTAGCTGAACTAGAATTTAGGTTTTCATGGAGAGGCTGGTGAGGTTTTATAGCCTGTGAGGAGGTCAGATAAAAAAATCTATGAATCTACATATCTTCTAAAATTACACACTGAGCTCCTGCACTGCACTTTGAGCCAGTTTTATTCTCGATTCCTAAGTGGTGCAGTGGAGGCATCCAGTTGACATAACTGTGGTGGAAGAATGGTCTTCTGCTGAGCTGGGCAAAGGCTCCCCCCAGAAGCTGCGCAGAAGGTGGGAGAGGTTGTGACAGGCATTTTAAAGATGTGTAGCAGGAGTTGTTTTGTGGCAGAGGAAAGCATCATGTGCCTTATTTTACTGAGGCACCTATGTGTGTTGTATAGCAGGTCAGAGGGGCTTCAGCAGAAATAAGGTAGCAGCACTTTGGAGTTTTCATATGGAAGAGTGTTGAAGAGCAGGACATGTAGTTTTCTCTTTGGTTTTAAGGCACTGAAGAGATTCCTTTACAAAAGAAATAACAATGTGGCTGGGACCCAAAATTGGGAAATAGCTGAATTAATGGTGCTTGAACTACTGCAGCACAGGTACTTTGCAGCTGTGCATTATATTGCGATTCCTTAATCAAATATTGTTTCTCAAGTAGTGCCATTTTGGATTGTGCAGCCTCTCTGGCTGAAGCTTATATGCATACATCTTGTTGCTCCCTGTACTGCTTTGTGTAACAAGCAGTTCATAAATCTCTGTGTCAACTCATATAGGGAACACTGCCTATTTAAAGGGGTACTTAAATTTTATGTTGTGGGATATGATATTATAGGTGCATATAGACCTTTGAAATTAGCAGGCAATTTAGCTCTGCGATGAACAGAACATATTCTCAAGTGTCCTGTAAGGGACCTGTGCTGCTGAATAAACAGAAAAGGTGTAGTAGATGAATGTAAAACATGTATTAAAATGCATAACTTTAACAAGATGAAGACTTCCATAAATAGTGAAGACCTGTGAGAAGACACTGGAACAGAGTAACATAGAAATTGCTGTATAAATATCCTTCAGGTGTTGAGATGGATTTCAGAGGGATGAAGAAACAGTATTGCAAAGTAGTGTGTGTTGAGTGTGTCACAGCACGCACAAGGGGGCATAGTGACTTCCACATGTACCTTTACCTCTAGCATACCATGTCTTCTGGTTATGTAGCTGTGTAACTGTGATATTCCTTGAACCTGTATTTACTTTACATGTGGTTCTGACTTTTACTGCTAGTTCTGAGCCTTTCTGTTTTATAGGTTCTTTTTTACATGTTTGCAATGTAAAAGACAGCATAGCAAAAAGGCTGGAAAGAAGGAAGCCTAAATTGCACAAGTTTATATGCCTTTGTCATACATAGTGACTTTGCAAGAGAAAGAGCATTCTCTACTACCATATAATAAGGAACTGTTCCTGATTACAATTTATTATAAGAAAGTTATGATTTATCGTAAGAAAGTGTATGTGGCTTTAAATATCCTGTTTCTGCAGCTGTAATTCTTGTGTTCTCTCTCCAAATCTCCTCCATCTCTATTGAGATTCACAGATTAAATACATAGAATAAGAATTGATCTCCAGTATGGAAATAAAGCATTGTACATTAGTTATTTCTGATCACAGTTACAACATGAAAGTAACTATTAACCTCAGGTTTGATAACAGTATAAATAGGATATAAGACTTTCTAAAATACATGGTAGAATAATTATCGGTGAAGTTGTGTATTTTGTTGCTAATGTTCTCATGATATGCAGTGTTAGTAAAGAAGTAGCTGGTTTATTTGTTCCCTTTGTTTACAGTGGCATTGCTGTAATTTGAAATAAGCCTTCTTCTTGCATCTTAGGAGAGAATAGTTCGATACACAGTGTTTTGTTTATCTTTTTTGTTAACATCTCCTGCATATTTTTTTCTTTAAATATCTTCAATTGCATAATCAGATGTAACTTTTCTTTGTGTCAGTTCTGAACTCTGTTTTATATGGAAAATATTTTAGCCAGAAATTACTAGCTTCCTAAGTATTGTTGATTGGTGTCCAAATACTTCTGTTATTTTGCTAATCTGTCCTGGCCAGAGGATAACTAGAGATGAAAAAAACCATACAAATATATCTTCTGTGTTCATTGGTGACAATCGCATCTGAGAGTATATATAATTGAACTTCTTTCTTCTTGTGACTTGCAGGCAGAAATCGTCAAGAGGCTGAATGCTATATGTGCACAAGTCATTCCTTTCCTGTCCCAAGAGGTAGGTAGTAGTTCTTACTGGTGCTGATCTAAACGATTGCCTCGTTGTATCTGTTACAGAAGTGGGGCTTTGTGTTGAGACTGTTTCCGTATGAATCTCTTGGTGCTTGTAGATGACTTTGCACTGGTCTGTTCTCACTGTAACTTCACTATCTTCTCCAAGTCCATCATAATATCATTTAAACACATTTATGAAATGGAAGATGTTGTAATGTGCTAAGCTAAGTTTTAGTTGTTTAAATATTTTGCTCTCTTGTACAATGCAGTTTTTCTCACAATTATGACTTCGTTGGTCTGAAATCAGAGGACAGCTTGCAAAAACGCTAGAAAGGCATGATTTGTGCTACATTCTTGGCAGCGGTCATTAAAGTTCAGCAGAAACTTCTCTTTTCGTATAGCAAGTAGTGGTGTTCAACACAGTAGGCATACAAATGCATCTTTTTTTCTGCCTTTTTTAGCTCTGCATTCCAGATTACTTATTACCTTAAATCCTTTTATGTTTTCTGTGTATTTTGGGGAATATAGACAGAAGATTGAAACCCTCTGTGAGCTAATTTCTCTAAGTACTAATTTTCTTCAAATTATGATTTGCTGGTATTATCTTGAGAGCATTGTAGATACTTTGAGGGGCACTGGGATTTGGGGGAGTTAGTAGGAGCTAGCAAGGGAACCTTGGAGCCACAGGCACATGTGTAGTAAAATGAAAGCATGGTTCATGAAAGGAGACCTCAGGTGCATAACAGCTTTCCCTGCCCACCCCACTGGAGGAAAGGGCTGGAGACTGGGGTCTGCTGGTACAGGCTGGCATGCATCTATTTAATGCATGGTTTCATTTCAGTAGAATCAGTAGCTGAGCAGTCAAAGCTGGAATGTGTATTCCTCTGTGTTGCATCTGTAAAACATCATGCCTGAGAATACACTCCCACCTTTTCAGTTGTTCCATAAAATGCCATTGTTTTTCAAGAGAGCTGCTCATCCTGCTGCAGATGAGAGGCTGTGTACTCAGTATTGGCATTCAGCTAACACACTGCGTGTGTGCACGCGCGTGTGCATCTGTGTGTGTTTGAAATGAGAAAAACACTATCAAAACTAGAGCCTGACAATGTTCATGAGTGCCGCTGTACTCTCTGCTTATAAAGATGGATTTGTGGAAACTAAATGATGTGTAACGATCAAGTTACATTGCTGGGGGACCAGAATTCAAGTCCTGCATGGATCTAAAATGCGTTTATGGGGTTTTATTTGCTGTGCAGGAATAGCACAGCATACAAAAACGAGGTGTAAAGCTGATTCATACTCATGCTAAAGTGAGCACTAAAATGACGTAATTTTGAAACAAAGGCAGGGGTGAGTACTTGGCAGGCAAGGCTGTGATCGTGGCGAAGACATGGCATCAGCATTTCCACAACAGAGACATCTTCTCTAGAGTATGTGGTACTATGTTTAGAAACTCTGTACCAGTATACTACTGCTGGTACTGGTACTGCTATTTTCAGCTGAAATGCTAAACAAGACCTTATTACCGTACACAAATAAGTCACACTGCTCTGCTGGCTCTGATTCCACAAACACAGCCCTTGTGCTTTCTTGGAGTAGGTGTTTCTTGCCAATTAGACAAGCAAAAGGATTACATGGGCTTAGAGTACATTTGAAGAAAGATGCGTTTGATTCACAGTGACTGATAGGTTTTGGCCTTTGATTTCCAAAATCCTAGCCTCCGCCCTGTCTACATGCTCATATGGAATTGAGAAAAAGACAAAAAAGGCTGTAGATTTTTGAGCTTTGATGTTAATGGCGTCCCACTCAGGTGAGCATGGGCTCTCTCCTTTTTCTGTGCTCCCTGTGTATGGTGCTTTTCTGTCCCTGGAGCTAAATCTTTCTGGAGTCATTGTTCTGAAAGCTGGTATTTTAAGTCCCTGCCTTAGAAGGAGAAGGCACTGTGCACGTTGCACACTGTAGTTCATTCTTTTCTTCCACTGAGGACAATTGCCCATGTGGTGTTCACATGCTGAAACTTGTGAACTATGAGCCAAAGGCTGTGATTGCTGTTTAACAACCTCCTGGCCATCAAGCCAGGCATGGAGAGCACTTTTAAAGTAATTCTGGACTTAGCCATTGCAGTAGCTTGTCACTAATACATTAGTTATAAGAAATATCTAAGTAGACAACTAAGGTGATCCAGATTTTAGATTTACAAAATGATGTTGTCCACTTCTGTCATGGGTACAGTACCACCCAGTGAGGGCTGAAGTGCACCAGTGCCAGTGTACTTAATGATAGTTATTTACTTTGTTAGGCTTTAGATCAGAGCTTTGAATTAAGCGGGTTTAGATCTGCAAACAGGCTCTTGTACAGCTTCTGTGCTAGTGAGCTTCTGCTTTCTAAGTCTGTGGCCCATAAAGCTTTTTTCACCTATTTGCACATCTCGTTTACCAAGTCTTCCAACTCCTCCTCTGTGCATGTTGCATGGTGTCAAAACTCTTTGGGCTATAGAGGAGATGGAGGTGTCAAAAAATTCACAACTTTAGCATATTTATGCATTGTCAAAAACAAAAGGGAGCACTTGCAAAAAGAAGCATATTGAGTGGAGCATTCATCTTGAATGGAGGCAAGTATGCTTTGTAGTTCACCTAGCAAGAGGGGGGAGAGAGGGACTAGACAGCAAAGGGGTTGAAAGGAGAAGCACAATAAACTTTTCACGTCTCTTGACAGTGCCACGGATGGTGATAGTTTTCTTGACAGTGCCACTGATAGTGATAGTTTTCATATTAGTGTTAGGAATATATTGGTAACTGAGCTCTGTTAGTAGAAAGACTTATTTAAATCAATTTATATTGGCATGTGCTGGTGAAGCAAAAGAGAACTGATCTCCAGATTTGAGTATTCTGCTAGTCTTGGTTTCTATCTAATTTGTGCCTTTAAAAAGTGAATGTCTTAATGCATATCTCTTTATTTCATTATCTAGATTAATAGAGAATTGAATTGCAGCATGCTTTTGCTGTTTATGCATTTTGCATACAGTCTAACTGTGGAGTAGTGGCTGAAAAATGTGATCAGTCTCCTTTGTATTGTGCCTGAGGGAAAAATGAACAAAATACAGTGGTTACATGCACTGATGGCAACATTATTGCCTCATAATAGCACCAGGTTAACTTGTCTTATTGCTTGTTAACTTTGTAAGGAATCAATGGCTTGCAATAACTCACTTAGAAGTACAAAATCATGGCCAAAATCACTAGAGATCTTGTGAAAAGGATGCAATTATAATGTATCACCCTACTGTGTACTAGTGTCTGCTTTGTTTCAGGGGGCAATCCAGTAAAGTATTTCAGAAATTCTCTGGGCTTCAGTCAGTTTTACTGTGCTGTCCATCATCTAAGCATATACAGAAAATAAAGCTCCTAACCTGCCTAAATACAGCCAAGTCATACCTTGTTTTTATATTGACTCTGAGTTAGGCAGACTGTAAAAAACACCACCAAGAAATACGAGCTTCCCATTTTGATAGAAGAGAGTGACTTTGTGGTTGAGGCATGAGATGGACTTCAGGGGCAACATGTGTTCAATTTCTGCTGCGGTTGCAGGCTTCCTGCATTGCAACAGTCATTTTCTGCCTCCCTGTGATGTTGTGAGACACTAGTGTGCTCAAAGTAGTCTGTGTTGCGTAAGGTGAAGGGGTGCCTGCAACATTGTAGGTAAATACTTGGAGGTTGTTAGCACTCATTTAACTTAGTTTTGATCTGCTGCAGCTGGTATAGATTGATGTTTGTATCATCAAATGTTACAATTAATTTTGGGTCTAAAGGCATAGATCATGCCTCTGCTAATTTATGCTTCTCAATTGAATTTACCAGTTGCAGTACAGTGTGAGACTTGCACAACCCTGTGTCTTGAGTTGGGGCTGGTTCCTGTGTCATCAAGGTGGGGTGTGTGGCTGGCTGCAACCTGCGACTGTCACGGGACCCTCTAGGCTATAGAGGGCTGAATGACCTCCTGTGCTGGATAGTGGGTTTTTTTTCAGTGTGGCTGGAGATACTCATGTATTGCAGTTACTGTCTTTTGAGTAAATATTGATTGTGTTTATATTCATGAGATGCATACAAGCTGGCTGATTTACAGCTAATGATCTAGTTGTGGCAACCTGGAGCTCACCACAACCTGCAAAAGTTGCTCGAGAAGCCAGACAAATGTTCACGGCATTGGCCTCTGTCAACTTTCATGCCACACTGCAAGCATTACGTAGGCTGGAGGAGGCTGTAATAAACTTTTTCGGAAGGTGTACTATCCTTTCCAACTGCCAGTGAAGTAGCTAATAACAAGCTAAAAGGATTGCTCTTTAATAGGGATCTTCAGTTCCATGTGCACAGTAAGGTGGTCAAATAGACTTAGAAGTACAATCAAATGCCAAGTACTGGCATACATACATAAACCCAAACATACAAAAAGGAAGAGCTATATCCAGTCTTTCCTTTCAAACACTTTAATATTAGTTGATGGTTTTCCTTCTACAAGATAGATATGGGGCATAATGTGCTTGCCCTTCTGTGTACATATATTCCCTAGAGGTGCTTCTAAAGTTCAGTAAATTTGGATGAAGAGTGTGAGGTCTGTTATACAGAAGCAGAGCAGGAGTCCTTATATGCTGTTCAAAAGGAAGTAGTTGTTGGTTTGAGACGTGGGAGGCTGAGAAGTCAAAAGTTATTTTCTTCCATTTTAGACTTGCCGCAGACTAGAGATGAAGCAGTAAATACAAGGAAGCTGTCAGGTATCTGTAATCCTTCTACCAAGGAAGGCATCTCATTAGCAATTTATGCATATCTTGCTAATAATGTTATGTTTTTATAAAGTGGTTATTTTGTCTTGTCTGAGTTACAGTGCCTGGATGCAGTGACCCTGCTGGGCCCTTTTAGTTTTCTAAGCCTGTGCTGTAATCCACAGTAAATACGTGATTGCTGTTTAGTTTTCACCAGTGTTTTTGGTGTGGCCTTGTTTCATTTATGCTGTCTCGAGATCAGGCTTTTCAGAATGGCACTGCTGCAGTTCATAAGCAAGACCTGGTCTGTACTCCTTCTAAACCGATAATATGCCAACAAAATAGTATGAATAAAACACAGGAGAGCCCGCTTGCTTCTTCAAGTTCAGTGAGTTTTGCTTTGGGTGTCATTGTTGGTGCTGGAGACAGGCTTGAATTGGGCATTTTAAACACCAGCATCTCTTATGCTAGGGGAATTTCAGCCCCTTGGTTGCTGTTAGCACAGCTGCCCTGTCAATGGGAGCTGTGGGGAGCTCTGACATGGTATAAAAGGCCCAGGTATTTTCCACGGTGCTGCAATGCCTGTGCAGGAGCCAAGGCTAGGTGACAAGACAGTGTGGTGAAACAAGGTAATGGTGGAAAAGCCTACATTCTTGTGGTCTCTGTTGCTGCTACCTATCATGAGACGAGGTGATTTTCCAACACAAGGCAAGTGCAGACACACTGCTTATTACAGAAATCAAAAAGGGTTGAAGAGAAGAGACAGGGCAGAAGTTAAAAAGAGGAAACGATACTAGTCTGTATGACAGGCAGGGCAGGGTATTGAGTTCATTGCTCTGGACTGTTAAATGCAATGCAAAATACTGTTTTCCCCTAACTGAAGGAAAGGGTCTGTCATTTGCTTGCCTGCACAGAGGAAGGCTAGCATTAAATATGTGTGAAAGCTGCAACTCTGTGTCTATATTTGGTTGGGAAAAAAAATAACCCTTTTTTTATTGTTGTTGGTTTTACTTGGCTGTAAATCGCTGTGTAAGGCTAGTGTGTGGTGCTCGGTTTTAACATAATGCTGCTTGTAACCGGTGTGCTGGCCAGTGAGGGCATGCAAGCATGTGCTAGGTGCTGGAGCCATCTGTCCTTGGGTGCCTGCATGGGCTGGGCAACCCGCCAGCCACTGTCCCGCTCGGTGGGCCCCTCAGATCCCTTTGTTTCACGTTGCAGTGGGTCCCAGGAGCCCTGTCGGGCTCCTTCTCTGCCTGCAGAGATCTCCACCCGTCACTGGAGCTGCTGTTGGTAATGTGGAGCCCCGTGCCCGCCTGGGGTTTAGAAAGGCTTGGGGCAGGCGCTGGGCTCTTCACACCCTGCACAGCCCTCCACCTCGCTGCAGGGTGACTGCTTTCCTCTGTCTTTATGCATTGGAATGTGTGGCTCGTGCCTGTGACTTGCAGTAGCCTTGGGGTCACGTGGGGCAGGCCCGCTGTGGGGTGTCCTGGAGCTGAGTGGGGAGTCTGCTGCGTTGCTGCAAGGAGGTGGAAGTGATGGAGGGGCTAATTACAGGCCATCTATTTTGGATCTTCACATGCTATGCCTCTGAAGATTAACTCAATGTTAAAGCAGCGAGCAACAGGAGAGTTTTAATTGTCTCTACTGTACATAATTTAGGTTCAGTATTAGAAGGCCCATGGGTTTTCTCGACTCTGAAGGCTTGATCCGAAACCTATTAGAATCAATGAAAGATGCCTTGTGTGGCTGCTTAGGGAATTTCTGTCTTACAGTGCTTTCCAGCAGAAATCTTAAAGTGAGATTTTGGTACTCTACCCCTTCACCTTCTCTTCCCCTCACCTGGGAATGAAATCGTGTTTTTCCCAAGTACTCCTGAGAGCCATTCTTTGTACGTTTGCTGTAAAGGAAAGGAAAACATTCTACTCTTGTTGAGTTGACTTATTTTTCCAAAACCCAGATGAAAATTGGAGTAATTTCTACAATAACTTTGATGTTTTCAGGCCAGCTTTCTGTATGTCCCTCAGAAGTTTTTTCTTCTGCCTGTGGCCCTGGGAACAGGATTTAAGTAAATGGGTGTTGGAATTGAATGCTCATATACACAAATCAAGAGCTAGGTCCCTCTCCTTGCCTCAGTGCAAAAAGCATTGGCTAGGAAACAGTAGGAAAGCAAAGATGACTGTTAAATTCTCAGTAGATGATTATTTTTATTTTTGTTAAAATAATTTTAATGATTTGGGTTTGGTGAGCTTTTTTGGATGACTTGGTCAAAAATGCTGTGACCCATTTTTTCGTGTGGCTTTTACACCAGAAAACAGTGGTGTAATTTTTATGATCACCCTGTTGCAACATAGAGCCATGTGTCACCAGGCTTTCAGCTACATATTCAATGAAACTGTACCTGCCCTTAACATGGGATGACCTGGAGATGATAACACATAGTCTAGAACTTGAAGGTTGAGTATCATAATTTCCTTTTTACTGGTTATCTGTGATGGTGATACACCACTGCATTTTTTTATTT
Source organism: Falco rusticolus (assembly GCF_015220075.1). Taxonomy (NCBI): domain Eukaryota; kingdom Metazoa; phylum Chordata; class Aves; order Falconiformes; family Falconidae; genus Falco; species Falco rusticolus. Next base: position 43,391,839 of record NC_051210.1, on the reverse strand, counting down.
TTTATTTTCTTAATGGCAAAACCACATTTGCTTATATTCAGCCTGCCTGTTGTTCTTTACATTGTCTGCTTATAAGTGATAGATTTGGTTTACATTAGCACTGTAACTTTACAACACTGAACGGGACTGCTGTGATTCTGGGTGCAGCAGTATGTTATTTACTCTCCTGGCATTTCCTTCATTTAATTCTTTGTTTAAAAACAAACAAACCTTAAAACCATTTTCTTCCTTCCAGGAGTGTATCTAAATTACCACCTCCATTATTTGCATTTATCCATTTTTTGTAGTCACGGTCAGCATTTCTTATAGGTAGATTTTTTAGATTTGCTTTTTTTTACCTTGAGGGCTTTTATGAGAGAGAGTTTATAAGTGAAAATGCCATTTTAGTTTGTGTGTTGCACTAAGAACCATCAAAGCTGAGACTGCCAAGCTCCCGAGATAGCAGAGCCCTTACTTATGGCCCCCTTTCCCAGCAGGGCTCAGGGTGCTGCCTGGGGAGTCTTTCTGATGCTCTTCACCGACTCTTGTGTTGGAGGAAGTCTTGAGGATTTGGGTCCCCATCTTATTTTATGCAGCTCTCTGCCTCTGGTAAGGAAGTATGGGAGGTGTTCTGTACCTCTGCTCTGCTCTGTCCATATACACAGCCATGGAGGACAAACTGGAGGCTTTAAAGAGACCCTCTCAGCCCTTTCCTTAAACTTCGTGCCAAAGAACATCTGGACGCTGGTTTCAATACAGAGCTGATGTTTCATTGTTACAGTTTCAGCACCTCCTGAGTTAGGCAAGAGCTTGCTCCTCCATGTTCAACCTGTGGCTATAAATCAAAAGATGACTCGCTCCCAGTGCAGATCACATAACCTACTTGCAGTTCTCCCTGACCCCTCCTTGCACCACTTTGTTGCCTGTGTGATCCTGATCGTGCGAGTCTGCCTGTGCAGACAAATTTGCCACCAGTGGAGCTCTGGACAGGCACAGATCTCGTTGAAAGATGAGGACATTCTTTTATTTGTAGCTGATGTTTTCAAATAAATATCAGTCAATTTTCAGCATACAGCAATTTTGAATTTACTGCAGGAATGCAGTATCACTCAAACTGAGATAATGTAACCACTGAAGCTTGTAAACTGTGTTGTTAATTAGACCATGTGTTTTTGATGGACTTTTTAAAGCTATTGAAATTTACGTGTTGGGGCTTGAAATAATTAGTTCTCTTCACGTGTTTGACAGAATTGTGAATGGCATTTTAAATTTCTTTCTTACGGTTGAGCTGCTTTGAAATGTACCTAGAAGGAGAATCTGTATATCCTTCAGTGATGTGGGTGCCATGTGCTTGTTGAAAATAGATACCAATAGATACTTTTTCAGTATGCTGCGCTTTTTTCTTTTTTTTTTTTAATCAGAAAGTTTCCATGGCTGTATGGAAAGTGGCTTGCATTTTGGCATGTAAATTCCAGAGCACAGTGTGCTGAAGAACAAAAGGAACACAGTTCCTCGTTTAGCCAGGTTGTAAAATAGCTGTTTGGGGAGCAAAGATGTAATTCCTGGCAAGTAATGGCATAAAAAAATCCTTGCCTTAACTGATACTCTTGGAGATTGACACAGAATGTGTCTGTCTGTTAAGAGAACAGTTATTTGAAGCCCTGCATGTGTTTGAAAAACAAAGGAAAAAGATAAAAGGAAGAATCTGTGTGTAATAATTTAGAAAACAAATAAATTTATTCTGTTTCTGATCTTCATTTATAGCACCAGCAACAAGTGGTGCAGGCTGTGGAGCGTGCCAAGCAAGTGACCATGGCAGAACTGAACGCAATCATTGGGGTATGTGGTCTTTCCATTTTAGCTCTAATAGTGTTTGTAAATAGCTTTTCTTTTCCTTCTTTCTTGTATGAACTCATTTCTGTCAGTGGGCAAAAGTTGTGGGTAGTGGTGAAGTTCTTTTCACCTGCAGACTTTTGCTTGCACTGTGCTGAGAGGACTGGTGGGGTGATTAATGTCTGTGTTGTACCACTTCCTGAAGCTGGGTCAGTATCTGGGTTTTTTTTGTTGCCCTTTTAAAGTAACTTGGCTTCCTTTGCATACCATGTGCCAGTCTGCTTCTGCAGCCAGTGTAGCAGGTAGCCTTTGTACCACACACTGTGCTTTAGGAGGTTTTTTCCTGTCCCTTGATGCCCATGGCTTTTTCTGGTGGTTCAAGACTCTAACATGCACCACACTTTTTATTGTTACATTTAAAAATCCTTGTTACTTTTTAACAAAAAACCTCAACAAAACAACCAAAATTGATGGCGAAAGGACTCATCATCAGTGTACTGATAGGTGCCCTGCTCCTAGTCATCTGGAAATACAGGTGTGTGGAGCCTTTCTTGTAAAAGCTTTGATGCTAGCAGTATTAGCCCGGTATAGCAGTCCTGTGAGATTTTATGGGTGTAGACAGCCACAGTGTTTACATTTTACAGCTGGAGAGGAAAGGCATAACAACAAAACCCGTGGCTGTTCACACTACATAAAATAAAGGTGAGAAGTCATTGCTTAATAGCACATTATTCACATGTATAATTATGCAGCTGGTGCAAGCAGTTGTTTAAGTTATTCTAATGAAGACACTACAACTGTACTTCCCATCTTCTGCACCCTCCCAAATGCTTTTTCTTTTGTGTATAGATTATACATGAAAGTCTTTTCCTTTTTTTTATTCAGTGTATCAAACACACTTTGAAATGCTAATTATTCCATTTACTTTCATTAAAATTCAAATTGCTGAGTGAAGATGTGGATAAGGGTCGCCAAATAATCAATCTGAAGTGAAGATATTGCTTCAATTATGCCTCTGTCTTTTAACAAGGAAATCGGGACTCTCTGATCATTGCTGATGGTAGTGTAGAGCAGCGGTCTGATTGTAGCTTGTTTTTAATAGGCTGTTTCTAACTCTATTTTGTATCCCTCTGACCACAACAAAACACTGGTAGTCAATTAGAAGATATAAATGGAAAAGAGTAACCTTTTTTTCCTCTGAAGTGCCTGTTAGAAGGAAGGGGGTGAATCAGAGCGAGTCTTGTAGAATCATGAATAACATTTGTTGTACGTCTTTTACGCTCCAGTGAGGAGAGTGGGAGATAAATAATTTCCCAATTAGTTTTCATTACCTAACTAAAAATATTGCCTTCTATTAACATTTTTTGCATAAAGTGAGTAGCTAAAGGTTGGCTTCTTTGTTACAAAAGTTTTTATACGTGTTTGCTGCATGTGCGTATGTAGCATATGTGTATATGTGTGTGCACGTACCGTTTTGTGTATGAATACTTCAGAATCTACTTGTGTACATTTTTGCCATTCACCTTTGTATGTATTAGGGAGACTGCAAAAAGCAATTTGCTTTATAGTAAAGAGTAAGTTGATGTAAAACTTGTGATGTTATGGACACTGGCTATTGCAGTCATTATTTAAGCTTATCCTGTGCTTTCATGAATCACTAAACCACACAGAATAAATATAAACAGACTGGACACTTGTCTGGGAACCTGGCAGTAACTTCTGTTGGTCTTCCCCCACCAGACGAGTAAATTTTCTGTTTCATTTGTTGCTATCTGATTTTATCTCTCCAAGTCAGCTGAAATTCTGTTGCCTGAGATTTTCATATCTGAATTTTAGTTTTGTGCATTAAAAATAGACAGCTCCCACCTCCCTCACAAGACTTTTACCTCACTCTATTGACTTTTTCACTCTCCTGTTTTGTGTTAGGAAATGCTGTTTAGCCCTCTCTGCAGCTTTAGAGAAATTAGAACAATACGGACTGAAAATTTTGTGTTCATCAGGTTTAGAGAGAAGTAATCTAATCCAATCTTTTAGGAGATGAATTTTAAAAAATTGAATAAATAGGATAGCAAGTTATCAAAAAAGCTTAAGTTCTAGTTGCATGAACACCCACAATATTATGTCTGCACTTAGATTTGAAGTCTGAAAATGTAGCATGGGACAAAAAAAAATGCTTTCCATACTTTCTAAAGTGAAATACCAATAAAAATAAAACAAAGAGCATAGTTAGGAGCCATGTTTTTTCTCTATCTCTAGTTCTGTTGTGTTCTTAAAAACTTCTTTTTATTACCCATTGAGCTGTGTACCAGATGAAAACAGAAGCAGTATCTGAGCTGTTGAAGTACAACCGTAGGTTAAGTTTCACTGTGCTTGGGGGGGACCCTATTCAGTTCACCTCATTCATGTTAAACCCCTTTGGTTTGAACGGAAGAATTCTGGGCTTGAGTTTAAGATGGATTTTGCCAGAATGGAGGATGGCACAAGAGAAGAATTGAATGTGCACAAATCATGTCTCTCTTTGTGTTTCACATGTATATATTTTTGTTTGAATGTGCTCTGATTTAATGGAATCTGATGAAGCATCTTTTAACTTTGCAATATTATTCTAGCTTCATTGGTAAATGAACCTAATCACTGATCCATGCCGTTTAAATGCAAAATACTGAAGTGAGCCTGGAACCTGGAGAGACTGCTTGTTCTCCTGACAATAAACTAGTTGTGTTTAATGGAATGAAACACAGTTATAATGACTTCTTTCACAGGTCATGTTCAGTTTAAAACTGTTGACGGGCTGAAACAAGTTAAATATCATCTATCTTCTTCAGGAGAGATGCAGGGAGAAAGACTAAACCAAACCTAGGTATCATAAGCATGCTTCAGGAGGGCTGTAAATCTGCAGGCATCCAGTCCCTGCATCTGGTGTTCACCATGGACGGTACAGTACAGCATTCTTGCTCGGAGCAATTTGTAGTGCACATCCAGAGCTCCTTTCCAGTCTGGGTGTATTGGGAGCAGTGTGATGTATCCAGTTGAATCTTGTCCTGTGTCGTAGCTGCCGTGTTTTTAAATTAGAATCTTCAAGATCACACTGTTGGAACAACACACAAATTGTAGCCTTAAATCAGTAATACAATCTGATTAGGAGTGATGTTTTCATTTCCTGTATTATTAAATTGAGTCGTCTAGCTCTCTTAAAATGTTTTTGGGTTGTTGTTGTTTTATTTTTAATCCATTATACTACATAATCGGAACATGCTGTGTGAATGTGGTTACGTTTTAATAAGGGAACCAGGGAATTAACTTGTAATTTTATAAGAATTGTATCAAAGTCTCCCCCCCTCCCCCATTTAAAGTAGTCAGTTTTCAACTGCAGTTGGGTAGTAAGGCAGAAATGGAGGCTACTGCTTGTGTGTCTGTTTATCATACAGAGAGATAAATGTACCAAAAACTTAAGAACAGGTATGTGATGGTGTTCAAAGAAAATGCAGTTTAGCACAAGAAATGCTGAACCTCAATTTTTAGCAGTGACATTTTAATGATAGGAAGTCTGCAAAATTATTTGCCATCAATTGTGAAGGCAATAACAAGCCTTGGTGGTTTTTCACACCCTCTGTGTTAAGTGCTTTCAGAATGACAGCGTAAACTGTGTTGGAGAACTCCAAGGAAGTAAAACTGATTAAAATGTTCATGCTTGAATGGTGCTGATGGAATAGTTCATTTGGACTTTCTCTACCTCCTGCAGCTCAAGCTGAAATATTAAAATTCAGTGGATTTAAATCTCTCTTCCCTCAGCTCAGGAAAAAAACATTACATTTTAATAGGTTTTAAACTCATAATTCATTGGTTTGGAGCAGCACTATTAAATCTATTTAAATATTACTTGTATTACTAAGGAAATGATTTAAATTATTTTTTCTTTACCATTCTATACATCTAAGTGAAAAAAAAAAAAAGGCTTTGGTTTAATTTTTAAGCATTTTGTTTTATTATGTCACTTTTACTGTCTTTTTAAAGAATAAGCAAATGACAGTTACTGGAAGAAAGGACTCCTGTATTGTCACATGTAATCATCGAGCTGTAAAGTTCCTTCTTAAGTACACTGCTTGTCACAATTTCTACCCATTTTGAGGCTGAGGTGCTTGTTTGACCCATCTCTAAAGATTGCTTTCAAGCGAGTAGTCCATTTTACAGCTGTGGAGAACAATGCTTGTTTAAAAAATAACAGTATGCCATTGCAGGTGCATAAACCTTTGAAAGTGGTGCGGTGTGGCTAAGTGCACACAATTCATAGTAAGAACTTGGCATCAGTGCATGCTGTTATTGCTGCGGTGCCAGTGGTCCAGGGCTCCATCCGCCAAATCCTCAGGTGCTTTTTTTGCATTGGTGCTTAATGTGCAGAGGCATCTTCCATTCCTCACAGACGGTGGGTTGTTTCTGCCTCTTGTGTGTTCTTGTGCTGTGAGGAAGAGCGAGGGGTTTTCAGTTGAGCCAGTGCTGCTGGGGGGAAATGTTTTGATTCCAGTTTGGCAAAGTCATTCCTGGTAAGTGTATGTGTTCAGAAACAGGAGGTTCAGGGAGGATGGGGAAGGGCGGTAGAATGAGCAAGTGTGTTGTAGCACTGGGGCAATAGTCACTTGTCTCTCTGGCCCTTCTGTATTGCTTGTTCAAAGGAGTATTAAGTGGTGGTTGAAGCTTACAATGCTGTTGTTGGCCACCTGCTGTATGTTGTACACAGGTTGTTACAGTGGGAAGCAGCAGAGGAGCTTGACTTAATGGGTGCATGCTTTGAGTTGTGTTTAATTGTGTACCCTGAAGAAATGTTGAAATTCACTCCTCCCCATTTAATTACTCTTGTTTTTTGTTTGTATATGGAAGGTATGTGATGATATGGCCCTGCAAATTTTTTGATGCTACCTAGTCCCTGAAATTCAATTGTGGGAGGAATTGTAGATACAGAAAGCTTTTGGGTGAGCACTGTTGGTTTTGAATTACTCATCTGAAGTCTGGCTAGCTTAAAGACACCTGGTTTTTTGAGGGGCAAAGAGGTATTTTTTCCAGGATTTTTCTTCTTCTCCCCTTATTCCCAGGTGCCAAGTTCAGGGAGAGCCTTGCAGGTGAGACTTAATTTAAATAAATCTCTTCCATATGCAGCATTATCCTGATTTAAAGAAGCTGAAAATGAGGCACAGAATCTTTTTAGGGATTTTTGAGGTAATTAATTAGAATGTAAATAATTCTAGGTTCCATATTTCCTGAAAAAAAAAGCTCTGAGGACAGTTTTTAAATACTGTTGCTACACTTGGAATGGGCTGCCACTGTTGTCATCTTTTACTTGTATTTTCAGTAGCTGTGGTAGCTCCTGAATTTATATTGGTCTATCACTATATGAGCAGTCAGTAATGTTGCAGTGTGAAGTGCAGACCACTTACTACATCTCACTGCCAATATGCTGATGCCAGAGGCCGTGCTTGTTATGCTTAAATAAGTGCATATGACATGAGTGTTACGGCTCACATATTGTATCTGATCAGGCAGAGAGCTGACTTCTGCCTCTGTGTTTCTCAAGGTTTTCTGGATCCTGGCACCAAAGCTATGTGACCACTGTTTCTTTTTTTGAATTACAATTAATCAGTATGGGTATGAGGAGTCATACAGAGAATTTTCTTCATGCTCTTGAACATATACAATATTTTATTTATGACATTTTTATATGCTCTCACTTCACACACAGTAGAAAGGGGAAGACACTTGGCAAGGTGATCCGTACTCCAGTGTATGGAAGCTCTCTCCAGCCAAATACAGATTTGCCATACTCCATTAGACTTTTGGTCTGTTATGTGTTATATATTACCTTGGGTAATGTCCTTATACTGGTGCTTTGGAAAAGAAGAAAGAGTGTATAAAGGATCTGTTTGCTATTGAAGCAAAGAAGGCAGGGGTTTCCCAGGAATACTTCACTGCAAAATCAGTGGTGTTTGTGTATTCAGTAGAGATGCGGCCCATTTAAAATATGTGCCCTTACTGTACAATATAGCCTCAAGACAGTTATTATTGTGTCATGGTTTCATACCACAGAGTTCTGTTATCACCCCTAAAGAGGTTTGTATATTTGTCATCCAGGCTTCTTCCCAACCATACGTTGTAGGCTGTTGCCTAAAGCTGTGAATGAGGACCAGGACTCCGTACAGTGCATCAGTTAAGCCTTTGCTTTTCTTCGGGTATTTGGGTAGTTCTTTTGGTGTCTTCAACACATAGACACTGAAGTACTGCATAGGGAAAGTATTTCCACATGTTAAGTTTATCCATGAAGGAGGAATTTGAAAGGTCTTAAATCTGTAAGTTGTCTGATATTGCAGAATGTTTGACTCCTGTTAGTGAGACAGTTCTTGCTTATTGTTTGGTGAATATTTCACAGACACTTCCTTAGTTTATGAAACATTGATGAACTTACTGCAGTAATGTTTCTGAAGCAAGGGAGTACCGCTTTCCCTGTTCTACCTTTGGAAGAGACTAAGCCAAAGAGAATAAGTGGTCCTTCCACAATCTCAGGGCTGCTTCTTAAATCGAGGTGATTTGATCCTTGTCAAGGCCTCCCTTTATCAAAGCTGCTGTAACTGGGGAACTGTGCTAAGGCAAAAGAAATTGCTTTTAAGTTTCAATTATTTCACTAATGGGCACTATATTAGAGAGATAGAACACTACATGTCTCAATGGAATCTGCTTGGAGAGAGATAATCCATGTCCTAACACCTAACATTGACTTATGCGAAGACGCTGCTTACCACCTAGAAGAGCAGGCATTGCAGTGCTCTGCACAGGACAAGAGCTGCACCAGAAATGGCAGTCTTCAAAGATGCAGAGTGGGTTGGAAAGAATGGATCAATCCAAGCAACCCAGGTTTTCATCCCAAGCAAAGACAATTTGCTGAAATCCAACACAGCGCATGTGTCTGTGTGTTATAAGCACGACGAAACACTGTTAGCACTTACAGTTATGAAGCCTGTGCTTCTCAGTAATTGCTGTCCAGATATTTCACTTGCTAAGGACTGACTTCAAAAGTTAACACACATCTCTTTCGTGCTAGCACTACATGGCTCTTAAACTATTCCTGTGAGGAAGCTTGGAGGTATTATAGTTGCCACATTAAAAGCTCTGGTGATAGAATTGCTTATGGATATAGCAACTCAGATCTCTCTGTAATTAGTGTTACTTAGTTTTTGTTCTAGCTTTTATCGTTTGATTCATTATATATGTTAGATGGTCATTTTTTCACTTTTCAGTCATGTTTACATAGCCCAGGATTTCAGAAACTTTTATGTGAGGACCCTAGAAGAAGGTTATTTAGGACTCTGCTGGGAAAAGCATAGGTATCGGTCTCATTTTCTAGTTCTAAAGAAAAGGACCAAGATTCACAAGGGTACAAGTGGAACAGCGTTTTCCTACTGTCAGTCCAGAGGATAGAAGATTTCTTCCCAGTGTCCATGTGTAGGACATGAGTGGAACACTTGGTAAATAAGGTATTTCAACCAGTGTGCATCTCTCTATCCAGAGCTGATTTTTGCCATCTCTTCATCTGTAACAGAAGACACTCAGCTGCTGCCGTTGTTACTCTTTTCTTTACCTTGTTTTTTGTGAAAAGGTTTTGAAGTGGAGGTGTGGTATGTGTGGCACATTTCATACCACTGGCCTCTGTATGGTAAGACCTTGAGCTTACTTGCATTTGGTGCTTTCTGCTGTCTCTTGCAGGAGATGCAGTTTTTTGTTTCCTTAGCTAGTGTTTGATGAGGCGGGGGCGGGGAGGAAGGAAGAAGAGAGCCTAAGTGGCATGACGTATGCAAACATTTCTGCCCTTTATTAAATGATAATAGAAAGTGGTTTGAAAAAGCCTAGTTCTTCCTCCCTCCACCCCCAGTGGAGAGGAATCCTGCAGGCAGAATGCAGCACTACTGAACTCCAAGATTCTGGGGGAAGGTGCGCTTGAACTTTTGCAGGGGAGTAGGCTTTTCCTTTATTAAACTGCTGGCCTTTTTTACCACAGATCTTTTATTTGCTGGTGTGTTGTATTAATTTTTTGTTACTTTTGTCCTCTATCTATGCTGTTTCACTGAGTGAAAAATAGTCATAAGGGGGGAAGGGAGGACAAATGGTAAAAAATGTATCCTGACAGATGTTCCTATATATATGATTAAGAACGGAAATGTGCTCTGCATATATTGCCTTTCATCCCAGAATATGATTCAAGACATGACTTTTTGTTCCTAGATTGGTTAAAAAGATCTTTGAAGCAATTTGTACAGTATGATTCTGATAGTTTCTTTGTTACTTATGTAGGTGTTCTAAATGCTCCCCTTCTGATTAATGACAGCTATTGATTTTTCTCCTTGCCCCCATAGTTTTCTCAGTGGAGCTTGCTTTCCTTGTGTAGAATCAGCATCCTCAAAGGCAGATTCTCAGAGAGCAAGAAGCTTGGCATTTGCTTTTCTTTAAAGTTTTTTATGTTATTACTGGTCTCCTTATTCTCTCCCTTTTTTGTTATTTTTCATTCTTTTTCCTAGATTTTGTCTATCCTGTGCATTCATTCCCCATTGTGAACAGAAACACTGGTTGCGTGTTGTAGCAGATCAGCTCTGACTTGAGTGTTTAAAGTTCCCGCCAATATCTGATACCTTTCTGTCACACTGGGCACATTCATTTGCACAATGATCACTCTCCTTTAGAAGAATAAGGATAGCAGGTTGCTACACCCTATACAACCTTACCAAAGTCTCTTCATGGAAAACCAGCCATGGTATACATGCATATAGTTCCAGGACCATTCTACTGGAGGAATGACCTGCATGACTCTCTTTGTAAGCTGTTTTGCTGTGTTGCATCTTAACATCAGAAAAGCCTCTTTTGTAATGGTGTGCCAGCAGAGCAAGAACTCTACAAAGGAATTACAAACAGTGCATGTTATGCCAGAGGTGAAAGCACGCATGACAGATAAAAATTCATGTCGTCCTAAGCACACTCATAAGTGTGTGTGCCAAAAGACTTCTTTTTCTAGCTGGTCGTTAAACCATTGACACTGATAATTGTGTATTCTTGAGCCACTGCTTTAATATCTTTATTTTCTCTTCATCTTGTTTTATCTGTATGCTGTCTCACTAATGATATACTCTGAGCCATCAATGACTTCACCTAAGAAATTTCAAACAAACAGTGAAGGTATTTTATCCAGATTTTTGAGGTCCCCTCCCAGCAATACTGCAGGTGTGGGTAATGCAGGTATGTGTGTAGCTACAAAATATCTTTTTGAGACATTAGTTTGTTAACATTAGAAATGTCTTCAGGTTAGAGGACTATGTTCAGGTTGTTTCAATAATGGCTGTGAACTTTCCAGGTCTGTAAGAGGAAAAATGGTAGATTATTGTGCGCAGAGCTGCTTGGAAAGTATCCACTAAAAACTTGAACCTTTTCCAGGAAAATGGGCTTTGAATGTGCTGACTATAACAAGACAGCATTAGAAGGTAATTTGTTAGTGGGTTTATTATCACATTTTGCTTTAAATTTGATCTCTTAAGTTGCGTTGGGGAAAAAAATCATGTTAAGCATCAATATTTAGTTGAAAATATTAGTGATACTAAGATAAGAATCTTTTGCAAAGCTTTTTTACCCTTTGTTTAGATGTGGCTTTGGAGTTACTTTACTCCTTACTATTGACTGCCTAGAGGAATATACAGAAAATTATAAAAAACAAAACAAACCCAAAAAATTCCAGATCAGTAGCAACCAGATGTTATCTTTATTCGACATGTGTTAATATGTCTTGAAGGTTTTACTTCAATTTTTATTATTGAGCTGATTTAAATTATCATCTTCCTAACTAAACCTATTACCAAAAAGAATGCAGTCTTCTTTTTGGCTTCTTTCTGATTGCTGGGTTTACCCTTGCTTTTATATTTTTTTGTGTTGGATGTTTCTTAAAAACATTGTGATCTGTTTTGCAGTTCTGTAGGGCATATTTCTTGGTAGCTAACTGTTGCTGTTGTTTTTTTTTTTTAATAGTTCTGGAAAATTTACAGCGTAATAAAGCCTGGTGTACTGCCATTGCAAATTTTCACCTATTATGCATTGATGCTGAAAATGTATGCTTGACTTTACGCATACTGTAGTCAATTGCGATGCGAATGTCTAAAGTTAACCACATGCTAAGAGTTCATAAATTACATGACTAAGGATAACAAATTAAAGAGAAGATGGAGAAGTGGGAAGTGAAAGCATTACAGCAACATCAAAAACATTATGTGATTGCTCAGTTGGCTCATTTTCAGGCTTTCCTTGCAAGTCTTTAAATTGTGTCAGATTTTATGATCTAAATTCCTGGTATAGGCAGAAACAAATGTAAACTTTCTTCCATAGTAGAATATTTCCGTGGTGGGAGAATAGCTGTCAGTTTTATGGCTCCTCTGTATCTTTGGCATTTTGGTAACTAGGGGAGACCACCTTTTTTTAGCACTTTGTATCACTAACTAGATGCCCAGTGGGTTAAGGAATTGAACATGTTTTTCTATCTTTCCCTGTAACCAAGCTGCTCTGTACAGGCCACCTGGGAAGCTGATGCTCACCCATGACACCCACAGGCAATGGAAAAGCAAAATCAAGCTGTGGATGTTGTGGGCATTTGAATATAGTAATAGTGTCAAAGGTCTGGAAATGGCAGTTAGAGATGTGCTGTCACTTTGTCTTCACTTACTTGAGTATGCCTATCAGGAAACAGTGCTTAATTATGCGATCTTATGCTTTTTTCCCTTTTTCTCTTTGATATTGTAAGAGCAAAAGTTTGCCTAGTGTTTCACTTGGGTTCTTGTCATTAGTGGGTTTGGAGCAGTGCCTGATTTTTGCTGTACAACGTTGGTTATCGTGTTGGAGGGGCTCATAGGCCCTCCCTATACCAATACAATCCTAGTCCATGATCCTTCTGTTGTTGAACTCTGAGCCCCAGCCCAGTCTAGCAACACGCATGTTATCGTGTCTGTCTGGCACAGGCATATGGGGCTATACTGGCGTTTTGGGTGTTAGCTGAGATTTATTTAATAGTCTGGTTTTCATACGAAAGTGTTTTATTTGCATCATTACAGTGTGCCTAAATTGCACCAAATTTCAGCTGTATCTGTGAGTGACGCTTTTGTGACTACAGGGATCATGTTCTTCCCAAATTTCACATTCCCATCACTTTCCATGGAAGAGCTTGGTCTCCTCAGAAAAGTTCTCCATGGCAGGAAGGCTGTGTGTGTTTGGGGTTTTTTTCCCTACTCTCTCCAGTTATTTTCAGAGTGCTCTGCAATTCAACTTGCAGTGAAAACACATCAGCTCTTGGCCAAGAGGGACCAGGCCAGCCATACTGTTCAGGGTGATCTGAAGCTGATAGATGCTGAAGTATCATTGCCCGTACTACTCTTAATGCCCATATTATGTCTGGGAGGCATTGACAATGTTCAGTACATGCAAGGTGCAGTCTGGGCTTCTGTCTTGCTGAGCTGTGTAGAGAGGTTCCCAACAAAAAGCAATAAAAAAAGAGGATTGCATTCACAATGCAGTGTTCTTCAAGCTCTTTGGAAACCATGCTGTATCCATAGAGGAGGTAACATAATGCACATTGTGTAGTTCAGTAGGCACATCTGTACAGAATGTACAGGACTGTGCAATGAGTGTCCCTTACCTGGTACACTTTTGTTGATAGTGAAATAGTTAACTAGGGGAAAGCTCTGTCACTGCTGCTATTCTCAGGCTTTTCTCAAAGCCTTTGCTTCAAGCCACTGGCAGATTCAGGCAGACATCTTGCAGTGGTTTATAGCACATTCTCAAACAGGAACAGGAAATTCCTTGCTTAAAATGAGACTCCAGAACACAGATTATTTTGTCCATTCCTTTTCTTTCCCTCACTCTTCTCCTCCCGCCCCAAACCAGGCATGCCAGATTGTTTCCTTGCTATAAGGCAGCCCCATTCAAACCCTGAAGCTAAAGAATACACTGTTGGCTCTTGCTTCATTTCATTGTAGTTAATTTAAATTTCTGAGAACTGAAGCATCCCTCCATAAGAGCATCAAGCAAGCAAAATGTGTTTGATACTTTCTCAAAGAAGGAGTACCTATTGGAATGACAGGGGTTTGCAAGCAGGGAAAGGACTGAACTTTCTCTCTTCCACCTGGAAGATTCTTCTTTCTGATTTTTTTTTTTTTTTAAACCCCACCCCCACCCCCCTGCTTTTTTGTATTATTTTCCCTCATCTTTCTTTTGGGTCATTCCCCTCCTTTCCCTGGCACTGATATGGGTTGGATGGCATGTGCGTGCCACTGCCAGTCCGATTCCACTGCCTGGGTTGTGTTTCTAAGAGGAAGAGGAGGATCTGTACTTTCACAGGGGCGTGTTGAGGGATGTGTGTGTGCAGTGTGCTGCACGAGTTACCTAGCGTGCTGTATGTGACTTGCAGTCTTTTACTTTCAGCTCACCCACATGTAAAGGTTCATGTTAGGGAATTCATTGTCTCTTGATTGAATAAAGAGCTGTGTAGCGAGGGTGGAAGTGGATTTAGGTTCAAATGAAAACCAAGCAAAAGTAGGACTTGAATCACCATGATTAGGAATTTAAATTGCAACTTTTTTATGCTAAGTAAGTTAAGTTCTTCTTCTTCCAAAGCCCTGTATACAGATGTGCAGGGCGGAGAGCACAATCCTAGAGGATTCCTGATTTGATTTACCCTAAGTCCTGAGCAGTGACTGCTTGAAAATGAAAATAAAATTTCAGAGCTAATCTAGTATGAACAGAAATTAATTGGATGGTTGGTGGGCAAGCCTTAGACCTGAACAGATCTCTCCTGGGATATAGTTAACATAACTTTTTCACCTGTTTGGGGGTTTCCCCCCCACCCATACTAACCTCACAATGGTTAGTATAGCACAGAACTTGATGCAGCCCTGGTTGAGGTCAAGCACTCCAATTCGAACCTCTCAAGGGCTTTCTCTATGTGTTGCCAGTGTACTGGTAAAAATGACTTTAAACTCTTGTCAGTGCAGTTACTGGTGCATGCATCACAGTCCCACTCAAATAAACCTGTCACAACACAGAGTCAGCAGCTAGAGAAGAGTACAAGGGCAGGCCTCTAGCTTTTCATTCGAGCATCACTAAACGTGCACAGAGTGCCCAATTATTTCAGCATTATTGAGCAAGCCTACAGGAGGACCCAAGCCTTGCTACATTAGATTTTCTTTAGTAATTTGCTCAAGTACCGCTGAGGACACTTAAAGGGCTTAAAACGGTGGCTGCAACCAGTTTCCTTTTCTGGATTGTTAATTCAGGTTTTCTCTTTCAAATTAACTCTCACTGCATGCTGTGCAGTAGCGCTGGGAGAACTGTTTAACACTAATTTTCTCAATTTTCAGGGGTTTTTTTTTTCATTATATAACTGCTTTTATATAGTTACATATGTTTTCATTAGATGTGTACATGGTGCATTTTTGCTGCAGAGTAAGATGTAATACCTCTGTCAGAGAAATAGTCACCAAAACTACAATATTACTTTCCTTTTATTCTTTTTTGTAGATTTTTTGTTGTTCTTTTAATTCAGCCTGAAGTTTACTGATTGTGTTTTGTCCAAACGTGTGGACATGTTTAAAACACCAGGACGTTTGTGACAGTTGGTATCTGAATTGATCAGATGCATTGGTTGATCTGATTAATTATGTCTGATGTACAGGATCAATCAGACAACCCCTGGCTTCCTGAACAAATTCAATATCTGTGTTTCATTTTTCACAGCAGCAGCAACTCCAGGCCCAGCATTTGTCACATGGACATGGTCTTCCTGTGCCACTCACTCCGCACCCCTCAGGCTTGCAGCCTCCAGCCATCCCACCCATCGGCAGCAGTGCTGGTCTCCTGGCACTGTCCAGTGCACTGGGGGGGCAGTCACACCTCCCAATTAAAGATGAGAAGAAGCACCATGATAATGATCACCAAAGAGGTCAGTGCTGCCAGATGAGTGTGTGGCTTCATTACCTTCTCTTTTCTTTTTTAATTTTCTTTTTTTTTTTTTTTAACTCTTCCCTTTAAGAAAAAGGGGCAGGGGGGAGGGGACTTTTCACAAGCATTCCTAGCTAATTGCTTTGGTATTTATTACCTAGTGGTAGCCAGAAATTGTGTTCAAATGTTAGAAGTCCAGTGTTATAAATCTGTCTGTACAGTATTAATAATTAACTGTATAACAAAGTTAACATATGTGCAAGTCATTATTTAACAGACATTAGAATTCCTTCTACTGTGTATGATAAATTAGAATTTTATGTAAACTAACTAGTACTTTTTCTCTCTCACTCCCCCTGCCCATCCCCTGCTACTGCTGCGTCCTCTCCTTGCATACTGGGGCTGCTCTGCATGCAGACAGAGACTCCATCAAGGTAGGACTCCATTTCATAGGTGTAAGAGGTGGCTTGAAAGAGCTGCATGCTGCATTTTTCTGAAGTTTGGCATGGAGAGGTGGAAAAAGTCACAAAGTGAAACTGGGTTGTAATGCTCATGTTGATTAGCATAGCCCTGCATTGACTGTGTATCACGCTTGAAAAATGCCTGGTAGTGGGGCAGCTAGGATTGTAGGTGACATTCCAGCCAGTGGGTTTGGTGGAACAGCATTGAAGCTATTCCTGGATGTAAGAAAAAGGCTGCACAAGCTTATAAGACAGAAGAAATTAGCCAGTAGGTTTAAGTCATTTGGAGGCTCTAAACTGTCGTTCTGATATATTGCAATAATGCAGTTACAGAAGGAGGGTTCTGTCACTTGCAGGGGAGAGGTGGGGTGCTGCCTGCTGTCCTTGCTGAAGCAGCTGGAGAGCAGTGAGCTGCCATTCCCTACCACAATGAAGGTGGTGCCTGCACTGAGGATCCTGCCTTCCTTTTCCAAAAGTTAATTTTCAGGCTCTGAATGACTCTGCACCATATGTGTGTGCACTGTCCTGCATGTGGCAGTGTTTATAAGTAGATGTAATACACACCTTGCAGCTGGTGTGATTTTGAGCATTCAGTGATGCATATGACTCTGATTCAGCGTATGTGCCTTGACGCTTGTCCATATTGGACAGCCACCAGAGCCTCTCGGAGGCTCCTGGGGTTTTAATACTGTGAGTGGGGACGTGTATCTTGGCTCTGTCCTCTACTGGATCAGTCTGTTCTCCTTGCTGCTGCTGGTGGTTTATCAGTTCACAGCAGACTCAGTTGTTGCCAGCTACACAGTTACCTGCCCAGCTGTGGGTAGATGGATGTAGTTACAGAGTAGAGCCTGAGTGGCTTGCACAATTTTCAGGAGCGTAAGAGTAAGCCTCTTATAAGTGATGGTGAGTCTGAAATGAAAGATACGCTTCTTTCAGAAAGGGCAAGACCTATGCTCACCTGACTCAGCACTTCCAAGCTATTTGTCAAGATTTTAGTGGTGCTTTTTTCAGGAAGATGTAATCTATTTGTGGGGCTGGGCAAAAGGCAGAAGGGGTGTTCCCAGCACGAGGATTACCAGGAGTTTGCCAGGCAGATGTAACTGGTGTGCCTTAGACAGCATGGGGAGAAGCACAGTGCTGGGCATAGGCTTTGCCCCCACCAGGGACCTGTCAGGCCAGGGCTGCCATGGAAGGGGCTATGCCTTTGCTTCTCTGGCAGCTCCAGGTGGGGACGTGTCCTGCAGCCTTCCCCAGCACACCTGTTCTGCCACTGGCAACTCTGCCATGTCCCAGCCGAGTGCAACTGAGCCAGTAGTTGTCAGTTTTGCTATTACCCACATGGCTCTGCATAACAACCAGGAGCTGACAGCAACTGTCAGGTTTTTCTGTGAGCAGCAAAGGCACTGAAGCTGTCTATCTGCTGACATAGGATAACAGCACATTGGATTCCACTTCAGCTTCATTGTCACAAGGGCTAGAAATGGGGATTATTGCTTTACGTGGCAAGGCTGGGTGCAGATTAATGATGATTTCCCAAGAACACCCTGTTTGCTGTGAAAAGATCGGTTAAGTCCATTTTCTTTTTTCCTGCACCCAAACAAACAAGTACAAGTAGGGCAGATACCTAAATGTGGGAGTACAAACCCGCCTGGTTTCTTCATGAGTTTGAATACCTCTGCAGTTGAAACCAAAAGCGTTTCACTCAAGAAAGTGAATGAAAACTGCTAGTATATGCCAATCACTGTTTTTAAACAAAATACGCTAGTCGTGTTTCTGTAACATCTGTGAGATGTTGGGGTGGTTTATGCTGGCATGGGTGTTACTGGGAGTGTTTATACCAAAAAGGCTGATTTTGTCTCGGAATGATTCAAAGGACTGTTATTCATACGGCTTTGGAGGGTGGGGGGGGGGGGGGGGCGGGGGGGAGGGGGGAGGGTGTTGCTGCTTTGTGCCAATTTACTTTGAAATGATAAGTAGATGTTTGTCTTGCACGGTGTTCAGGTTGTGAGTTGGCTTGCGTGTCAGCATTATGGAGCTTGCTGCCAGCTTTGCAAGGTGAAATAGTTAGCTAATTTTCTTAAATGTTTTCAGTGATGCCCGGAGTAGCAGTTAGTTGCTTGTTCAATCGATCTGTCCTCCCTTAAGTGGCTCCTGGTTAAGAGAGGCTTTTTATGATTGTCTGCTGTGTGACTTGAGATGTTTTTTGTCAGCCGGAATGTGCCAGTTGCCAGCAGCTGGAGTCTGTGTACTTGTATGAAATAATTTATTCATGCAGGATAATGCTCCTTAACATTTAACAGGTAATGAACGTGACATAAATTTCCTTCTTGCTTTTAATCTTTCCCTTTCCTTTTCCAATGTGCAAACAGGCAGCTCTGGTACTCTAAATAGTAAGTAATTTTTGGCCATCTGTCAAAAGGAAATTTCAATACAAATTTAAATTAATGGTGCCTGAAATTTTTTATAGCTCCTCTAAAAGCCTCTAATGTGCAGAAAATTCTGAATCTGCTGGTAGTAATTAGTGTAGCATGTAATGAGGATATGGGCAATGTTATACAGCCCCAGTGTAACGTTTTGGTATGGTAGCAAAATTTTGATTTATACAAGGTTGTGCCTAGGTTTAATTGTGAGAGACACTTTAAAGTGTTTTTTTGCTGATACAGATTATTAAGCAGGGCAGATTTTAGAATAGCTCATAAAGTGTAAATTTATGCTGTAGTGTACGATTCAGATAACTAAGGTACCCTATCAATTTCTACAAAGAAGTTTGGCTGAAGTGTCCCACTTCTTGTCACCATTTCCAGGACTTTGGATTGGCTGGGCAGTTATGAAACTTGCTGTTTGTAGCAGTGCTGGTCCTGACCCTCCTCCTGGTTCAGGCCAGGGAAAAGGCATTTTTTATCACTTTTTTTCTGAACATGACGTTTTCTGCCTGGTAAGTCAAACTGGGCTTGCATCCTTCCCAGCACCTTGCCGGACCGTTCACTGCTGAACCTGAGCAGTCACCTTCCAGATAACATGAGGTTGTCCAGGAGCTATTCCTAAATAATAGATCAACGTTGGCACAGCAAGCTCTGTGAAGAAGGGTGGCTTTGGGAGCTCTTTGATTTTGTGTTGGATTCAGTCCTCCGAATCCCTTGCGAAGTTTGAAGTGTGGGAAAATTAAGACACAGTAAACTGGGTCATAGGAGCAGTCTTTGTGCAGCGGCAAGGCTGCAGAGCAGACAAAGGGAAGGAGAGGGTGCCAAGCACCAGGGCTGTGCTCAAAGTGCAGCCCTGGCTTAAGGGCTCTGAGGGAATATAATGTGTTTAGACAGAAAGACCAACAGCTCTACAGTTAACCGAGCAGCTTTTCACAGAGGACTTGGTGTGTCCCCTTTTCAAAGCAGTAAAACTTTTTTTAGTAAAATAATAATTAAAAAAAGGATTATTCTGCAGTGGATTCTTGCTTGCTAACTGCACCCTGCAAGGATTTTTCCATCTCCTGCAAGAATGCTGGTGCAAGGAGGCATGTCATTCTTCCCATCCCTGGTACCCTCTGTGGGACAAACGTGGCAAAAGTTTCTCTGGTCCCCAACAAAGTCTCTGCTGTAAAACACACCCTGTGAAGAAGCTAAGGAAGCATTTTGTGTTCAAAGACACCACCTGGCAAAAAGTAGTCTAATGCTAGTAGCAGCAGTCTCTCCCCACGGCTTTCACTGCAGCAGCTGCAGTGAAGGAGCCCCCAGGTGCTAGCTGGGTTGCAGGGCTGCTAGAGATAGCCAGGATGTGCCGAGCAGGTTGTTCGGGAAGGAATCTGAGTCTTCTTAATCGCTGCCTCCTGCACAGGATTCAACTCATGTAACTTGTTACCACATCTATCGTTAATCCAGAGCTGTTGTTCTTTATACTCAGGTGGTGCATTGCCTTTTTTTTTTTTTTTTCACCTGAATTGTAAATTATCTGGGGCAGAGACCATGCCTATAGTAAGACTTGCCCATGCAGTGGAGACTTTCTTCATTTTGATGCTGGGGGTTACTGTTTCAGCACCAGTGAGTGCCAATAATTAAAAGCTGGAGTCTTGTGGCAGAAGTAAACTCGCTTGTTTGAGATTACTCAGGGGTGGGGGTGTAAAAGAGCTTTAAATGAAAGGCTCCGAAACAACACATCAGATGCAGGTTTGGGGTGAATTTCTGTCCCGCATGCTGGTGAACTAGGACAAGCCTGTTAGGGCAAATTCAGCTGGGTTTAGCAATAAGATTACTTTTGCCTTAATCTCTGTGAAGGCTAATAATTACACATGTGCCAGATGCAGGGAAAGTAAATGGGTGTGATTCCCATGTTCGATTCACATGTGTGGTGGCAGGTGCTCCAGTGCTTCTCAATTTAGCTTCTTGAGCTGTTAGCCGCTATGAAGTGTTCAGACCTCTGTTCATTTAATACATAAGAGTAAGCTGCTTACTCCTGCAGCTGTAATTTGATATTTTTAAAAATAGTTGTACGAGTATAATGCTTCTGGAAAGAACAAGGTAGTTTAAAATCAAAATGCCCAACATATAAGACTTTTGGATATTACAAAATATAATTACATTGCTTGACTTTGTTTTTCTGCTGATAGAGGAACACCCCATAAACTGTCAGTTGTCAGGTTTCTTTTAAATGTGACTTCCTCTAGTGGCATGAGTGTCCAGCCAAACATCTTTGCATTCAGTATGTATTTAAGAAGCCAAAGAAATGTAGTTATCTCTTACATGCCCAAATAAATTTACAGAATTTATTTCCTGATATTTTTTCAATTTTATCACTATAATACCATTCAGTGAAAAGCACTTCACAACTTCACAGGCTTGTTAAAATCCAAACCTTTCACACTTGTGTCATTCTGCTTGTGCCTTTCTCCATTTGGAAGCAAGGCGTTGCATGTCTTTTGCTTTTTGTAATGAAGAAGTGGTAGTTTTAAGCTGAGCGTGTTTGAACTAAACTTTGCTTTGCAAGAGCTGTGGTTTTGATCTTCATGGGTGTTTTGGGGGTAGTGTTATCAAAATACAGTAACTTCTGTTGGCTTACGATACAGTAATTTTTTTCAGTATTAATTGATATCTGTGTCTGGGCGTGTAAGCTATGCTGAATGTAACAGGTGCCCTAATTCCAGAAAATGTGTTGTAATTGTTTGTTTGTAAAACAGATGAATAAGTATCTGTGGGGCATAGCTGGTCCTCAGGTGGTGAACGTGAATGGATTAATGATGCGATTGGGTGAGACATGCTTGTTTGTTGCAGTCTCATCCAGTAACTGTCTGCTGAAGCAGAACAAATACTAATTACCAGGGTCCTGTTTGTTGTCTCAGTCTATCTTACGGAGCTAATTTTTTGGCACTGATTTTTTTTTTTCCTTAATAACCTTTTCATGGCTAGACTTGTAGTGCATCATTCAAGCCCTGTGGCTTTTGACAGATTTTTAGAACATGAAACTGAATCTCAGGTATATAGCTCCCTTGTATCTTCTTTTCTATGCTTCCACCCCCCCACCCCCTGAGTTTTACATTTCTTTCTTTCATTCATTGTCATGTCATTTGCCTTTTTAATGAGCTCTGGGAATTTTAATTTAGTGTAGACTATTCATATGAAAGTAACAGCATGTACTTGAGAATCAAAGAATTAGCTGCTTCTGCCATTTTTGACGGCTTCACCTCCTTTACCCGATAGCTTTTTTCCCGCTTCTGTGTATTAACTGTACACTGGCCTCTTACCTTGCACTGTTTTGCCAGTTACCACAGAGGGACTCATACTTGGTGGTGTACACACATTTGGACAAACTGCTGCCGTGCTTCTCACTATTGAACTTTATTCTGCCATTTAGTGATTTAGGGTAACTCAAATGTTCTCTCTCCAGATGCTCTCTTCAGCCAGGAGGCACTTAGATGGCCTGTAATTTCTAACCTGAGCAGTCATGTCTAATTATTTCCATGGCAACAGACTGTGATGTTGATAACACAGGATTATGATGACTTCATGTCATAGAGTAGGAAGAGGAAGTTTGCTGGGGTGAGGAGGTGGTGAAAAGGTCTTCTCCAGCGCAAACACTTTTGACAATGTAATAGCTGGGGGAAAAGAAGTAAGGAGAGGGAATGAATTTGTTTATTATCCCTTTTGAAGTTTTCCTCATTCTAAGTGGGCAATTAAAGTCATACTTTGGATGCTGGCATTCATGGCTTACACCAGTTTACTCATGGTGAACATGTCTAGAATCAATAACACATTTGCAGATTGGGTTAGTTAGATGTTAGTCAAAGTAATGGGAGAAAATAAACAGTACTTGCCACTTTTTGTCAAAGTGAGACACAAACTAGATGGCTGCTTTTGCCGCCTTTTGGCATTGTTTTGTTGAGCCTTTAGTGTTTTGATGTTGAGTTGTCTTTTAAACCCTTACATCCAAAGTAACTTGGAACATCCCTAATTTTTATGCAAATCAATGGACTCCTTGGGCATGCTGATTGTCTACTAAAAGGGAGGGAAGGAGG
Source organism: Falco rusticolus (assembly GCF_015220075.1). Taxonomy (NCBI): domain Eukaryota; kingdom Metazoa; phylum Chordata; class Aves; order Falconiformes; family Falconidae; genus Falco; species Falco rusticolus. Next base: position 43,369,066 of record NC_051210.1, on the reverse strand, counting down.
ACAGATTACCTTGTAGAATCAGTGACATGGAGGACATACTTGGAAGTTTCTGTCCTGGCTGAAGTCACCGAAGGCTAGTAGGAAGTTAATATTTGTATTAATATTTGTATTGCTTTTCCTGTCTCTTCCCCTGGCACTGGGAAAGAAGTGTATTCCTAGTCAAAGAGTTGTCAGTCTCTTAGGGTGATTTTAGAAGTTGAAGGAAATAAGTAGTCTGACAGATTCCCAAGTTGTTATGCAAGATCATCGACTGCATCATGAATTACAAAGTTTTAGCTGTGCTTTGAGGGAACAAGCAAGTGGGCTGGCCAGCAGGAATTGGGCACTGAGGGAAATTTGCAGGAAAGTTACACTGTGTCTACCACCTCTCTCCAGTACAGCTCTAATTGAGTCAAATAATTATTAAAATATCTAAAGCTCAATTAGCCTATTCTGCATAGCAATTTGAAAAGTTCTGTGTTTCCTTGAGTGACATTTGGCCTTTTGAAGAACAAAAAATTGGAAATGCTAATGTTTTTCAGCCAACTAAGGGAAGAAAATAAAAATGTCTCCATAGCAACAAAGCTTCTTTCTAGATGGCTTCCTAAGATATGCCTGAACCAGGAGCAGATGTCTGATCTGAGAATCTTGCCTCCTTCATTGTAAACAAGTAACTTCTAGGCAGGTGTTGGAAATAATATGGAAATCCTATTAAGGGGCCCTAAGTTCCTGTCACTCAGGAAGCCCCTGCCACAAAAGGGTTGGTTGTCTGAATAAAGGAGGCAGAGTAAATTCTCGTTAGGCTTTAGCTTTTCCCAGGAAATTATTGTCTCTGTGTGCTCTTTCTCCTGCAAGCCTGAATGCAAGCCATTTCTTCTATTGATCCCCTTTGCCACCCTCGCTTTCTCCTTCCTCTCTCCTGCTGGATTAGAGCTTGATGTCGGTGGTGGCTACTGCTGCTTGGGGCGTTGTGGCATTTGTGATTTTAACCCCCGTACCTCCATGTCCAGCCCTGCCTCAGCTGTTGAGCGGACAGCCAGAGGAAATGCCTGACACCAGCCTGGAGCAAGCAGAGGAGGGGCGGCAGATGATACGGGAGGCAAAGCAATTTGAGTCCTGGGTGGCTTCTTGCTCCAGCTCGTTTCTGTGAATTTATAGATGATGCTGTAGCCCTTGGCACTGCAAGACCGAGTGTCATCTGGACACAGGATTTTCCTTTTCCTTTTTCACAGGGACTGCAGCTTTGGAGGGGCTTTGATAAAGGTTTTGGTGTGGCTGGCTTGCTGGTGTGACGTACTGGGATTCAAAATGAGTGTGTGTTTTTTCTCCTAAGTTGTCTAGGAAGTTGGTGTGCCTTTTTTTTTCTCTTCTTTTTTTTTTTTTTTTTTAATTCTAAGTTACAGAGAAAACATGTTGTGCCCACCATCAGTAGTCTGTCATTCTAACAGGACACTTGTGCTGCCTTTGCACTTGCTGATGTCAGTTTTGTCCCCAGACCCTGCTGTGCTGAGACCTGCACTATCGCAGCCAGGGGACCAGCTTGCCTGTGGGTGAAAACTTCAACGGCGGGCAGGCAGGAGCAAGCACTGAGGACATGTTTTCCAGGGTTTCTAGGCTGGAAGCAGCGACTGTGTCCATGTCTGTCCTTGTGCGACCCCCCCCCCCCCCCCCCTTTCTGCTTTCCTTGGTGCACCAGACGTGCATAGTGATGCTCTTAATAACACTCAGAGGGTTAAACGTGGATAAACACAAAACAAGGCTTTTGAAAAGCCTGACGATTATCATGCAGCATTTCTCGGACTACAGCCCCCGAGACGCACTTCATAAAGCCAATAAAGCGCACGCTGGTGGTCTCCCGTTGCCCTGGCAACGGACCACAGGGCACCCTGTGTGTGAAATGCATGAACATCTGCGAATTAATCTTTTTTTAGCTTGTTCTTCCCTTGGCAGCAGCGGGGGCTGAGCTGGAGGGTCTCCCAGGGATGCCCCGAGCGCCTGGCAGAGGGGGCGAGGATGGGTCCCTCCCGGCAGCAGAGGGAGCTGGCCTGGCGGCGCACCCGCTGGGATGCCGTTAGCTTGCTCCTGGCTGCACAGGGGAACAAATAAAAATAATTTTCTCCTAAGCTGAGGCGTTACTGGGCTTGTCGCTCTGCCGTGAAAAACATAATCCGAGGGGAACGCTGAAATGAGCGCTGCTGTCCGCGCGGCAGTTTACCGGACTTCACCGCTCCTGTGCTCTGCTCCCAGCGGACCGCAGCGGGGAGCGGTCGAGGGGTGGCTGGTCTCCCGCGAACCGCAGCGTGGAGACGTGCCGCGACGTCCGCGGCGTTACAGCCCGCCCGGCGAGGGGCGAGGGGCGCGGGCCCGGGGGCGGCGGTGGCCCGGGGCTCCCTCGCTCGGCGGCCGCGGGGCGCCGGGCTGCGGGCGCCGGGGCTGCCCCGCCGTTCCCCGCCGAGTCTCCGGGAGGACTGTAGGGGGAACACTGTGTATGTCGGATCGTCAGCGGCTGCCGGATGCGATCGGTGTTTTAATGAAGTATTGGAGGTGAAACCGCCGCGTTAATCCGCTGACGGCGCTGAGGGGCGGCGCACACCGTCCGTGCGGTGCCGCCGCGCTGCCCGGTGAGGTGCCGCCGGGCGGGGGCCGCGTGTTCGCCGGGAGCGGGGCGGTGCAGCGGCCCCGCCGCGCTGCTGCCGGCCGGGAGCCGCTGGGGGGTTCCCCGATGTGTGCGATGAGTAACTGGGGCGGAGGGGCGGGAGAAGGGAGAAGCGAGAAGCTTCAGCGCGGTTTGCCCCTTTTTTCGTTCACCCTCGTAGCTCCTCCGTGCAGTGAAGCTGGCGCGTTTCAAGCCGCTCTATCTTTTTGAAAGAGTGTGTACGGTATTTTCTTTGCGGGATTAAGCTTGCCAGGTCTAAGTAAATAATGACACTGACTTTGCTGGCAGTGCCGTCTTGTCGGACTGGCGTGTGCTGTGGAGGGGCAGCGCAGGTGTGCGGAAGAAGGGCCGAAGAGAGGCGTCCCCAGGTCGCAGCAACCCCCAGTAGCAGCGTTTTCCACAGGGGCATGTGGCACCAGCTTGGCACAGAGCACACACAACACAAAACTTGGCAGCTACAGCAATGTATTTCTGAGTCCTTTGCTCGTTTTATTTTAGTAACAAAGTGGCCAGACTATATAGAAATGACTGCTTGCGTTTGAATTGAAAAGCCAGTGCTGACCTAAATAACATTAGGTGCTTTGCCTTGTGACGTTACAACACCAGGCATTAGGAAATAATTGTGTTTGTCTTGCAGTACTTATAGCTGTGTGTTTGTATTTCTTGTCTCCCCCTGATATGTTTGCTGAAATTGTACCTGTTGATGGCTGTAATTCTGTCCCACCTCTTGATTTCTTTAAAAATACCAAAATGCTGGGGGTTTTAGCTCTTGAGGAAACGAATGTTTGCCTTTTTCTCCCCTGCTTCAAGAAAAGAGTTTCTTTCAATGACCTGCAGATATTATTTGGTAATGAGCTTTGCTGGCCCATACTGCAAAATATGAGAGGAGTTCAGTATCTGGATAATTTTAAAATAATCCCTTTGAAATCAATTACAGTAAACCTTGTGGGGTGAGAGAAACCCTTTTTCTGCCATTTCCTTGAAGTATGGTGTTTTTCCAAGTGCCCTGTCAGGATGCGTAATCGCCATTAGAATAGCAAAGGCACCCTGCATAAAGGCAGCCTGTCCATGGTCAGTTTGGTGCCTTTATAAAAAGCACTTTGTGCTCACCTAGGTGAGCCTACCACCATCTAGGTAGCCTAAAAGCTTTATATCACACTGCAGGTATTTGAAAGCAATTAAGTATTTAGCAGACCTTCTGTGGGACTCTTGCATGCTTCATGAAGGTTTTCTGACAACTGTGTTGCCTCCAGCCATTTTTTGCACCCTTCTTTCTTCTCCAGGGCCTGAGGAAGAAGAGACATACTTGTGTGGTTTTACCTCTCTCCCCTGTTCTTTTTAGAGTACCTAGCATCAGACCGTGCAAGTTTTCCCCAGTTAGTCAGTGCAAGTTGCAACCCTTTTGATAGGACATGTTTTCTGTGCTACAGTACCTCTCTGTAGCCCACAGACCATTTTGCAAATACTGCTAATGACTGTAAGAGTCCCGCTAATACTGATAAGCAAACTTAGCGTTGCAAATAGTAATAATTCAATTTACAATAGTAAATTTAACTGAAGTTTTCCACCAAGCAGAGTAGAGCCGATATGGGTGGTAACAGCTGCCGGTGATCACAAAGCGGTGGAGCTGCGGCTACTTAGTAGACAAGTGTTTCATAACTGTTTTGGACAGAAAGAGGAAGGAACCTTTATTTGATGGAAGAAGGCTCTTTGTGTTGACAACACACAACTCCAGAGATTGCTAGAGTGCAATCACTGTAAAACTGCTTGTTTTACAAACAAAATATGTTACAGATTCTAATTATAAAAACAAAAACATGTGTTTTAATTTGACATACAGACAGAATTTCTCTTACTATTTTGCTAAGTCTTAAAACTGCCAGGGATTCTCTCTGGAAAAGTCGTTATTCAGCATGCACAACTGCTACTGTAGATGTCAAAAATAAAATATTTTTAAGTGTGTTTGGTACTGTGTCTGGCTCAAGATATGCATCTGTCCGATACTGCACTGTATATGTAAACTGGTCTTCAGGAAAAACATTTGTTCGTATCCAGGGTTGGTCTTGCCAATAGTGAAATTAAATCAAAACAAGCACCACTTGTTATCTAATTTGCCCGTTTTCTTAAAGTTTATTTAAAGTTTAAAAAGAATATGTAAATGTAATGATACGGTTGTGACAAAAGCCAACAAAACTGAGGAAGCAGACATCTGGAGGTGGCTGTTTCCCACACTAAAGAGGCAATTGAAGTAAAAGATGTAATGCTTTAGCACTTGGGTCTATGCAGTATGACTAGTTTGCCCTGCTCTTTAAAAGTGTAAACATTAACCCTCGTGAAACCTCTGGAGAAAAGCAGGCGAACATTCGCCTTGTGGCTGCAGTGAAAGAAAGCTTAGGTGGGTCATCAAGAAGAGATCAAATGTGGGAATAAATGAATGTTTCCTCTCTGCATCCACCTGACTAACTACTGTGCTTATTTTTATCTACATTTTACATATTCTCTGGAGAGAACTCTTTTACAACTCGCATGAAAAAAAAGAGAGAAAAATCCTAGGCAGTACTGTTGATTATGCGGTATAAAGATCAGGCAGCTGTTAGGCTGATGCATGCCTAGCACACGTTATATTGAAAGCAGTTTGCTCTTTATATGGCGGTGACACCAGAAGCAAGGTGTAGGAGAGCATTAATCTTCTGAACATTAGTACTTTCCAAGATCACAGGTTACCATTGTCCTGTTATGTTAGAATTTGCCTAATGTTTCCTTTTTTCCTGTCTGACATCTGGTGGTTTCTCAGAAATATTTGAAGAGCCATCATTAGTAGTTTATGGGGGAGGGGGGGAAGCCTTGAATAATTCACACAACAAATGATTAGGCAAGTACTTGTCTATCTAACTGAATTATTCTGCATGTTTGCTGAAGCAGTTAAGCAGGAGAACAGCATTTCCTTCTCCGGAGGGTTTACAGTGGTAGTATTGACCCACCTAGTTATTGGGTTTCAGCCTTTTGTTGACACTGTTGTAAATGAAAGCAGCCTGGACAGGCACTGAGCAGCTGGGCTGGATAATTGTGAAGGATTCATGCTTGTTGCTGTTACCCCCAGTGTTTGTAGTGGGTTGTTTGCTTTGACTTTTGTTGAACTGTTGACAAAAGCATTAGATACAAATGGGAACAAATAAAGTGGTGAGATGCCAGGAGGGCTTGGCAGTAATGATGGTTTTCATTCCGACTTAAATGGGGAATGTTGAGTTTATCTGGATGGGGAATGGAAGGTGTGTTCAGCATTTGTGTGTTTCCCTCTCCCCTTTCCCTTCCTTTTCTTTACTGTTAAATATGTTTTGGCAAACAAGTGAATAAAAACAGCAGAGGTGATTTCACCATTGCCTTAACTCTTTGGCACCATGTTTTGAAGCTCTTTCTGACTGTGAATGTCTTGCTGGGCAAATCCAGTTCCTGGCATGAAAGGATTAAGTATAAGAAGGCAAGGGGGGTGGGGGAAGGGGAGAAAGAAAAGAGTGGTGGTGGTGGTGGTGGTAGGAGTAGAGTTGCGAAAAGAGAGGATTAAATAGAACAGTATATACTAAGTAGTATAGCCAGCAAAATTGAAGTCATTTACTGGAACGCTTTTAATTTGGTTTAAACAAAATACTCTTTTGTATATTTAAATGGGGAGTAGCTCAGCTGTTGTGAAGCCAGAAAATTAATGGTATTTTTAGTGAAATAGCAAAAGCATGTCAACAACATAGCTGTGGATGATAATGTTGGCATTTTATTCATGAGGAATTATCAATGCAGGTTACTGGACAACATAGTGTGACTGGAATGATTGAACACAGGGGGGAAGCAGCTGTCCTTCTGTAAGATGATTTCATTTTGCACTTAGTCTTTGAGGAAGAGAAGAAGGAGAGAGAGAGAAAGCATTTTAAAATACACGTGTAAGATGCCTATCCTTGTGGTTTCTGGCTCACAAAGACTAACCTTTGTACCTCTGCCTTACTCATGGTTTTGTCGTTGCTTCTTTTTTGCCTGTCGTCATTTTCAAGTCTGTCTTGCGAGGTGGCAGAGAATAGAGGCAGAAGAATAGAGTCGCATTAGGGTATCTTTGCTGAAAAGGCAGTTTTGGCCCTGAAGGAGCTGCGAGGTTGTTCTAGCCTTCTCTAGCTCTGAGTGTTGTGCCTGAGCATCGTTTCCTTGGGACCCTTAATGCAATTAATGTGTTGTGAAATATGGTTACCTTGACCGGTCATGGAGGAAGTTAGTGGATGATCTGGAAGGTCTTACCACCTGGCAGGACAGATGCTTCAAATTTGTTGTTCCAGCTGTAGTTTTTTGTTGCAATCAACCTCAGAGTGTTGTGCAGGTCAACTGGAAAGTGGCAAATAGAGTTCACAGGGGTGAAGACACCACTGCAATGAAAGAAGACACCATTTTGTGTTGCTGGTTGAAGGCATACAAAGGTATTCCTTGTACTGTAGTCTGTGTGTCTGGTGGTTTCTGAGGTGCCCATAGGGTTTTGGAGCACCAAAGTTGTTATATGCAGGTATTTTTTCTTGTCTGCCTTCATGCAGCTTCAAGTTGTGCTAAAATCAAACACCATGAGTAGCGAGGTAGTCGTGGTGTTTATGGACCCACTTTGAGCAATCATCTGTGAGTGTTTTCTTTATTCCTCTTTGTTATGGTTGCCGTATTGTTCCTAGTCTCCTCACAATAAGAAAAGAAGGGAAGCTCAAAAAGAGATAAGAAAGAAATTGCCTTTTCCTGCTGCCATTACTAAGGTTTCTTGTAACATGCAGCATGTTTATTGTGCCAAATCACAGCCCTGTGGACGTCAGCAAGAAGCATTTTGCCCAGATGTTAAATACTGTGGGATCAGGGCCTGAATTTGTTATTAATCCTACAGATATTAAAAGAAAGTGAAGAAATACCAAGCTATTTCCAGCAAACGTACTGGGAGTAGCGTTACTGTAAATATCAGTTTGTGCATGATGAATCCCCAATTCTTTTTGTCTCCTCCTTTGGGGAATACACTGAACAATTCTGCAGGGGGCTAAAGAAATTCTCATAGCAAATTTCAACCTTGAATGAAGGAAAAGTGAGAAATCACTGAAAAGTAGGGACTTAAAGCACAGTCAAAACAAATATATTCCTTAATCATGTCTGCACAGCATTTGGGAAATCCAGTTTTGGATCATCTAAATTGTGTGAGAATTCAGAAAAAATAACTCATGAATGTTCTACAGCATTGCCCGTATGCTTCTTAATCAAGCTTGGATGGTGTTCTGATTTCATGTGAAATGCACTTTCCCCTGTACTTGTTCACACAGAGTTAGCTCTTTAGGCTAATCTGCTTTGCTTGCAGAGCTGAAAGAAGGGCCCCAAGCTGTACTTTACCAGGAGAAGGCACAAGTTATCAGGAATCCGAGACCTGGAAGATGGAAAGTGATTCTGGAAAGAATTTGCATTGGAGTAACAATGGTTTTGAATGGTTACAGTAGCAAGGAGAGAGAGAAGTGGCATACTACGCAGGCTGAGTTTGGATTGGATTTGCCCAAATTGAAAAATGATTATGTATCACGGGGTAAGATTTTTTTGCATAATCTGGTATCAGATAGTACGAAAATGGAGTGCTAAGCTAGCCAGATAGGAATGAGATTGAAGATGGGAAAGAACATTCGTAATATAGCACAGGAAACAGTAAAATAATGAGACAGAAGTAGAAGTATGACAGAGACATGATGCCCTAAATCAGTGGTGTACAACCTTCAGAACAGAAGGTCTTTACTGGCAACTTGCCATGAGCCAGTGGGCTGCACCTATTTTGCATATAATTTACATTCAATTTTAATCAGATAAGCACACACCCTGTTTGTTTTTCTTATTTATGGAGTGCTGTAAGTGCAAACACTGCATAGCACAAAGCAATAAAAGACTACTTGGTGGGTTATAGTAAAAGAAGTGATGATGGGAAGCCTGGCTCTGCATTTTTAAAATCAGAGAGGTTTATATGACATCTGGCTGTCTTTGAGAAGGCCTTGCAAATTCTGAAGTGCAGGTTTGAGTTTATTAGGCAGTAGGCAGCTGCAGGTTTGGCTTTGTTCACATTTCATATACATAAGGTTAATTTGAGAAAAATCATTTTCAAAGACAAGCTTGCAGATAGCACATTTCCTGGTTAATTCTGTTGCCCATGGGTAATTTAAAAAACACCCCCACCAGTATTTTCTTCCTGAAATGCTGTGCAGGGTATTAAGTTAGTTATGTCTCAGATGTAGTGGCTTTAGGCTCTCATGAGTTTAGCTGAATACAGTTTTACATATGATGCAGAAGTGTTTCCTTTTTTACATTTCCAATGTCAAGCTAGTACTTGTAGACATACTAGTTTCTGGAGTTTAATATAGGCACTCTGATGTAGTAGTTTGATTGCTTTAGTTGTGTTTTTGCTGATACAAGGAAGACTGATTCCCCCTGCCCTCCCCCCCCCCTTTTTTTTTTAATTTATCATTTCGGTCTAGCGTATTTAATGGATCCATCCCTCTGATACTGGAGTATCTCCAAATCTTCAATACATTAATCCTCACAACAACCCTGTAAGGGAAAGAAATGCTCTCTAGGCTTCTGAAATTATCCCTATTTTATAGATAATGAACCGAGGCATGAAGAGGCTTAATTGACTTCACACAATCAGATGAAAGAGCAGACTACTGAACCTAGATTTCCCAAATAGAAACAGTTTTCCATCCTTCCTGGTTTTAGGGTTTTTTTGCTCAGAGATCAGCATTACCTTGTGATCCATTTTCCCCTAGTTCTTCCTTTTAAAACAGTGGATTTGAGTCCAATCCATGGCAAGCATATGCACACTGCTTTCTGGTGGCAGCTTGTGTGGGCTAGTTTCCTTTTGGGCTAATTCCAGTTTCAGTTGACTACCTAATCTCTGTATGTTTTTTCAGAAGAGAAGCTTTGCTTGAATTTTCATCCTTCCTTGGGGTTCGATTACATTGCACTTGTGTGTGGTATGACTCCTTCAGTACTGTGCAAGGTTGTAGATGTAGCAGGATTGCTGGAAGCCCACCGCACTGTTAGGAGGGTCACAGCAAGGGTAGTTACATGTGCAACATCCTCACTGGGCTAACCAGCTGTCATGCAGCGTATATACACTGTGCCACGAAGCACACCACTGAAACCCTGGGGCTGATGCTAGCCCCTCTTCGTAGCACACCACCCACCAGCAGCATGACTTCGACAGCCCAGCACCATGCCTGAGCTGTTCCCCATTGCGTTACCTCTGGCCTGCGGCCATGGTAGCAGGTTTCTGCCTATTTCCATATGTGGAGCAAGGTTGTTCAGCTGTGGATCAGGGTTGTCAGCACAGTGCTCTGCTGCCAGCCAGCAGGGTGCCCAGCGTGGGCTGCTGCACAGCTGGAGGACTCTCCCAGGCTTCCTCCAGGGCTGCTATCTGGAGGGAGCAGCCCCAGAGGTGGGTGTGGGAATGTGATTTTTGTCAGTAGTGAAAACATCCTGCAGGGAGAGCGTGTAGGCAGGGAAGAAGGATTTCGATCTGCGGGCTGCAACTCTGGATACAATTGTGCCTGCTGTGAAAGAGCTTGTTACACTTTCTCACTGTAAGGGCTCCATCTGGTGCTCTAGGTGTTTTTAAATGGAAATTTACATTTACTGTCAGAACTAAAGTCTATGCCCAATGGGCAGTCTGATGGTCTTACTAGTCAAACAAATGCCAAAAGCCTTTTCTTCACTTCCCACCCTGTTATGTGGTGGGACAGGACTGAAATGGAGAGGGGCAGGCTGGACAGGTTCAGAATTTGTCCTCATCACACTAGGAAGCAGTAATGAAGACCCTTTTTAAAATTCAAGATTTTCTTTGTCTTAGGACAGGATTTAGCTCATTACTGACAGTAAGCAAGGTGGCGTGGCGTTACAAGGAAACAGAGTTTGCTGTTGCTCAAGCAGCCCAGATGTTGGTTAGTAAACCGTGGTGTAACTTACAGCTCAGCCTCTTAAATTCTAGCTAGAGACTTGCTAGTAGTGCTTTGTGTACTTGATGTAAAGCCCTCACATACTCATCAGGATACCTATATAGTGTACCCTACATAGATGTCTGATCTGAAGATGGTGTGTGCAGAGATCATCATAGTAGTCAAGCCTTGCATTAGGGAACACTTTGCTACCTATTCTCACTTCTGCCTTGAAAAGTCATGGTCTTGGCAGCTCAGGAGAAGAAATGCACTGACAAACTGCTGCAATTTGCGATTTAATAACCCTTCCCTACTGAGAAACCCGTTTTACAAGTTATCCTGTTCATCCTTCCCAGCTCATTTTTTGCCTTCTCACCATCTAGCTGCTTCAGTCTCATCTGGATCAGTCTTTACAACTAAAATAATTCCTGACTGTGCATAAAATCAAGCTGCTTGGTTAGGTGCCCATTAAAATATGGGCGTTGGTTTTTAACGTACTCCAAAGCAAGTCCAAAAAAGTTCGTCTTCGCTGTTGCGCTACCTGAGTGAATGGTGGCTGGAGGAAATTTTCCATATTGAGGAAGCCTGGGCAGACTTTCCCTCAACCCTCTAATTCCTGGTTTTATACTGCTGCTTGGGCCTTTGATCTCCACGCTTTTAATTGGCTCACAGGGAGGTTATTTACGGTCAACAAGAAAAGTAACTTGAACTTGTCATTTTAATAAACTTGTTACTTGGCAGCTTCTCTAGAGGCATCCCAAATGGAAACAAACTCATTTTGTTTTATAAATAAATTTAAAAAATGGTTTCCTAGACAACCTTGATGAAATGTCAACTTCTCAGCTCTAAACCTACACCATAGGTATTGTTATCTCCGTCCCTGCTGGGTAATTTGTACACTGCAATAGTTTGTTTGAAAACATGTTTGTTGTTCTCTAAAATGTACTTAATGCTAGATTAGAGGACGTAAGACCTTTTATTTTTTTTTTCTCCTATTTCCACCAGCTCATTTCTAAACCATTTAAAATAAAGAGCTTGAGCATGTATGGTATTTAAAAAACCTTTCACATGATGTTTTTAAAACAGATCAATTTCAGCATTAAAGTGTTAGGAATTCAGCCAAGAAAAATTCAACTCAGGATTGCATAGCTATAACGATAATGTATTATACCCTTCTTCCTTGAAAATGATTATAACAGTGGAGTTGAACATAGTGAATTACATAATTTAGGAGCGTTTGCCAGAATGCTGTTTTAGGGGGATTACTGTAGTCTTTCCTTAACAAAAGCAAAGGGAAAGATGGATTGTGTTATGAAATACTTAAATGAGAGAGAACAGTCTTCACAAATTATCTAAGATAACTTATTTGAACAGAACAGAAGGTCATGTGTGTGCACGCCAGTTATCACACTTAACTACTTTGCAGAGTGTGGGGGAGTACAAGAGGGAGATTTTTGCTTTTCCTGTCCTCTGGCCTGAATTAAAAATGTATTGGTTGCTCATTGCTGACATCAAAACATTTCCAACTAGCCCGAAGTTAGTATTTGATCGTGCTTTTATGTTTAAAAAATTAACAGCATGGCCTGTCTAATATAAATAATGAAAGGCCCAAAAACGTAAAAGCTACTGCTGCTTCTCTTGGCAAAGCTTGAGGATGTTCAGGAGTTGTAATGCATCTAAAAATCTGGCAGAAAGGACTGTGTCTTTTATTTTTCAGTCTTCAGAGTAGGTGTTGTACATACAACATGCTATTATGTACTGATGTAACTGCTTTAAGGCTGACTGCAGGATCTGTGTTCCCACCACTTCTCCATCCGTTCCACTTACCAGGGTCCTTGATTTGAAGAAGCAGACTGGCGACAATTATTTTTGCAGCAGGCTGAGGTCCAGATTCAGGGTAGTGTGCAGTAGGCATCTAAAGTTCAGCACATATGTACATTCCTCTGATTTCTTTATCTGCCTTGTGACTTCCCTGAGATCAAAGTGTGTGCCTCAAATCTGGCATCTGCTCAAGTGCTTTTCTGAATAGGAAATGCGATAATTTCCTGAACAAGGGTCTTGGGAACACAAGTGAGTGAGTGTAGATGAAGTGAGGCAGATGTAATGGGCTTGGATGCTATTTGGGCAGAGAGGCGAACAGTAGTGCTCAAAGGTTGCTTTCTGAAAGGTATTTTTATAGGTAGTTGAGAGAATGTTTTGCTTCAGAATCAGCATGAACTGGAATTTGCAAATATTTAATAGCACCTGGCCATGTTTTACCCACCTGCCCAATTAAGAGACGGGTTGGATAATGAATTCTGTTTTCACTGGGAGCTTAGCTGTGGCTCTGGCTTCCTTAATCAGGTATAGTACTAGAAAAGCATAAAATATATCAAGTCTTCAGAAGCCCCACAAAGTCTGGCAGGGGAAGAGGTGAGTGAATTGCCAGTCTCTTAGTTAATACCTGAGAAAAACATGTGAACATGTTTCTGCTGATTGAAGCAATCAGGATGTGGAGTGAATGTTTCTGTTGAATTTTAGGGTGCTTTTTGTAATCACGGTAGCCTCTTGAAGACCACCTCTTTCCCATCGCTTTTCTACTGATCAAGTCAGGAACAAATTAGATTAAAAATGAGGGTAGGGAACAAGTCAGAAAGTGTGGAAAGAGATCATCAGCTCCATCTGTGAAGTATTCAGTTAAAACAATAATTTGCTTTGTTTGCATATCGTCTCCTAGGTCATCTTTGCAGCAAAACAACTATAAAATCTTTTAGAGACAAACAGACAGAAGCAAAGAAAATGAAAGTGGTTTTCCCTGAAGGGTTAGTACACATGGATAGACTGGAAGGGAACAGAAATGTGAAAACTCAAAACTGATGACTTTGCCATGAATATAGCCAATGGTAGATGTAACCAAAACTAAAAATGTGGGGCTCTGGGACACACTGAAAGCAGCTAAATGGGGAGTCTTGTGGGACTGCCTTCAGACGTGATCTCTGTGGTTTTAAAGCAAGAAAAAAAGGCTAATTAGTGGTAGGTTATATCCTTCTGGTCCAAATGAAGAATTAGATGGGAACATAAATCCCAGGAGAAAGTTGTTAGGACCTGTCACATGTAAACTGAAGCCATTTAGCTATCCCTGGAGAAGGTAATGCTCTAAAGCCTGATCATTACTACTTTAACATGGAAAATCTGGGGGGTGTAGGCGTGTGTTTTTTACCTCCTAACCTCTGTTGCCGGTACTGATGAGATTTTTATAACCCCTGTGGCTTGAGCCGCTGCAGGAAAGTGTTGTGTTCAGCTTGGCTCAGTGCCGTACAGTCCACTTTAATCGCTGTGCAAAGTGAAAGGATAACAGTTTTACTGTGGTGCTCAGTCTGAAAAGAGGACTCTAAGCAAAACCCAGTTAATTCTTCAAAGGGTTTTTGTGATTCTTGCAGATACTTTTTAACAAAGTGTAAAGCAGGCTGACACAGGCCTTTAATGGCTGTCATAAACCATTCTGTCTTTAGTGTCTTCTTACTATTCTAAAAATGAACTGAATTAACTTGTATGTTCTGTTTAAATTCAGTCACTATGAAAAATGTAATTAGTGTTAATATTCTGGAGATATGTTGGATGTTGGGAATTTTCTGTGTGCATCCGTCATAGGCTTTTGAATGCTCACGGAACGCTGGTGCTTTTCCTTGTGTCGTGGCACGCTGTTGAATCAAAGCCTGTAATGCAGGCTGGTGGTTATCCTGCTCTCTCTTTTTCATGGTGGGGAGCCCACAATTAAATTGCTGCATTGAATGCTCTGGCTTGTTAAGCTTTTTTTCTTATCCTGTGATTGCATGCTCTCCCTGGCTCTTTCTCGCTGGTTAACTCCCAGTATTCTCTCCTCTGTTTCTGTTTCTCTTTTGGTAGAGCTGCTCAAACTGTTTCAGGTCTCTGCTGAAGGAAATAGCATGAAAGATCAGTAATTGGAACCCCAAATAAATATTTGAAGAGAGAGCTGTAGTGCTGTATTTCCTTGGCACTGCTCTGTTCATCAGATTTCCGAAGACGATTATATTTACCCTCAGTTCTTCTGAATCTCCATAACTTCCTGGCCTTTGACCCCTCTGTTTTAGTGTGTCAGATTTTGTTTAAGGTAACATTTAGAAGTTTGTATGCCGTGATGACCAACATGCAGCTTTGTCTCAGATTTTGGCATTTATTTTTTGAATTGCCAGCAGCAGGCTTGCCCTGTTTGGTACTGTTTCCAGCTTGAGCCCTTGTTATCCTGGAGCCCTTATCTTTTCTGGGATCATTAGGGACAGAATTCCTTTGCAGCCTGCATATGCCCTGGGGCTCACCCTCAGTATTGCCTATACCAGTTGCAATTTGTGCCTTAACACCTTGCAAATCTTTTCACTCCCTCTAAATTACGTGCTCCACTGTGTACTGAAGAATGTGGCCTTAGTTTGGGGTCTGTTCAAAGGGGAGGAGGCTGAAGGGAAGGGTGCTGAATGGAGAATGGATCTGGTGATTTGCTCTGTGGATTAAAGGGGAGGATGTTTGACAATGCCTGGGTTGTGTTACCATCAATTAAATTCAATATTTACGAGTTGGCAGATGTGGAGAGCAGACTTGATGGTAAATGTAATCTGTGAACTTTGAAGCTTCTGTAAACGTATCAGAAGTGTTTAACTCCTTTTCCTGCCCATCTGTTTCTTTTTCTTTTGTTCCCTGCTGAAACCAGGTCCTTTGTTCAAACTGTCTTGCTTACCAAAGGGTGCTTGTTATTCTTGCCACACTCCTTGATTTTTCACTACCTTCATGTGCCTGTGCTAAGATATACTTTAACCTAAACCTGCCTTTCCTTTTTGCCTCACAGCTGTGTTCCTCTACTGCTTCATTGCTTGTACTTAAGCTGCATTGGTTCTTCTCTCCATCATTTAACCCTCACAGTGTCAGCAGTGATTAGGCCTTATGTGTGTTATGTTCTTCTGCCAGTGATTACTGGAGAAACTGTATTTTAAAAGATTTATTGAAAAAAAATCCATCTGTGAAAGGCTAGCCAGCAGCCCTCACCATTGCTTTAAACACCTTTTCTTGCCACCACCATGCACCTGTACACCAGGAGGGGCCTGAGAAACAAGAGCACATGCTGATAGGATTATACGTCAAAATTGCTAGGTATCTCCAGCTTCTGCTGTGTGGCTCACTTAGCTTTTCCAGCAAATTGGTAAGTGTATGTTGAAATACGTGACTGGAATTAATGTATGCAACCATAGTGGTTTATTGTTCATTTTATCATCTGTTTCATAACATATAGACATTGATGCTTTTAATTAGCTTAGATTAAATATCACAATGGTATCACCAGAGCAAGCAGATCACCAGTGTAAACAGTTACACAGATATCTTTGTGTGTGTGTAATTTCTTTAAATATATCTGTATACAAACGTACATATCTATACTTCTGTGCATATAAACTTTTGAGAACACTTGTGTTTTGAAGACTTAACTGCTGAGCCTACACATTCTCTTTATTCTGGACTTATTTATGGCTGTCTCATACTGCTTTTGCAAAAGCACTGCACATCTAGACTTTGATGTTTTTTATAACATGCTTATCAACTAATTAACTTCATTAATTTTGCAATTTGTGAAGTTAATTAGTAAAAATGCTATATAAAACTTGAAAGTTATTTTAATCTTAAGTTTGTATTAAAAATTATTATCATGCTTTTGATTACTAAACTCAATCCAGTTAGCTCAGACAGGGTTACGTGATATTAAAACCAGCTTTGTTCTGCATCTTTCCTAGCTAGTTAGTAGCATTTTTCACTAACAATTACTGTGACTTTGTCTGGTATCTGAAAATGCAGCTACAGGGAAAAGGCAAGGAATAAGAAAAAAAAAATATGGTGTGGCGAAGTAGAAGTTGGGTTTCAGTTTGGGTTGCTAGAGAAACAAGTTGGAAAAAGGGGAGGTGAAAATATTAAAAAAGTTTGCCTTGACATGGTAATACAGGTGAGAACAGTACTTGGCTACCAGCCTCCTCTCCTTTGGTGAACCATTTTGGAGGAGATGCGCTACAGGCTGTACTACCTGTCAGCCTGATCACAACCCACTGCATATACCTAAAGGGTATGATAAGGAAAACCTGCTTGCCTAAGTAAGGGCAGCAAAGAGGGGATGTTGGGAAATTGCAGCAAAGAGCACAAAATCTGTGAGGCTGGAGTGGATACTAGGTTCTAGTAATAGCAATAATAGTAATGTAGTAATAGTAATAATAATAGCAAAAAGGTGTAGTAGCAGCATAGGTGTGGGTACCTCAGGAGCACAGCCACTATGCAGACACTCCATATGGTGTCTACAGAGCAGTCCACAGCGTTTACACCTTCTCCCTCAATGTACATGTGCCTACAGGTGAATGTAAATTAATACATTTTTGTGGTCAGATGGGTGTTGCCTTAGAGCTATGCAGAGGGTTTGCTCTTGGTTACATGTAGTTTTTCTCCCTGTGTGCATAGTCTCTGTGGGCTGCACTGGACTGCCCCTTCTTCTCGTCCCGGTGTTTCTTACACTGTGTCCTGTCACCCCTCTGGTGGGACCTCTCCCACTTCATACTGCTCATTACTCACCAGAATTTGTTTTTAAGCGTACAGTTTTGTCTTAGAGAGCTCAGTGCTGCAGGCCTAAGCCTGGAGCAGTGCCTAAGTCCAAGCTCTGGCAGTGGTACATCCATCTACAACACTGGCACCAGCCAACCAAGCAGCATTACTGCCTGGTCATTTCCCTGCAATGCATATTGTATCCATTTTTATAGTTTCTTTTATACTTTCAACAGACTTTATAACAGCAATAATGTCATTCAGACAATTACACCGTAATTGACCTTAGCGTTGAGCATCCTTGGCTTTTACTGCAGTTTGCTTAATACTTCAGGATGGTCAATTATCTCTTAATTCCCACTTTGTTGGGAATTATTGTTTTAATTATTACACTCCAAATACATAATTTTGGAGTAGTAGTAAGGGTACGCTGGGGAATGGTCATATTCGTGAGTGCTTTAAAGAGTTACCAGCTATATCATGTGGGAGGGCTTTTCATGCTGTCATCTGTAGTCATTACTTTTAACACTGATTTCATTTAATTACCACTTAGTCTGCTCAGGCCAGGTCTTCATCTGCAGAAGCCAGCGTATGAGGAGTTGGGGCCGGCAGGATTTGAGAGCAGTTGGATGGCTGTGCAATCTGACCATATTGATTTTTCTGCCCTGTTACTGTGGGAGTCATCTATGTTAATGCAAGTAACTTCCAGTGGAAGTCGGGGTTAAAACGGTGACAGTTTTTTTTCTTTTCCTAGCAATCTGAAGTATTAATTATCCCAAACAGGCAGTAAGCACACTGGAGTTTGCCCTGTTACTGGTGAGAATTTTGGTAATTTTAAGGCTGCATAAAAGACTTGTATGGGCCTCTATGTTCATTTAATTTGTGCCTGTGTGGCACTAGTACTCCACCAGGAGCAGCACCCTGCCGGTGTTGGAGAGAAAACAGCGCGGTACTTGTGGTGGGAGATCTTTTCAGTCAGCACTGTGCTTGGCACTGCCCCAGATATATACTGAACTGTGTAACATGCCATGCTTTACAGCCTGGTGCAAAAGATACTGCGGGTCCTGCACTAGAAACACACTGTCCCATGTCTTAAGCAAACCACACGAGCAAGGCAGCATTCTCAGCCCTTCTATAAATGTGTATTTCAGTTGGGTTTTGTCAGCATTTTGTCATTTATTTAACGTGAATAAAAATGTTCTACCCAAGCATTATATTAAAAAGTGGTACGTTTTGCTAAAACAGAAACCTACTTTCACCAAAGAGTATTTTTTCCTATGTGTGATCTAATCATTATGTATGAGCAAACTCAGTGTTGGTTAGTAGGAAAATGCTACTCTCTAGTAGATTAATGCATTTTATTGAAGAAAACAGCAGCATGGAAAGACTTTATTTCTCTATAAATTTTAATAGTTACTAAAATCAGGACTTTGGCCCATTAAGTTACAGCCTGCCAAGTCATAATGCTGAATCACTTAATTTCTCTAAGTAGCTATCCTGTTCCAGCTTCTTAAAGGCAGCTGTTAGGAAAGCACTGATGTTTTAATCAAGGAACAGGGTGGAGTCTGACAGCTAAACAGTCTGCTTTGATGGAGGTTTTCTTGCACTGTCTGCAAATGTAAGGACCTCTCTTGGAGTATGTAGACTTGCACGCTCAAGGACCATGGTGTGGGTGGGTACGGGATTATATTCCAGAATCTGATTTCAGTGGAAACCATGAGGACATTGTTACATCCCGGTATTTCTCACTGGAGATAGATCCTTACAAATGTTTATAGGTTGAAAAGCTATTGCCAACAATAGTGGGAACTCAGTATGGCTAATAATGTTGTCCCTTGCACACTGGAAATAGTACATTAGGTCCATAGGAAGATCTAGACCATAGCTCATTGGCTATGGCCAAGCAAGATCTTTTCGTATTGGTATCGGGTCTGATCCATCTTTGAAGCAATAAAACCATTAAGCAGTGTGCACCCAGTGCCCAATGTGGTGCTCATCCTTTATGTGCTAGTGATAATTAGCTATTTTATCATTCTAGTAGGGAGCTTTAATTTATTACTTTATTAAGCAGTGAAATCAAAGATTAAAATGGTATCTGTAGCACATAGCTAACTAGATAGTGAAAAATGAAACTATATTGTTTCAAATTTATGAAAATAAACATTTCTATTTAAATAAGTGCAGTAGTTTAGTTCTTTAGACACCACTAATTTGTAGTTTACTGGTGATTATTTTTCTTCATTTTAAAGTACATTGCTGTCTGTAGGGTGAAGTTGAGAAATAATGAATTAAATTCACATTACAAGCTACTGCCTCTCAAACTGTAAAGGAATATGAATGAAATAGGAGCATACTATTAAAATCTTTCACAAAAGACTATGCTATATTGTTGCAGTAAACAAATACATCTTCCCAGCCATCAGTTCATCTAATACTACATTTCTCCTTGGCCTTTATTTTAAGGGCTTCTGTGCCTACTGCCGCTACTGTCTCCAAATGTCTTAACACGTGCTGTCTCTTCAGAACAAAAAATAACATTGTTAGTTTGTGTCATTTACTATAATAGTTGATTAACGATGTACTTAAAATATAAATCAGTAAATGTATTTTAAGATGTATTTGCTCAGGATGAGAAATCCTTGTCTACCTATTTTATACTGTCAGGGAAAGAGCGAGAGAGAGAGAGAGAGCGAGAGAGAGAGTGGAAGGCGGGCAGGCTGGCAAATGGGAAAGGCACAGGCTGTGTTCGGCACTAGCTTTGTTCTAAAATGTTTATTTGCACTCAGTGTACTTAGAGAGTAATTAACAGTTACTAATCAAAAAGATGGAAGATTTTTGCAGATTCTACCTCTCATTAATCTGAGCTGCTGTTGACAAGAATTGGGAATTTTAGAGAAGCAGAGAGGAAGACCTGAGTGTCCCAGCCGGCAGAAATGTTCTTTCACATAACTTGAGCAACAACCATAGCTTAACTTCTGTGGTTAAGTGTTCTTAATCCTTACCAGAATTTTGTGGTATAATAAGGAAAAGAAGAAATTCAGTAATAGGAGTGGAACAGAATTTGCACAATGTAAACGCTGATTTCTTGGTTTGTGTGTGTTCCTGGTAGTAGCTGTAAAATAATCCCAGGGAGGTGTGCACTGAAAACCCCAAAACCTGGGGTGTGCACTGAAAACCCCAGTTCTGCTGTGTTGTGTGGTTTTATGTGGAACAACAGCTGTCCATAGTGCATGGAGCAAGAACTGCAAAACCAGTGTTGCAGGATGAATGGGAGGATCCAAAATCTGGCAGTAAGACCTTCTTTGGTTGTTGTTCCTCCCACCACCTTATAGGAGGACAGAGAAATGGAGACAGTTTGCAGGGTTGCAACTGAGAATTACTTTCATCTCCATTCCTGTCAGCTCCAATTCTGCAAAATGCCTGAACACATCCTTAATTATGTACGTTCAACTATTGACTTCAGTGTGAGATAAAGTTTAGTGCATACTTAAATGCTTTTCTGAACTAGGGCCAAAAGCTGCTGCTGCTAAAATCAATCCCAGAGGGAACTTTGCACCTTCCGTTACTTCCTTTTTTGTATACCAAGATACAGGCTCCACCAAGGCTTTGGAAATATGGTAGGAGTTTATAGATGTCACCTGCCTTGTTTAAAGGAGTAGGGCAGAATTGTTGGATGACAGTGCATAAAGTACATACTATTTTCTTTCCTGCCCGGTACATGCGCTTTTTAATGATCTTACTATGGGCTGTCGAATGGCAAGAGACTCACTGAGCCACTGTGTTATGTTTCCATCTACTGTAGGTAGTAGACTGTTACTGTAAAAGGTGCCAAAATAAAATGAGTTCAGGTGGTTTTCCTGTTCTTTCCTGCTTCAAGACAGTTTAGAAGCTTACTTCTCTCTTTGCTAGAAATCTTCATTCAAATGTTTGCTGTAGTGTGACTTACCTTGAGCCACTCTGTTCTTCTTGATTTATACGGCAAATGCACACACATATGCACCCACCATCCCTCTTCTGGGAGTATTGGTTTAACCCTGTATATTTGTAGAGGAAACAAGCCGAAACCAGGCAAATGTATGGTTTTCATAAAATGGTCCAAAGTAGCTCTACATTCATCTTGTTGACATTGAAGATAGCAGCTACGATCTATCAGTTGATCACTGGTTTTTGTCTCTTGCAACACATTGTGCACTTCTAATACAAGATACTTTGCTGGGTAGCTATCACTGATTAAAACCCAAAGTGCTATCTGTGAGAACAGCTCCAAATCATTATCAGGTTAAGTTGTACTGAGGGATAGTTACAAATGGACCACTGTTTTGAATGAGTGACTTGATGGTATTTTCTTTGTCTCTTCTGGCTGCAGAGCTCTTCTGTATCTCCCTCAGCCAGTTTCAGAACAGCAGAAAAGCACAGAAATTCCACAGATTATTCTTCAGATAGTAAAAAACAGAAGACGGAAGAGAAGGAAATAGCAACTCGTTATGTGAGTAAATTGTCTGCACTGTGCGTTGCCAAACTTAAGTGTTCCTCTGTAATTTCACCTGATTCCTGCCACATAATTAATTTTAAAATTGAGGGGCAAATGTTGAGCAGGTTCTTATTGCCTGCCTCTAACATATATGCTGGGTGGAAATTTTTTGGTGCCAACGTTTTATAGTGTTTTTAACAATATAAATACAGAGCACCTGGAAGGCATGTGACAAGAGGACTGAGCATTGGTTAGGCTGAGACGTGGTAGATCTGGACTCTAGCTTGGCTCCACTCCTCGGTGCAGTGCAACTTCGGATGAGCATTTTCATCCTGCTCACCACTGTGAAAACTGGGAAGAATGCTGTAGGTGTGGCAACTTGTTAAAGCAGAAGCTCTATGGGTGACCTAAATATTATACTTGTATTACCACATAAAGCTTGGTAAAAGTAAACACTATGTTGCATAGTTGTGAGCAGCCTTGCATTTCATTGGTTTATTTTTTCTCAGTACTTAAGAGATGTTGGGATATTAAATAAATGTTTTTAACACATTGTGATTTGTCATTGCAGGACAGCGATGGTGAAAAGAGTGATGACAACTTGGTAGTTGACGTTTCCAATGAGGTATACACAATGGTTGTTTTTCTGCCTTAAAGGGGGGGGTGGGGGTGGGGGTGTGTGTGTCTTCAGTGGTTTCTGTGCATACTGAGTATGTGAATAAGATGACAGCCTTTGCTTTTGCAAAGGAGCCTGAAATTCCCCAGTGAACCCAGACAAGTCATCTTTCTTTGGAATGCAAATCAGATTTGTAACACTTATTTCTATCAAGGACATTCTTGTATGAACCAAAAGTCTGCTTGAGATACTTGAAGCCAGCACACAGCAGATAGGATACAGCTTGTAACAGTATCTGTGTTTTCTTTCACTCTGGCCAGGGCTTCATTTGTGAACTTTAGCAGGTCTGCCAAGTGCCTCAACTCTTTTCAGTCTGTCACCTGACAAATGATATTTACCTGCCTATTTGAGTATCCATAGATTTTTAACATTATTTTTCATGGTTAATGTCATCAAATTTTAAGACTGTTTTTAAAAAAGAAATTAAAAAGTAGTCTTCCATTATACATCTTGATTTTACAATTTTATCAGCTAAATCAATTAAGAATGGAAGGAAGAGGTCACTTTTTATGACACATCTTCGTTCCAAAGTGAGAATTGCTCAAGACAAGCAATAGTAGCTAGTATGATGTTTTTATACTAACCCACGTTGCTGATATTTAGGATCCTTCCTCTCCCCGGGGGAGCCCAGCACACTCTCCACGGGAGAATGGCTTGGACAAGACTCGACTGCTGAAGAAAGATGCACCAATTAGTCCGGCGTCTATTGCATCCTCCAGCAGTACTCCTTCCTCCAAATCCAAAGAACTTAGCCTTGTAAGTGCTTCAAAGTGCTCCTGACCCGTGATCATCTGCTGAAACACATGCTTAGCAGATTTATGTCTGGACACAATTTAGATTCCCACAGCTATCAGTAAAGCACTATGAAGCATCAAGTTAAAATTTGTTTAATTTATCTCTTCAAGGGAATTTTATAAAATAGTAAGGAGAAAGTCCACAGCCTTTTTTGGGGATAGGAGAAGGTTATTTTCACTGGTGGTGTGGGTAGGTGATAGATGTGCTGTACTGAGAGATGTTTTTCTCCTCCCCCATATGAAAAACTGTCATTCTGAGAATAAATAAAAGTACACAGGGATTTCTTGAGCTGTTTTCCTCTGCTGTGGTTTATAGTAAATTCAGTTCCCTGCTTGGATGTGATTTGGTTGTTAGCTTTGTTTGAATTACCAGGCCATATACAATAACAATAATTTTTATTTTCTACCTAAAAAGTAATCTGTCATTTACAAGAGCCTTCCTTGACTTGCATCACAAATCACAATGCAAAAGAGCGAGCTGCCTGCAAGTTGGGGGTGTTCTTTCCTTTCATGTTTGTGACCACAGTTAATCACTTTCCTGAGCTGCACAGTAACTCCCTTCTCAGCTCTTCACAGGTCAGAGTACATGATTATTTAAAGAAATAAAATAAATAAAGAGAAAGCTTAAAGTGAATGTAGTGCTCAGGAAAGGTTATGGAATGACAGGTTCAGGCCGGCAGTCAGTGGTTTGTCTGATGAACAAGTTTGTCACAAAAGTAACACCGCACAGTTCCTGACTTTATATCCATCACTGTCTCCATCCTGTGTTTGCAGCACCATGTTCGGGCAGGAGTTGTTGGTCAGTTGTGGGTTTTTTTTCTGCTTTTCTCATCCACCCGGCAGTGGCCTCTTACAGAAACTCATAATCATAATGGGAGCAGGTCCACTGTGAGCAGAGTGAGACCACCAACAGATTTCACGTATGCTGCCAATGTAATTGTCAGACGACAATGGTTTTCAGTCATTGACCTCATTCTGAATCATACAGATGCTCCTGATGAGGAAAGCTGTGAAGGCTGTAGTTAATTCCCAAAGCCATTCTGCCTTTTTCAGTGTCTCTGCAGCTTCTCTTTATTGCCAGGGACTGTTGAAACCCAAAAGCTAAATATCACTGATCATGCACACTCTGGTTTCATCAGCTATCTTTCCAACCACTAGCTAAAAAGGTAAAATAGCTAATAAATTTTCTTCCTTTTTCCTTTTTCGTGATTAGAATGAGAAATCTACCACTCCTGTGTCTAAATCAAATACCCCAACTCCACGGACTGATGCCCCAACTCCAGGCAGCAACTCCACTCCCGGACTGAGGCCAGTGCCTGGCAAACCCCCAGGTGTGGACCCACTAGGTTAGTGTCCATGTATTTTGATGATGTGGAACGGTGGCCATTTGTCCCTAACCAGCTCCCTTTAAATCTGCATTGACGAGGCAGTATATTATAGCTGCCTAAACTGGATACTGAGCTGGTTCTTCAGCACTTCAATACAGCATGCACACACACACACACACACACAGGTATTGCTGTTTGCCAAATTCGTACCTCATCTGATGGGTCTGGGTTGGCTGTGTGACCTCTCTTTTTTCCCCTTAATAGCTTCAGGTTTAAGGACACCTATGGCAGTGCCGTGTCCCTACCCTACTCCATTTGGGATCGTGCCACATGCTGGTATGAATGGGGAGCTGACAAGCCCTGGAGCTGCCTATGCCGGTCTACACAATATTTCCCCTCAAATGAGTGCAGCAGCTGCAGCAGCAGCAGCAGCAGCAGCTTACGGGAGATCTCCAGTGGTAAGTGTTGGCTGCTAGTGTGTTTGGTGTTGAGAGCAGTTTATATAAAATTTAAGACCTGCAGGGTTAAATCTAGTTCCATCTCTTTGTAATTTGGGGAGTATGCTATCGAGAACATGAATTAAACAGTCATCCTTTGCCTAACTCCATCTTTAATACACGTTTTTGTCTTGCTTTGGGGAAACTACAGGTTGGTTTTGATCCCCATCATCATATGCGAGTCCCAGGCATCCCTCCGAATCTCACAGGCATCCCAGGAGGAAAACCGTGAGTATTAAACATTCAGCTTTAAAAGTCAGTCATCTGTTGAAGTTGTGTTCTCTAGCCGGCTGGAATTCCACTTAGCTACCTTAAACTATTGTGTAAATAGAAATAAATACAGCTGTTTGGCAAGGGCAGGAGAAACATTGTTTAATCTTAATGTTGCATTTGTACATTTGTTTTGAAGACTAATAGTGGTCAACAAGAACTGGGTGATATAAAGGAGACAGAAATAAATGGAAAAAGGAGCTGAGCTTTGAGGTCTTCTTACATGCTGAATCTGACTGGTTGGTCTTACATGGAAATGCAAACTGGAACAGGTCTTTCCATCTCTGCTGTACTGTGCTTCTCCGATTAAAAAAAATATTTCTTTGTTCACAAAAGCCTTGCAATTACTTGCAAACTTAGAAGGATATAAACAGCACTGTGCAGAGAAAGGAACACTGAAATGTTTTGTTTGATTGAAAACACTGGAAAGAATTATTGTAGTGTGATGTTCAGATTCATCCTTGATGGAACTGACTGTAAAAGGTGACCTGCTCTACCAGGCTTCGCTTGTTGTGAGCCTTGGAAGAATTACACAGGTATGAAGAACTCTCTGCTCACATCCCTCTTGAGTTAGAGAAGGGAAAGAATAAAACAGCTATGTATACCATATTGATCCAGACTTTACGTAAGGGTCCTTAAGTTCCACTTCTTGCATGACATTTGTGGGAAACTGTGACCATCTAATACTGGAGAGTTTGAAGGGCAGGTGATGTTTGTGCTGTTCCTTCTCTCACCCTGGTAATAGGAATGTGTTTGTGGAGGAGTGGTTGGGGAGCAGTCACACGCTTTCATGCACACATTTACCTGACAGTGAGCTTGAAGACATGCAGGATTAATAACAAACACATGTTGACAAGTAGTCAGTCCTAGTGCCTGTAACTCCTCTTGTACATATACGTCACACAAATCATAAACCACGTCCAGCTCCCTCAGACATCACACAGTAGTTGCCACTTCAAGTTGACTTTTCTGCTAGTTACACTGCCCTGTTATGTGGCTGTGTTAAGGCAAGTATGCAAACTGGTGTGCAGCAGCTTCCTGGACTAGCTGTTTGCATTAAAAATTCTTCAGGGCACAGATCTTCATCCTGCACAGATGGAGCACTTGGAAATCTCTTGATGCAATGTTTGAATGTCTGCTGAGTTCAAGTTCATCTTTGGTGGAGTTGGTCACCTGGAAAAAAGGTGACCAGCGCTACCAGGCTTTGCTTGGTGTAGTCTCAGAAACAACAATACCAGGGGTGCAGAGATCTCCTTGCTCACATCTTTCTTAGAGATGGGGGAATAAAATATGGGGAAAACTGATATCAAATTGCTTCAGTTCTGGTACATCTCCAAGGGTTTGAATGTTGTTGATGTATTGGTGACTGGTTTATAAAATTTATAACATTGTAACATATTTAAATGTAACTTTCATTTGTCTGCTTTAGGGCCTGAAACCTTTGAAATCTGTGGCTGTTTTAGCACAATTGCATTGTTTTTTCTTCATCTTAGGTGGGGCACTTTTCACAGCTGTCATTCAGGATTGTTACTTTCTCATTTACTCTTCTCTTAGAGTAAAACTTGTGTAAATTCTCTGCACTGTTGAGTGTTTGTTGAAATGGAGCAGGCAGTGTGTGGCAGGGATCTGGCCTCTGATAACTCTCGTTCACTTTGAAGTTATATCAAAATACTTCTGGAGTTATATCAAAACACTGAGGATTATACAATATGTAAATAGAAAAGGTAGCTGATGTCAAAAGAAGAAAAAAGTGCTGGACAGGTGTTTATAGTGTAAAATATTTGTAAGATATTTAGAATACTTCAAACAGGCAATGTGCAGTGTTAGTTCTCAGAGTGAAAAAAAAAAAACCCCTCAACCACCACAAAACCAAACTAAGCAAGAAACCAGCAGTTTAATTATACAGGCTGGTATGGAGTAGTGAATAGAGTGAGAATAAAGGTAGCCACAGATCACTACAGACCTAAGCTTTATTTCTGTAATTGTTAAATATATTCCCTGTGTACTTTATAAACATGCTAAAACTCACATTGGCTGATAAAGTATCATACACAATGCTCAACAGGGCTTTGCAGAGTGGCTGCCTGCGGAAATCAGAAAAGATGCTAATGAAGTTCCACTTGTTTTGTTAGATATTTCAGGTGACCATCAGCTGCTTTTTCCAGTACATTACTGCAGCAAACAGGAATTAGGAAGTTAATGAGGAATATATTTCAGATTTCTGTGGTGATAATCAAACCCAAATTCTACTCCTCATATAGGCAGTTTGCTGCTTCTGACAACCACAGAAATCTGTCCTACCCTTTCCTGAATGTGTTTAACATCAAAAAATGGAGAATGAGGATATGATCCGTCACTCAGACCTGCCAGAACAAGAAACAGCTCAGGATGTGAAGTGTATAAAGCTCTGGGAATAGGGCAGAAAGGTGAAAATGCAGTTGCATTTTGTCCCACTGAAAATTATTGTTTGAGTGTTAATGCACTATGAATCTTAAATAAAAAATTCAGTAATTGAACTCTGAAGACTGCCTTCTTCAGTGACTTTAAAGCAACAATTAAGGAATGATTTAAGTATTCTCATAAAACAATTTCTTTTTGTGAGCTCTTCTCATCCCACCATTGTGACAGTGGATTTTTCATCAGTGCTGTGATGAATTTTTAGATCAAAGGGAACGAAAGCCTTCTCTTAAGTATACCTTGGTATGTGTAAGTGAGCCCTCTTATAAAGTTGGTGCTCTTGTAACAGATATGATGTGTCAGGTAGCATCTCAGAACAAGACAATTTCACAACCTAACTGTTCTCCCTGGAAAAATTTTGATATGAAGCTGTTGATAGGTTATTCACAGGTGGCATAACTGGCAGTCACACAACGTGTTCTTTCTCAGTGAGAGCCCTGATTCTGGCAAGAGAAATTGGGATTTGTAGTTGTTGTGTCAGGTCCACACACAAGGAAAAAAAAAAAAAACCCAAAACAGAAAGAAAGAAGAGAGCAAGCCCAAAAGGAGCAAGGAAATTTGAGTGCATTTCTGCTGACCTGTCATGTCAGATGTCAGCAACCATGCCTTGAGGACTTAACTTCTTGATGGTGGAGGTTTCACTGCACCCTTAGGGTACAGTGCTGGGCAGTTTCACTGGAGGGGTGTGGGACCCATGGCACATTGGGGGCAGTTTGGCAGCAGTCCAGCTGAAGTTTGCACATTGGAGTCAGTAAGGGGGCAACCAAATGTCCCCTGGCCCTCAGCTACCCACCATGCTCTGCAGCAGCCAGCCAACTATTTCTGTCTTCCAGGGGGCCCTGACCTGACCTTCTTTTCCTCCTCTGCATGCAGTGGTCTCCCCATGCCCCAGGTGTAAGAGTAGAGTTGTGTATCTTCACTCATGCCAGAAGTCCTCATTGCATGAATTGTAAAAGCTCATTTGATTGATAGATGGTGCTTGACTTTCCACGTTAAAAGAATAGTACCTAAGTTTGTGCTTTGAGGATCATGCTATAGATAAATAAATAATTCCTTCGTCACATGATTAAAAAGATTGCAAAAGGATCTGAGTGTGCAATCTGAATACCCACAGTGGAAACACACCTTTAATTCTGTTTCCTTAAATAGGCTTGAAGAAAAACTTCTTAAATCACGCCCTATCTTTTTTTACCTCTTAGAGCATACTCATTTCATGTAAGTGCAGATGGTCAGATGCAGCCGGTTCCTTTCCCTCCTGATGCCCTCATTGGTCCAGGAATCCCTCGCCATGCCCGTCAGATCAACACTCTGAACCACGGGGAAGTTGTGTGTGCGGTTACCATCAGCAACCCCACGAGACATGTGTACACGGGTGGGAAGGGGTGCGTGAAAGTCTGGGACATCAGCCACCCTGGTAACAAGAGCCCTGTCTCTCAGCTGGACTGCCTGGTAGGTGAACAGGGGCGTGCAACAGTGGAATAAGGTAGCAGGTTGTGTTAAGATTGAAATGACACTGTTACGGTACAATAAATAGTGGCAATTTCAACGCTGTCATTGGTATCAAAGCTTGATATTTAATTTATAATTTTGGTGGCTTTTTGAACTGAGTTTGAATTATGTTCTTTGTCATACTTGTGATTTCCCCACCCCCAGTGAGTCAAAATCTCTTCAATATCCTAAAATTGTATCGATAGGGGGAAAGATCAAAGACACCACAAACATCGTTTATAAACTTTAACATTTGTTGGCAATCTTAAAGCTTGCTATCCTATCATGCTAAAAGTTGCTCTCTTGCAGCTATATTCTCTGAGAATATTTGGAGATGATGTCACATATTTTTTGTTTTGTTATGTGTGTGAATTCATTACCCTGTCTTAATGTGACAATTAAAAATATCCTCGACTGTTATTCGCAAATTATTTGAATGTGCTAACAAGATGAAGCATTGTTAGCAGCTTTTCTCATGTCATTTACCAGTTCATGATAAGATGTTGCTTCTTGTTACAGGGGCAGTAAAATGAGAACCGTAGCTTGTAGTGGCTACCGCAGCTTGTAGTGGCTACACAAGCTGCTACGCAAATAAAGAAAATTGCCCAAATATTTTCCTGTGACATCTCCTAGATGATGGCAGCAAGTCTCACTGGAACAGAGTGTGGGGGAGTGTGCAGGGAATTTGGTACTCCCCCATGCCAAGAGGTTAATGTGCTGAAATAAACAGAGTATGAAAATGTAACTTTCTACATAAGCTGTCGAGTACAGCTAACTTGAATTGTTTTGGGCTGGGTTCAGGTCTTTGCATTTTGATGCTAATTAAGATTAAGTATCTCTTACTACTGAGTTTTGTAGATCAAGTTTAAGTACTTCCCTAATGTCATGTAATTTTCTGGCATTAGTACACTTTATCATTGTCATAAGTATAAATGGCTCATTAAAACCAGGAGGGAATACAATACATTTATGGATTTCTGCTCTCATGTTAATGCTGTTTTCCTTTCCCCGTGAGTAATCTCTTGATGGCTTCTGTCTCCACAGAACAGAGATAACTACATCCGTTCCTGCAGATTGCTCCCTGACGGCCGCACCCTGATTGTTGGCGGGGAAGCCAGCACGTTATCCATTTGGGACCTGGCAGCACCAACTCCTCGCATCAAAGCAGAGCTGACGTCTTCCGCTCCAGCTTGCTATGCCCTGGCTATCAGCCCCGATTCCAAGGTCTGCTTCTCTTGCTGTAGCGATGGGAACATAGCAGTGTGGGATCTGCATAACCAGACTTTAGTAAGGTAGGTCGACAGAACTGGATCATCAGGTTGTGAAGAATTAATTAGACATGGCCTTATGTACTCTTCTGCATACATAAGCTATTTTCTCCATGGAGTCTGCCTAGCTGCTACCAGTATTTCATTGCTAGGCAATGTCATGGTAATACCTTGACAAAAGTCTATAAAATTGTTTATAGGTTTTGAGGGCTTCATAATTCCAGGCCTGTTGAGCAGCCTATAAATATAATTTCCTAAGATCAGCGGGTGTTGACACTGCTGTAGGTTCTTTGAACAGATGGTTTTCTTTGTGTCCTTGCAGCACACAGTGCTCACACTCCAATCTCTTTCATAAGTGCTCCAGCAAATATGTCTTGGGTAAAGATCTGTGTAAATTACCTCATTGCAAACTTAGCGTCGTAGGAGTTCGGGTTGCTGCTCAACTCTAATGTGCAGTAAGCTGGGACTCAGTCACAGAGCCTCTCTGCACACTGCACAGTGTGTGTGTTGTTATGTGTAATATAAAATAATATATGTAATCTTGAAGGCAGGCTTTTACTCCTTGATGTTCCCACTTAGACTGCTCTTTTTTTCCCAACTTTGTTGGTCACCTGCAGATTCTTATTAAAGTGACTTTTGAATGATCATGCTCCATTCCTTTGGGAGGAGGGGGGTGTTTTCAGTTGAATAGTGGGTATCAGACAGTCAGCAGCAAAGATCCCCAGAGTATCTGACTCATAAAATGTGCTTTTTGAAATCAAATTAGCACTTGGCTGTCTGGCCTGATTGTTTCATCAATTCATCACAAAACTCACGTGGTTGTCCTGGAATTTATATTAATCTCACATTGCTATTGGAATCTACGTTACTGTTGTCTGTAATGGCTGTGTGTCGGGGACTGAAAGAAAAAGGAGCTATTTGTATACATGCTCAGAACCAACTCTTTCCTGTGTGAGAACATGTGTATCTTCTTTCCATATTTGCAGGCAATTTCAGGGCCACACAGATGGAGCAAGCTGTATTGACATTTCTAATGATGGCACCAAACTATGGACAGGAGGCTTGGACAATACAGTCAGATCCTGGGATCTCAGAGAAGGGAGACAGCTACAGCAACATGACTTCACATCACAGGTTCAAGCTTAGAAGCTTTAGCATGTTAACAAAAATCTGTCATGGTTTTCTAAAACAAGCATTTTTGGATTTTGGTGATGGTGGTTTTTTTAAGTAAAGAAGGCAGGCTCAAAGAGAACTCCAAAGAATTTTTCACTTGATCTCACAGTTTGTTTTTTTTTTACTTTTTTTTTTTTTTTTTAATTTGATGTGGCAGCTAAACATCTTTCTGGATTGTGACTATTTGACAGATTAGTACTTCTCCTGTGAGAATGGTGGAGATTCCTTTTTATAAAAGAACTGCCAGAGTAAAGTGTTCCTGTTGCTGTTTCTGTAGATTCTTGTTCAAAAATATTTTAAGAAACTATTTTAAAATGCTGTCAGATAAGCTAGGACATTAAATTTTATAGCTTGATTCAGTGCTTTACTATTACAGTTTTAATTGAGCTTTGTTTACATGAACTGATGTATCTTGATTGCTGTAGTAATTGGATTATCACATTTTTAAAACTGTAGTAGACCAAAATGTGTTTTTGCATAGTGTTAACAGTGTAGCAAGAGTTGGTGTTGAATATCGCAAGCTCGTTCCTTTACTGATTGCAGCATGTGCTGTGCTAATTCCAGATTTTCTCACTGGGCTATTGTCCAACTGGTGAGTGGTTGGCAGTAGGAATGGAGAACAGTAACGTTGAGGTGCTGCATGTTACTAAGCCGGACAAGTATCAGCTGCATCTTCATGAGAGCTGTGTGTTATCACTCAAATTTGCTCACTGTGGTAAGCAAATGTTTCTATGCCAGTGTTTTCCCTCCTGAGAAATTCTTTCAGGACTACCTTTAAGTGAAAGTAGAGGTATAGTTAAAAATTAGATGTTACATTTAAGTATTAACATTATTTACAAAATTCTACATGACTGCTTTTTTGTGGGAATTGCTTATGTTGTGATTGAATTTGGTAGTGGAACCAGATGAAAGCGTGACTGTTCTTTGGATATGTGTGAATGTATTGTTTTTATGATTAATCTGTTTCTTGGGGTGCATTCCTTGAAAACAAAATGCAACAATAACATTTAAACAATCTATTGCAGGCAAATGGTTTGTAAGCACTGGAAAAGATAATCTTCTTAATGCCTGGAGAACACCTTATGGAGCCAGTATATTCCAGGTAATAACCTCCTAGAAGCTGTTTTTCACATATATCGTAGTGCAGTAATGCTGCACATCTCAGGGTCTGTCATTAACTTAAGGAGTTTTTAAATGGAAATTCTTGGCTAATTACTATCTTC
Source organism: Falco rusticolus (assembly GCF_015220075.1). NCBI lineage: Eukaryota > Metazoa > Chordata > Aves > Falconiformes > Falconidae > Falco > Falco rusticolus. Next base: position 43,336,255 of record NC_051210.1, on the reverse strand, counting down.
CTTTAAGACTTTGTAATTAACAAGATACGCTTTTGTCCTTTCTAACATTTGAGTGATTTAGCTCTTACAGTAAAAATTTAGCTTTTAATCCAAAATTGTTTCTAATACCCTTCTTTATCACCTTCTTGTGCATATTGCTGTGATATAGTACTCAAGTCTTGTTGTTAGATGAGCATTCACTGAAGGTCCAAAATGTAGCTAAAAGTGAAATTCATATTCAACACATGTATTTCTCTTGGATGAGATGAAAAAAGTTAGTGGATTGAACAGGCACACTTCTGAGCTGAAGGCTGTATCCTTATGGAGGAGCTCCATGGAGTGTAACTGGAAGTTGTAACCTTTCTATAGTATTTATCCCTCCGAGCCCAATGTTAATGGCACTTCAGTGCCATTAAAGGAAAATGGGATTTTTGCATGTCCTTCTCTTTCACCCACAGGTACCTCTAGGCTGTGAATATTTTGTATTAACTGGTGTTCTGGTCCAAATGGTCAGGTCTCACCTGTACTGACACCTGTTGTGTCTCTGCTTTTGGGGACAATGCAGTTTGCCTTGACATGAGAAAGCTGAGGTCAGAGTTTTCTTGCTGGAGGATATTTAGTTCCACAACCACCTCCCACAGAAAGCCCACATGATCCTAACAAGAGCACATCACCCTTAAAAGTGATGTTAAAACCCCAGTGCAGCTTTCTTAATGAAGGGCAGAGAAAGAAGCTTTACATACAGTGCAGCAGAGGTTGCTTGGCAAAAACTTGGAATGACTGGGAAGTGTTTAGCTCTTGCAGTGAATGTGGACATGTATTATGTAAAGAAAACATGCACTAAAACAGCAAGTAAAACGTGGCAATACATACACATAATCTCAGAAAAGACAGAAAAGCTGGGAGGGACAGAGCTACTGTGTCCTGTTGTATGCTATCTCCTGTTCAACTGAAGTACACTTGTGCATCCTGTTCCACCACAGTATCTTTTCATATTTACATCCTCCCTGATAATGCCTTTGTGCAAGGATTTTGTCTTCTGTGTTAGGGAAATAGTGAGAGGAGATAGGTACTTCTGTGGGGTCTCATCGTTTTACACATGTGGGTGGGTAGGGCTTTGTAGTGCTTCTCCATACGGATTTCTGATTTAAAACAAACAAGGAAGGGAAGAAGAAGAAGTTGACTTTTCATTCATTTTATGCAAAAGCTAATGTAAAAAATATTAATAAATGCTTGCTTGTAAAATATATAGGAAGGACTGCTTCTTTTTTTTTGATTACTAGATTATCTCTAGGTACATACCATTCACTTGCTTTGCTGCTGCTGTTTCTGTTGCCATAGAGCTTTAGGTGGAACAAGTTTGGAAAAACAGTTATGTAACAAAAGCTTCTGCTATGGTACTGATACTTAAATAAGCTTTCGGTGTCTTCCCTCTCTATAAACTCTACAATTAATCTTCAAGCCTTTCTGGATTGAAAGATTGGAAAACCGTAATTTTCTTTTCCCTTTTCTCTTTTGTTTTGTTTCTTGTAGTCCAAAGAATCCTCATCTGTGCTTAGCTGTGATATATCTGTGGATGACAAATACATTGTTACTGGCTCTGGGGACAAGAAAGCTACAGTCTACGAAGTTATTTATTAGAGACAAATCTGAATGCAGACAGAACTCCTTCTCCTAGCACTTTGCTGTATATTCCTTTTTTTTTTTTTTTTTTTTTTTTTTTTTCCTTTCTTTCTAAACTGAGAACTTAAATGCTCATCACAGTTGTGGAATTTATTTTTACCTTCTTAACTTGCTGTTGATTTGTGAATGCTTATTAAGAACTTGTGATACCAAATTGTCAGATATCTACTTGGAAGAAGATGGAATAAGCATATTTAACAGTGAACTTGACTCTTTAATTATGTATTATAGCTGTAATGTATTTATTTTGTTTAAAGAAGTCTTTCTAACAATGAACTGACTAAATAAAGCTGTCTGGCCCGGCTTTAGTTTGAAAGGTACATTGTATACTTTGTGTTTTTGCAGGTGAATAAATTGGGGATCTTGGAGAAGGATGTTCAGGAGATAGTTAAAAGTTACACTAAATAGACTTGTAGTTTCTATTTAAAAAAATAAACTTTGTTATATTTTTTAGTCCTGTTCTTGGATGAGACCTCTAAGTGTTATTACAGTATAATTATTTGGTGGGAAGATGCTGTATCTTAACTATTTTAGACAGTCTTGGAAACTTAGAAAATTGCAAATTGTAGCCAGTGATCTACATGCCTGTGATGAATGGCAAATTCAGTTCACATCTAAATTAAATTCACTTTAAGTAAGAATGTGCTAATTTATATATTTGCAATGTTAATATAGCATCTTGTGTACAGATTTGTTCTCAATGCTTTTCTGTTGATAAACATAAAGCATTTTGGTGTCATGCTAGGTTTTTTAATATAAACACCTCTCTTTGTTATATTGTAGAGAGTACAATAAGTTGCCTCAAAGAATCACCTTTGTAACTTCTGGAAACTTTTGCAATGTTTCCTTGAAAATGGGGATATGTGTCTTTGGGCAATTTTTCAATTACAAGATATTATGAAAAATATTTGATATGTTCTTTGGAAACTGCACTGAAATAAGAATGGATGCCTACCAATATACAAACTACAAAAGCAATGACCTCCGAGGTAGGATTTGGAAGAGTACTCATTCCGACATACAAAAAGGAATGGATTCTTACTGGGATAAGGACTTGCTTTGTTCGCCAGCAGTTCAATCCAAGTCTTGGTTGGATGTCCCTAAAATGGACGCAGACTGAGCCATTGTGCCAGAGACAACGTGTTACCTTTTTATGTTTGTTGTTGTTGCTGTTAAACTATGATCTGTGACTTTTTTTTTGAATGCTTTAAAAAAAATCTTTAAGTCTGTGGATCTGCTGATGTACAGTGCCTTTGCTGCTATGGATCAAAATCAAAAGACCCTTGTAGATAAATTTTATTGTATAAGTAGAAAATTACTTAATTTCATACTAGAAATGGATTGATGCTGCAAGTAAAAATGGACTGTTCATTGAAGTTCCAAATGTGGTAGCAAAAAATGGTGTCTTAAGTGCTTAGTGTTTGATGTCATTAACAGTTTCGTAATACTCTACATTGTAGAAAGATTTTGATACTAAACTGTGTCATTGTACATAGTTCTAATGCATTGTATTGACCACCAGTACTTCTATAATGGTAGATTATTGTTTGTGCATTCAGACTTTTAAGCATTAAACATAAGTAACTTCTAAGATGCATTTTTCTTTCCGCCCACCCCACCCCCTACCCCTGGCTTCTTTTTGTGTGTGATAATCTCAGTTATGTGTGCAGAATGCTGCCTGTAAGGACAACAGGCATTCAGTTGCAGAGCATGCCACTACAGATACTTTGTGATTTTGTCACTGAGGGACAATGTAGAGTTTCATAAGTTTTCTCTGAGCTAGCAAAATCAATTAATTTAGAGTTTCCCCGAGTTGCCTGACTGCATTGATTCTGAATTCTTGGAGGCATCAGCCACAAGACTTCGGCCATGTAACTTAGTAGTTTGCCACCTCCCACTTGTGTAGTCTCCTGTCTGATACAAAGCTTTACGTTATCCCATACCTTGAGGAGAGGAAACTGGGGACAACTCCTGCTCCCACACCTGCTGAAATATGGGGAGCTCAGCAGGGCATGGGGAGTGATGTTGCATTGCAGCATCACACCCGGTTTTCCCCTTCTAGTGCTAAAACCTGTTCATGTCCCTGGAAGAACTTTTGACTACAGTTGGGTTTAGATCAAGAATTTAACCCAGCTTCCATTCAGACACAGGTTAAAGTGAACTAGGGGAAAGAAATTTATACATTGTGGGGGGGAGGGGTGTGGGGGCTTTGTGCATAACAGCAGAAATGGAAAAAATCCAAGAGGAAATTGGAATTAAATCTTTCTCCCGTAACCCATTTCTGAAAAGCAACATTGTGCATGTTGGAAATTCCCAGGCACGTAAGCCTGTCCTGATGTGATGTGCCAGCCTGTGGTGACTGCCAGTACATTAACCCAGGCTGACAAATTTTTTGGTTTTGTTGAAATGCCAAATCGAGGCTTAAGCTGATTTACTTGGACTGTGAGTGACTGGCTCATACTTGGGGGAGGGGAGTGTAAAGGCAAGTTTCCCTCAGAGCTATCAGTTTCTTTAGAGTGTATGGTAAAGAGTTTTCCAGATGTCCCCCAGAATAATCTGTTTTCACTTGTATTGAGGTTCTGTGATATTTAGTACAATAATGCTTCATAAGGTAAACATGGTGCAGATACTTTCTCCTGTTACTCTTGTCTGAAGATATATAATTTGCCTGTATTATAATAATTGGAGACACCTTTTATTTTCAGAAGCATTAAAAAATTTAGAAGGTTAGAGTGTACTCCATTTGCTAACAAAAGAGAAACCACCTACTTAATATTTGTGGAGGATGTTATATTTTTATGCAATAGTTCAGGCATAAGAGTTTGCTTAAAAACCCTAAGATAAAGCCTTCTTTTAAAAATAATAAAACACTGCACACTCCTGAATTTGTACCAGAGCTAGTTTTGACAGCAAAGTAATATACATGGCAGGCTGCTTTAAAAGTATATGCTTATTAATGTTTGTATTGATTGTTTGTAAACACTCTAGGAATTAAATGCTTTAATCCAGGATTACTGCAGTTAAATATGTAATCATCCAAATTTTTTTCCCCTTCAGGGTTCAGTGCAAGTGAGAGATGGTACAGAGCTACTTTCTGGTTTCCAGTTAAGCATATATAGGGTCATCTTCCTTTTTCATTCTTTAATTTCTCTCACCACTGCAGAGCACAATTTTATGCAAAATGGTTTTTTACAGATTTTTTGTGCCACAGACATGCGGCCAGCATACTCCATATTCAAGGTACAACCATTGCTTTCTCTGTATTCTTCCGCTCTCAAATGTTGTTTAGTGCAATGATACATCAGGAAAACCATTTCTTTCTAATCTTTGTATCCTTTCTGACTGGCTAGTGTAGATGTGTTTAAGGGGAGTACTTTCCATTAAAATAGTATTTTCTGAAAACATGCAATATTAAATAGTATTTCCTCTGCTTGTTCTTAGCTGAAAGTGATTTTTCTCTCCTGTCTCTCTAAAGCTACCCAGTTACATAAAAAAGAAAAAAAAGATACATTTTACTGCATGTGATGTTCCTGTATGAGGGATTTTGAAGTTGTATTGGAATAGTTCAAATTGGATTTTTGTTTGCTTTTAGTCTGGCACCAGAAACACATAGGAAATTCTTTTTCCTGAAATGTTGATGGGAGTGTGAGAGAAACAGGAAGGTAGCTATGCAGGACCACATATGTCTGGAGCATCTTCTATAGTGACACAGCTCAGATCCTTTGCATGAATAAATTCAGCATCTGTGCTGAAGACAGTTATGCCCCCATGGCTTACAACAGCTGAAAAATCACTGTTACAGGCATAGAGGACACAATCAACCCATTTGGACTGGGGTTTTGAGGGCTTTTTTGCTTGGTTTTGAGGTGTGGTGTGGGTTTTTTGTTAAACAGTTTCATCCTTTGAGCCTCTTCTGTTTTTCTACTAGATGTTGATTTGTGATCATCCCTGCTGAAGTCCCGATGTGATGGGCTTCTACTCAAGGATTTATGCTCTGAAAAAATGAAAAGCAAAACGAAAATTGTTAAATAAAATATGCTCAAGATCTTATACATGCAGGAGTCAGGAAATTCAAAGCAGTAGCTTGGACTGCAACCATTTCTCATTTGCATTGAATATACTACGTCTCTGTGGCACCAAATTGGCATGAATGCAGCAATACAAAATAGGCTTTAGAACATCAAGTATGGCTACTGAGAAGAATGCCGCTTTGAATTTTTCAGAGCCAGTGCACTCTGAAGAGCTCAGCCAAAGAATTATTCTTACTTGGGGTACGTGGAATGAGGAGTTGCATTCAGTACTGAAGACCTTTTCTGATAACATTTTGTAGTGACCACAGTGGTACGGAAGAGGGCTGGGCAGTATGGGCTTGATGTGCAGCCAGCCAGCAAGTTCTGCCATAGATTTACATGAGAATCCCCTTCCCAGGCAAAGCAGGAGATGAATCCTGGGCTAGTGTGCTGTAGAAGATCATCTCTGACAAGCTCTTAAATAATGCACCTGCTGCGCCTGCTTTTGAACCAAAAGTTACTGAACATAACCCTTGAGATTTCACGTTTCTTCCGGTATTTGGAGTACACCGTTTCCACCTCACAGCAAGAAATTTTTATGTCAAAACCAATAAATGTTCTTACTCTTACCAAATGATTTTCTGTCCTGGTTACAAGGAAACAGTATTACAGTGTCTTTTTTATTATTAAAAATGGTGTAGTCTGACATTTACAACACGTCCATAAACCTGCCATCATGTGCAAAGAAGCTCTTCTGAGGGGTCACTTTGACTCACACGGTTACTACAGTGTTGTAGCAGAAAGAATTTTTTTCTTGGTTAGGTGGGCTTTAACCCATGATATTGTGTGCATAGTATACATGCTAAAGGAGGGACTGTCTAGCAGTTATTTCTGCAGCTGTGGTTTGGACTTTGCTGATTACCCCAGAATGCTAAAATGCATCTGAAGGGTAAAATTAATAAGTACAAATATTTAAGGATTTTTTAAAAAAATTTGCTGTTCTACAGTAATTATATTGACCCAAACTGTCTTTTAATGTCATATGAAGGTAAGCACTTGTATTACACCTTCTTTTCATGTTCGAATAAAAGAAGGGGTGGAGGAATTTAAAGCTAATTTTTACCTTTCAATCAAATCTGTTCTTTAAAAAATACCCCAGTGCTTGTGCTTGGAAGAGCAATTTTCTTGCGTTTATTGTCATTATTCTTGAAGAATTTTATAACAAATGTGCAGTGGCACAATCTACAGTAATCCTATGAATGGGGATAGGTGATATGGCTGCTATCCTATGCATTTCCTGAGCAAAAGCAGTATGGATTTTTGGCAATATATTTGAATGCATTTAGAACTCTGTCCATTGTGGCTTAGGGAAACTGAGAGGCTTCAGCAATTTTGTCTTGATTTTTTTATGTAATTTAGGATGCATTTGATGCAAGATATGGTGTATAGGTGTGAGCTGCGTACAGGGCCACAGGCAGGAGGTGCCATGTGGAACAGGCTGCACCACCTCTGATTCCAGGCTCTGCTCTGTGCTGCCTGATGTGTAGCGAAATGATTTGCATGAGCTCTCTGTAAAGTGTTTTTACGTTATTCTGTATGAAAGGAATTATCTAAAGGCTAGATAGCTGTTATTTAGAAAAATCTGTCACAGCTGTATTGAAATATAGGGAGACATTTTCAGTTGGGGAAAGAACAAGGAGGACCTCTGGGGAATCAAGAATTTCAACCTCTTATCAAGCACTGTAAATGTGCAAATCAGGCAGTTGCACCACTGTGTTATAAACTGTCAGTCTTCTGCTGGAGTGGGGAGAAAAGAAATCCTAAAATACATGGTGTAAAGATAATAGACTTCCTTGTGTCTCAGCATGGCTTTAAGGTTTTAGGTATGAAGTCCAATTTACTTTCATTTTAGAATAAACAAACATGAATTTTCTTGTGATATTAATGATGGCATGGCTAGCCATCTTACAAAAAATAGTGACTTTGAAAGAAGGAGGATAGTTACCAGGCCTTCTCCTCTCTTAACACATAAAAAAAATTCTAAAAAGATCTGCTGATTTTGCAGTATAATCTCTTTAGCGTGGACAGTAATGTTAATATTTCAATGAAAATATTTTTTCCAAAGCAACGCTAATGTCATCCTCTGATTTACTACAGCCACCCCTTTGCCTGACTAAAAAAATGCCTACCTCTATTGCAAATTAGCTTATTTCATTGAGGCTTTTAAAAAACAATCAGAATAGCTTCAGTATGTCATATCAGTTTTAGGGCTTTTGGGGGTTGTATGTGACTCCACTGCTATTTTCTCATTCCTTCCTCCCCTGCTGAGAGCCTTCCTGAAGCTGGTGTTCAGTGCTCAAGAGATGCTGTTGCTTGTGCCTTGGTCTTGATCTCAGGGGTTGCTCAGCAAATGGGGATGGAAAGTGTTGGGTGGATTTGGCTGGCTATAACCACGGCTGTGACAGCTGTTACAGACTCATTTATGCCTCTTTCTTCCTCTGAACAGTCTTAAAATAAAGAGATGCAGTAGCTGACCCTTCTGCTTTACAGGTACTCATCAGCTGGAAATGATGGAGGACGAGACAGAGTTGGGAGTCCTAGATGGGCTCAGAGTACCAGCGGGAGACAGCCATGAAAAAGACAAATGTGATCTAGGATGTGTCAGGAGAAGCATTTGCAGCAGAGATAGGGAAGTATTGCTGCCATTATACAAGGCACTGGCGAGACCTCACCTGGAATAGTGAGTACAAACCTGGTCACCCCATGTTCAGAAAAACGTAATTGAAAACGGGACTGATAGGGAGAAGGGCCTACCGAGCAGAATGGAAAACCAAGGGGATGGAGAACATGCCAGGTAGGAAAAGCCTATGTCCTTTTAATCTAGCAAAGTGGCAGACTGAGAGCAGACACAAATGTCATCTAAAAGTGCTTCAAATGTCTATTCATCAAGGATGAAAAGGTATTACAACTGAAAGATAACGCTAGCATGAAAAACAAGTGGGGAAAACAGTGTAGCCTGGAATTAAAGAGGCTCCTGTTAGAGCAGGGAGGCCCTGGAGCAGGTTCCCAATCCAGAGACGGCTGAGAAAAAAAACAGACTGCTTTTAAGATGGAGCATGATACTTTTACGAAGAGGTTCATGTGATAGCAGGGCACTGGTGTCCAATAGCCCGCAGGCCCCTGCCACTCCTTCCTGCATGCTTGGCCTGCATATGTAAAGGATGTGTAACGGAATGAAGGAACATTTACTCTGAAAAAAAAATAGTGTGAGGGAAGGAAGGGAGGAGGGTGGGTGAAGAGAGAATGGGAGAGAAAGGCTGTCAAACAGAAAACACTCATTTGAAGTGTTTCTCTACAGCTGAAAACCAGGCACTTTTCCCTAAGTCCGTTTATTATGATGCTGCTTATCTAAAAACAATAGCTAAAAAGATGACCAAAATCTCTGACAAAGTGTGCTCCAGCCTGCTTAGACTCGCTGGCTTTGTCTCCATCAGCCCAGACAGATGATCTAGTTTCTTTCTTAAGTCAAAGTGTCTGGATTTTTTTCAGCTTGGTGATAGGGCAGATGCCTCTCCTCCAGTCTGTCACTGGTTATGTCCATAGCACTTGCATTCGACGAAGTATCCCAGACTGCAGCTACACAGGCTGGTAGCTGTAAGCTGCTCAGAGTAACAGCAAGGGAAGAGAGGGAAAATGGTTTTGGCTGCACAGGAGGGAGGCAAGAGGATTACATCTTGACATAGTCAGTTGTTGGCTGCTACTGTGTGCTGCTGCGGGAGATGTGGCTTGAGGACAAGGATGGCTAAGGAACCCTTCGCTTACCATGTCAGAAGAGTAGGGGAAAATGGTATTAAAACCAAAATTGTTCCATGTGAAACACAGGCAGCCTTCTTAGACAAGGCTAAATTTTATCAGCCTTGTCTTCTAAATCGTGTTTTTCTTTTCTTAATGCCTAGCAAAAGGAAAATTTCTGATCCTGCCATTTGTATACTTCAAGCTGGGCAAGTCTGTAGCTGGAAGAATGTGAACATGCATGTACAGGCTTGGTGGATCACTGTAAGACTTCTTTCATATCAACTACTTTCTTTTTTCCATTTGTTTCTTTTGGTGTTTGTTTTTTTTTTTTTGTTTTGTTTTCAAACATAGTATTTTCTAAAGCTGAATGTTAGTCCACCAGAGAAATCATTGTTGGTCATCACATATAGTTTTTGAAAGAACTTGTTTAGTGTACCAATGTGCAATAAGAACACAAGAAAATTTTGAACTGTTTTGTGTGGCCTCACACCAGATTTAGGTATCTAAAAAAAAAAAAAAAAAAAAAAGTCTCATGCAATTGAAGGTAGGTTCCTGGACTGGAGTGTAGTAGGTCAATAGTAGGAGAACACACAGAAGAAATTAAACAGATGGATGGGTGGATTTGCTAATGCATAGTTATGAGCTGACTGTACCAGCTGTATTAAAAAAAGAACAATACCAACCAACAAATCAAAAGAACAGCCCCCTGTTTTCCTGCATCCTGAAAGTACATAGTAGAGTGCAGGCACCTGTGCTTAGTCACTCCTGTAAAAATTTTCATCACTCTGTTGCAATGACTTATGAGAAGAGACTGCTGAGTACTTTTCTGGGGACCTAAAAGGATAATATGATTACTGATAGCTATGTGTTAACACTTACTCCTGACATTTATAGCAGTTTTCCCTTAGGAAATCACCTAAAATAACTAGTGACATTTATATAGCACCTTTGTCCAGTGCACTTAACTGGAACAGTTGAGTGAAAACTTTATTTACTGCTAAATTCAAGCTGTTCCTGGACTGGTGGGGGACAGCTACTTAGCAGAGGAAGCATATATGCTAAAGGATAAGTAACTCCATATTCTTTTGAAAATACAGGATAGCTACATCTTATTGGGAGTAGGGATGTGTTCTATGATGCACTTGGTCATGTGAGCAGGTTTTGGTAATCCCTCATGATTATCATCTGTTTGCCAACCCAGTCATTCACACTGTAGCAATAGATTTCCTGAGAAGGAAGGACATGAAGTGATCATGGAACATTTAAGTTTCTCTTGTTATCTGTCATTGAGATACTGACCCAAGTTGGTGGCACTGAAATATTTGAGACTTAAGGAGAATACCATCAGTCTTTTCTTCCTGGTGGTCCTAGCTGTCTGGGTACAGAGAAACTCTGGCTTCAGGAGCATACTGTATGGCTTTCACCCTCACACCATCTGGTGATCTCCTCCCACTGCACCTCACCTGCAGCTCTGTGACTTCCAGCCTCAGGGGTATTCTCATAACTGTGGTAATGGCATGAGAGGCAAGGAAGTCTGCTTGTGCCCTAAAGCATCTAAAACAGCTGTGGTCTGGATGGGCTGTAAAATGGGAGCATTCCGAGTCCTCACAAAGAGCTTTTCCCTTGCCTCATCTGAGATGCCCTTCCTCTGAGCTATAGTCTCAGTGAGTCAGGAAAGGAATTTTGTCTTTCATGTTGCTTCCTGATAATATTTTTCTATTGAAAAAAAGAAAAAGAGAAAAAAAAAAAAAAAGAGAAATGAAAATATGTAGGCCCTTCAGCTCCTTTGGACAGCTTGTTATTGTGCCCAACCAAAGCCTCTCAGCTGCTTGGCAGTTTCTGGGCTTGCTATACTTGCAGTTCAACAAAAAGTAGAAATCTTTTTCTTATTGTTTTTTTTTTTTCTTTTTGTAAAGACTGGCATAATTGAATAATAGCGTGTAAAAGAGCAAATTCCTTTAAGAATGTTATTTTATTTGTTCAAGAGAGACGGGGTTGGAGGTAAAGAAAAATATTTCGTCTTTCTGCCTTTTATCCCACATCTCTATGTGGCCCTAGCACAGTGTTGGTTTATGGCAACATATTCTTTACGGAAAAGAATGAGTTCCTGTTCCAGACTGACTGTTCAAGCTACTTAGTCACCATGTGTATGCTGCATAATCCTATTTACTAGCCCAGCTGGATGAATGTTTGTCCCTCTGTTATTGGTCTTTTACTTCATTTTACAACCTTTTCTTAATAAAGGAAAGGTTTTGTGTCCAAAGGAGGACAAAAAAGATGGTTAAAGGACTAGAGGGTGTGACTTAAAAGGAGCAGCTGAGGATAATAGTTTTTTTCAGCTAAGAGAAGAGGAAACAGGGGTGACGTCATTACTGTCTGTCTACAGCTTCCTCATGATGGTGAATGGAGTGGGAGCTGTTCATTTCCTTTCTGTTGTCTGATGATAGGATGTGAAGGAATGGCTTAAGTTTACCAGCAGAAGCTGAGACTGGGTATTAGGAAAAGATTTTTTTACTGAGAAGGTGGTCAAACTGTGGTACAAGCTCTCCAAGGAAGTGGTCATGGACCCAAGCTTGTGGGTGTTCAAGAATTTCTTGGTTAACACTCTCAGATACATGGTTTAACTTTTGGATTGCCCTGTGTGGAGTCGGGAATTGGACTTAATGATCCTTCTGCCTCGGGGTATTCTCTGCTTCTCTGATTCTAAGTTATAGCCAGTTAAAAATTTTAAAAAGGAAAAAATAAAGTCCCTAAACAAAGTAGAAGTACCTCGTAAGTGTTATGTTTTTGATTCATGGAAAACCTCAGATAATGGATACTAATTCACTTTTTAAATTTAAATTTATATTTTAGATAAATTTTCATATGGAAGCTTTCTCAAGACTCGGAGCCCAGATTCTGCTGAAATGATGAGCTCCCTTCCAGCAGGGCACCCCGGGCATGACTCTGGTGAGGTGGGTGGCTCATGTTCAGTCCCCTACTCTGCTGAACTCAGAGCCAGAGCCTGTGCGCTGGCTGTTGCCAACATCTCAGGCTATTGACCTTAGCCGTCAGATATGTATCTGTGTGTCTTGTCTTTTTTCTGTCTTGTTTCTTAGGTTGCAGCGTTTTTGAATGTGAGGATTGCCTTCTTTTCCATGTGTACAGTGCCTGGCCCTCTCTGAGACCTTCGTGCTGCACCAGAACACAAAGTTGGGTCCTGGTTGCTGGTTCTAGATACCTAGATTGAACCATGGGCCTAAAGGTGCCTCTGAACTAATTGCCAATTCTTAATCTGTTTTACAGCTAATTGTTATAATAAACTTACCCATCAATTGGTTATGGTTGTTCTGGGACTCTTTGCTGTCTTGTGGATTAGATCTTGTGGTATCAGCCCCTACAATCCTATTCTGGCCAAGCTAGAGGATCTTAAGCATGTTTGATGTAACATTACGTATGCCTACAACTGTGACTTCATTTGGAGTATGGGATATTAGACTCTGATCTAAATCTTGTTTCTTTTTTCTGTAATGATAACGGATCAATTATTCCACTGTGGCTCCTAATCAAATATTCTGATAATGTACTCCATTGAAACCTATGGAAATTTTTCTATGAAGCTGCTTTAATTCAGCTTTTATCCCTTATTAAAATATAGTTTATAAATATGCTTCTTTATGAGACATTTTGATATCTATAGATTAGAAGTTGGAAGTGTAACTATTATCTTTTGCTTAGGGATTCATTTATAAACTATGTAGCATTATTTCTGTGGAAGAATACATGAAGGACAGAAACATATTTTTAACATATATGCTTTAGGAAATTTGAGATTAAAAGACAGGCTAGTGTGAAAACCTGACACATGTATAGATATTCCTGAATCCAGAACACTTACATATTTTGTTGCATTATGCAACCTATATCATGTACAAAATTAGGTACCTCCCTAAGGGATATCATAATGTATGTCAGTTGCTATTTGCCATACACTATGATGTTATTCTTGAAGGTACTGGTTTCTTAGGAGGACTTAATGTAACAGGGAGGCTTGTTGTAGTTTCCCAGGCAGACCAGAAACTTAAAATATTAAGCTTACTCTGAGTCTTTAAACACCCTTCTAATAAATAGATTATCACAACTGGAGTCTCATTTCTCCCTTTCTGAACTCAGATTCTGGATGGGTGGGTGAGCTTCGACAGAAGACTGCAATGTAGTTGAAAACCTCCACTGTTACGTGAATGGAGGGCACGGAGCAAGTGTGTAACTGTATCTCTTCTTTTGAGTGCAACCTTGCTTATCAGTTAAATAACAGGTGGTGGTAGTTATGGAAGTCTGGTTGTTGTATGATACTTGGAGTTCTGTATCTTTTCTGTTCTGCCAGGGTAAATATGGCATTTTCTGTGAACGGATATGACTGTAGGTGCTTGATGAGCTGTAGGAGTTGGAAGATGCTTCCATTAATTTACACAAATATCTTTGTTTATATTTCTATTCTAAGTCCATCTTTATATGAAAATGGTAAAAATATATTTGCTTTTGTTACAAACAGTGTTTATGTAAGGATTTGAGACAGAAATGGTGTCAGTGGGGTAAATATTGTGCAAAAGTTAAGGAAACACTGAAACTTGCTAGAAACAGTGTTTTTGAAGGTCCCCTGCTACTGAAGAGTTTTAAACAGCCTTTTAGTAACCATAGGAAAATCTATGATTGTTTACATAAAAGCATTTCAGACTCTTCTGTTATTGTAAATTTTATCAATAAATTGTAATCTTTATCAAGATAAAAGGTAAAAAAATATTTGTAATTTCCTTAAAAAGTATTTGGTTTTCAGTAGACGAAAGATTATGAAGTTATTCCTCTAAAGAGACCTATATTTCTTGACAGTTGTTAAACCACAGTCAGCTGTATAAAAATGGTTAGCCTATTTGAGTGGTTGACCTATCCAATAGTCCTTTTGGTTGCATGCAGATAAAGTAAAAATGAATGACACATTTAAACCAAATATTTTATCCTGCACAAAAAAAGCTATGGTTTTCATTTGGAGACACCATGTATAGCATTCAGCTTCCATTGTTTCTTGTTTTTCTGATTTTTTTTTATGGCTGAATAATTTTTTGTAATAACTGAAACATCACAAGGTCGTGTTTTTTATAATTATAAAATTTATGTTATTTAAATATTATTATATAAAAATATAATTAAACAAGTTAAGGTAAAATATTATTTTCTGTATAAGCATCTGTAAATTTTAATGGACATAGGTGTGAGCTTGGACACATGGTCTATGGGTAGCTTAGACATTAGTTCGAAGACATGTCTGATATTTGAAGAATCTGGTGCTCCTTTGTTCTGAGAAGTAAGAAAATCCCCAAAACATTGTCATCTCTTTTTAAGGATACAGTCTTAACCTGCTTCCCTCTTTCCTGCAGGCAACCTTATTTTTGCAAGCTGCTGCTGGGAATGGTATTTCCTCCTGGAAAGGAATGTTTTGTTCCCCTTTGATTTTGCCTTGTTTTCCACTGGACATGAGTTTTACTGAATAAAAACCTCTCATCAGTGCAGGCAGCTACCTGTAAAATAGGATGGTGAGTACAGCTGTTAAGATCCTCCCAAGACACTGGTAAGACCTCTGTGTAGCCTGTCAGAGTCCTGACACTGTGTTGTCATTTATCCCAAGCAGAGCAGTTCTGCTGCTAGATAGCAAAATGGGGTTGAAATTTGTTGTTGCTGCTTTTCATGTTTAGATCAGTGCTGTCCAAGGGACTGGTAATGTACTTACCTCTGCTTGGCCCTCCTGCACCTCACAGCTTTCAAAAGATCTGCTGTTTGATACTGAAGTAATTGACACTGTAACTGTCCTTTACAAAATTCTTTTGAAATGAAAAATGAGCTAGATCTCTCAAGTTGGGTACTATTACATAATACATAAAAGGCGACTATGTATAATAATACACTAGATGTGTTCACTCATTATGCTATAATTCATTTCATGAATATATGTAACTTGCTCAACTGAAGCACAAAAGTGGCAGAGGTGTAATGCAATCATTCAAAGTCATAAAGGATGATACATTTTTCTTAAAGGGACAGTCCTTTGATTTCCATCTACTCTCACCTGAGCAAATTACATTTTACTCCCAGGGAGAAAGCCTCAGGTCTAGAGCCAGGATGCAGTTAGGCTTTGTAGTTGCACTTTTAAACAATTTTGCTTATATGGCTCTGCAACTACTACCTGGGGTATGAGGATGCTTTTGAAAAGTAGCCTCTTTGAATTCCAATATGAACTATCAAAGAACAAAAAATCCACAACCCAACCTATTTTCATCTTCACAGAACAAAAAATGATAGAAAGCTGACTCTGACCTTTATTTTGTTCAGAAACAAGTCAAATGTGAAGTACAGCGTAGGTGGGAAAGATGATGGTAAAAAAACCTTTTTTCTCTTATAAATATGTTGACGAAAGGAGTGCTAAAAAATAATCCATATATTATGCAAATATGTGTATGAAATGCAAAGATACAAATGTGGGGATAATACCTGTATACAAAAAGCTAGGTCTGTACTCTCCAGAAAACAGGTGAACGTTTAATTGCAATCAACAGCAATGATCTATAATGTTAAAAATAACTGTTACTAGAATTGGACAAGTTGTAAGGCAACCAACAATTGTCAAGACAGTTCAATCTGTAAAACTACTTGCCATGAAATCCTTGAAATACAGAATACAAAAGGGCACACAGTTAAAGAAGGAGATCTTTGTTTAAGCCAAACAAGACTGGAATAGGATTTTTTTGTGTATCTTCTCTTTTCTTTCTAATGTCCAAAAAAACCTGGTAGATTGATATGGTTTTGAAGCTGCCTTTATTAAACGTTCAATTTTTAAAATAAATACTGCAGATAAGCCTAAGTGGGTGAAGGCCTCATTTGGTAGGTTCCCCTTGAAGTATAGTAACTGGTCATTTTTTAATAGGCTGTTTTAAATGTATTGTTTTGTGGTGATGGAAACAGAGGAAGAAAAAGAAGAACATGAATAGCTAACAGGTTTCACAGATGTATTCTTTTCTTCAGCAGAAGGAGAATGGATGAATGCCACTTACCTGATCTGGTTCCCTAAGAATTCCTGACAAAGGTCTTAAGAGTAGTCTGAGGTTTTTTATCAGCATTCGAACATCTACTTACTGATTATGATACGGTGTTTTGTTGGGTACACTCACCAAGAAGCTTAAACTGAAATGCTTTCAGGTCACATCGAGTAATTCACAGAAACAGCAGATCAAGAGCTAAGCCATGCAAAACCACACTTGTGGTACAAGCGGCTGGAGCTTAAGAGAATTGAATTTGACTGCAACTATGCTTAGTAGGAAAAGGAAGTTTCCCAAAATTTCTTGTCCTTTTCTTGTGTTGGGGCAACAGAGACCTAATGATGGCTAGTGATTCTGAAGAAATGCTGAGCAATCTTCCCAAAATATGTACACATGCTTTAGAAGTCACCCTGAAATCTTGATAACATATCTTCTGAAAACCACAAGAGTTATGCACATTTAAGACTCTTGCCAGATGCTGCCAAACACTGGGTCATGAGTTGTAGCAGTAATCTGCCCATTGGAACACCAATAAACAAGTGTAAAAGGTATTTTCTATCTCAAATTGCTCTTCACCACCAGTGAAAGAATCTTTTCCCCAGCTCAAATACTACCACATCACACTTTTTTCTTCTTAAAAAAAAAAAAAAAAAAAGTCTATTCCTTACTAATGCACTGTGGGTGTGAATAATCACGTGGTGTTTTGATTTTCAGCCAGTATTGATGGCTGGAAGAGGCTCTTAGGGGAAATGAAATGTGAAAGCAGGAAGAGGCAAGAGGCATTCCACTGAGAAGGTGGACTGGGTGAGTGAGTACCTAGCCCAGGTGTTTTCACTGCCACTTTCAAGGAGACCTTGGAAAGGGCCTCCTGGAGAGAGAGGATCATCTTGCAACCCTTTGAAAGCTTCAAAACCTACTGCTGGCAGGTGTGTAAAATTTAAAGCAATGTATTACAGCATCTCATGCTTAATTTAGAGCTAAAGCGTGTTTCCAAGAATGCGCTGACTGTTGCAGAAACCACCAGCACAATGCTGAGAAAGCTCCTCTCTGTGAAAGCAACCATGTTACAGAACAGATCCTACTATGGGCTTAAAATCAGTGCTGGCTGTCTGCCAAAGGGCAAATGTTTTTAGCAGCTCAGGAAAAGAATCCACAAAAGAAAGTCTGTTACCACAAGAAATACTAACACTTGCCTCTGGAAATACCTCCTGGTTTGTGGAAAACGAATTAAATACAGTCGCTGAATCCTTGTGGTGTTTTGTGGTTTTAGTTTTTTTTTTTTTTTTTACTTTATTTGAATGGATTATATTAAGGACACTTCAAAGTGTAAAAACTATTTTTGCTAGTACAAAATAATGAGATTCTTCAGACTCCCTATAGGTTACAAACTATCTTATGCTGTTCATATTGTGCAAAAATATTTACAATATACTCTGAAAGCAAAAAAAAGGAAACAGTCCTTTACCTAAGCTTAGACACTTACTAGTTTTATAACAAGTATTGGTCACTTACAAGACATAAGAAGTATTACTCATGATAAGATTTAATTAAAAGGAAGCAATTAGAGGGGATACTTTCAAAGGCATCTGGCTGCCTCAGATCCATCAGCTTACAATGGAAAATTTGGCAGCTAGAGTACCTTACTCAACTGTGCTTTGAGACTCCTTCTTATTCCTTTTTCAATACCAGGATAAAAGCGAAAGGGCGAACGGCTTCACTTGAGATTTTCAAACTTTTTGGACCTTAGAGATCTGAAACAGCCTAGGCTGGAGAGACTTCCAGTACACCTTAGGTGCTGACTTTAGTCAGGGCAATAGACTTCTTTGCTGAATATAGTTGAGTTTTGATTTTGGTTTTATTTTGGTGTTTGCTTGGGTTTTGTTGTTGTTGTTGTGTTTGTTTATTTGTTTCCAGAGCTGTGTGTGTTGTTCAGCTTGCAGCCTACAACAGAATTACTAGACATTTGCATGCAGTTGACAAGCACGGCTTTTGCTTTCTTTGGAAAGCTGAGCTGCATCAGGCCAGTTGCGTAGTCTGAAACCATGCTTTCCTTGAAAGTTAGGAAGTGTCTTTAACAGGGGTGTCAAGCAAGATTTGCTACAGATGTATGTGAACAAATACAGCCGTGCCCAATTCTTGATGACAGTGATACTCCTTCTGACTCTCTTCTAAAGGAATAGCTTAGATAGTGTGGACTTCTCACACCATAGAAGGATGAATGTGCTCTGAAGACACCTCAAGCAGAGACATCCCCAGTCTGCTGTGACTGCCTAAAGCATTTAGGGTTTTGGTTTTTTTTGTATAGGTGTCAGTTTTAACCAATCAAGTTATATGTCTTTTTCAGCCTTTCTGATGGCTGTTTTTTGCCTTTGGCTATTGGCAAAATCATCTAAGTTTTTTTAAGATATGAGCTTGCTGATACAATTGGTCTCTACCACCTAGATCCTGTTCACCTAGCTCATGTATGCAATGGTTTAGTTTTGTTATTTTGAGAGATCTGTATACTGTGCAAATCATATACCATGATTATGAAACTCCTTTATTTTCCCTCTTTCCATCCCATTTCTCCCTTTGAATCTTTGGAAGCTTCTTATTCAGCAGTGCAATAAATGAAGATTACTCCTAGCTCTTTGGTTAATGTTTTTTAATACTTTGGAAAGCCTGGTAATCAAACTGGTTACCTTACTTGGATAGAGGAAGGAATGCTGATGGTATGTGAAGTTCATAATACTAGTTCAGAAGAGCTCTGATTCAAAGCTTGAAATGTAGGTTACTTTACTTTACTTTACTACAAGTGAAATCTTTACTACAGCAGGTAGCTGGAGCTGTGTGAAGGAGATGAGTTTGGGAGGGATTTCTGTTTGTCACTTTCATTGAGACTGTGTTTTCCAAACTAACTACTGCCTGAACCTGCCAGTTGCTTAAAAGGGTCCTTTATATGATACATTTCTATACCGGCTGAGATGTAATTTATATCAGTTTTATTCAGCCAATATTACTAGTCTTCTTTTTTAGCTAATCCTCATTTTCATTGCTGTAATTTGCATGAGAGCACATAATTGTTGTATTGTTGACCGAAAGTGTGTGTGTGTGTGTGTGTGTTTCAGCTGTGTGGAACATTTTTAGATTTTCTAGACTTTTGCCTGATTCTCTGGTTCAATCATTCTGCTCCATCTGTTGCAAAATGAAAGAGTGAGTGAAACATTTCAGAGAAGAGTTGTGTCTTAGATATCTAATTTCTGTAATGTGGTGGCACTTGAAGTTCAGGTGAGCCTGAAGTGATTATAGTCCTTAAAACCAAAGTCCGATCTTAATGAGAATCATTGAGTATCAGGACTTTTGTGTTATTTTGGATAAAGGAGAAAGAAGATTTCTTTATGTTAAAAAAAATGTAATTTTGGTATTGTATCTGTTGTAACAGAAAATATCTTTTTTTTCTTAGTAAGAGTCATCTAAGACTCAGCTTCAGGAAATCATGCAAGCAGATATTTTGATCCTTTTCTGTCCAGGGAAAATCTGTATTTACATGTCAAGGAAGGTTTTATATGTTCTACAGAACTTGCCTTGTTATAAAACGCTCTTTTTGCCTGGCAATTATATTTGTTCCTTGTTAGTATATTGTAGGACTTGTATACCCTTTGTAAATATTTATGTAATCTCTCTCTTAGAGATACAAAAATATCTTGTAAATGAAAAGAGATATTTTACTTTGCTCCTTTCTATTTGGAAATATATCTTAATTTATAATATTCTACAGTGTAAGTATTACAAGAAGATATATTGGGAATTTGATTAATTTCTACCCCTTCTACCCCCCAGACATCAATGAGCAACTTACTATTGTTAACTTTCTCAGTGTGAAGACTTCTTGATTTTCAGCAGCTCTTTGGAGTTCTTTAGAGTGCTTACATGACATACGTGGCTGAGATGATTAAAATGTATGGTCCTGAGTGCTTAACATTACTGGAGTTCTTGGGACTGCAAAACTCAAAAGCAAATGGATAAGCAATACTGCTGAAATCTTGTCTAGTACTTGTATAGAGTGTGACATTCTGGGAATAAAATCAATTTTCTTCTGATTTGGTGAATAACTCTAAGTGCAGTTTTCAGAGTTCAGAAATCTTAATTTATCTGAATTACAGCCCTGTTCTTTTTCAGTTTGAGAAAGTGTTCATGACTGTTAAAACAAGAATGAAAAATATGGGCATGAAGCAGATGTTACTTTTCTCTGCCAGAACAAGAATTGGCTAACACTGAATATACCTCTTTCTACAGATAATGCAATATTTCTGAACGAAAAGGGTGTGGACTGGATTTTGAGAAAATACTTTTAAATACTTAGATAAATAAATGGACTTTTTAATTCTTAGAATGGATTCAGATGGGCATATTCTTAGAGTAGTCTGCTTTTTCTTTTTCTTCGTCAGTCAACATTCACTTAATACACCCTCAAAATACTGCACGCTACTGGAGTAGGTGTTGGAAAATAGCTCCCCCTGTGGACATTGTATCCCTGCTTTGTGAAAATGTTATTTCCAGAATAAAGTAAAATAAATAAACATGCCATTCCAGAAATGAATGCTGAGGGAGGGATGGAGGGAGGGAGAGGGAGGTGTCCTGCAGTAACTACTCCAGTGCTTTTCCCAAAGTAGAAGGCCTCTGGTTTTCTCCAAGTGAAGATCAGTCAAGAGCATATCTAAAGAATGCCAGCATTTCTGAAGAATGATAAAGCCCAGCACTGCCTTTGTTACTAGCTAACAATCTTGAGTGTGGATAGTCAAATTAAAAGACACTTTGCACCATGCTCAGCTACTTGTTTGATGAAAAGAAGTCTATATTTCTAGTAGGACACTGGTTGGAGACTCTTGACACAGCATTTGCTCTTACTGGTGCCAGGAATAACCTCAAGCAGATTGCTCAGGTCACATTTTGGCAAAGGGTTTGAGCACAGATTTATGTCCCAATGATTGCGAGACATGTCTTTCACAGAACAGAGAATAATCCCACCGCTACTTCTTATGTGAAAAACTGAGGAAAAATACCAACCTTTTTCCAGCCCTCTTTTTCTGTGTGGTCCGATTGCATTGTCAGCTTTCCAAGACAAGTATTTTCTTTCTGTGGAAATACATCCTATTTGTGATACACCTCTGCGAGGTGAATTGGTTCATGCTATCAACTGTCATCACAGGCTCCCTAGCAGTCATGATGTTTCCCTGAAATTTCTTGGCACAGATGTTTGGGTGAGCATTCTCTAACCTGTTTCACCAAACGACAGAAAGACCTACTATTCAGCCTGTTCTTTGCAGCTTATTTGGATAATTTAGGCTCAGATGAGATGGTCACCCAGGAGCAGCAACACCATCTGGCAGCATGTAATACTGAGAAGCAGGGAGGGATTGCATCTTCTATTGGCACAGCCATAGCATCTTATGCATCCAGAGCTCTCTTGTAGGCAAGATAAAACACAGTGCAGCTCTTTTTAGAGATCCTTATATGGTACAGCTATAGAAAAAGTCTGTCATGCTTTCTTTCCTAATGGTTGGTCTGTCATTAGATGAGTTAAGTAGTCTTAGTTTATTTGTGCACTTATGAAATCTCTATTTTTTTGTTACATTTGAGTGTCAGAGGTTTTTTTGTCTTTTTTGTTTACGGTGTGCCTTATACTCAGACACATGAGATTCTGGCAGAGTTACGTTTGTTATATTTGAACACTTAACCAGAGTATTTTAGATCTCAAAAACATACATATAATTTTCTTCTTTAAAGCCATAGGAAGTTATTTGCCGGTCAATCAAAATAGAAATGTCAGAAATGCTAGAATTTTATTTTCATGACTGAAGCTGCTAACCCCTCTTCCAAGACAGTAATATTGCATTTTCAGTCTTACTAGCTTTCTTCTTTACCATTTAAAAATGTAATTCATACAGAAAACATATTTAAGAGCAACATAAGGTTGCATGATTATGTTCTGAAGTCAGGAAAGCTGAATGCAGCATGCAGGGCACTTCAACATATAGACAGCCCTTGCTGTAGTTACACCCAGATTTAGGATCTGCTTTTCATGTGGATCTCCATTTGCATTCATATTTATATCATTAGCCTTTGAAATGGGAAATTAAACTAAATGTTAGATCTCTGGGAGGCGTGGGGAATAGACAGGTTGCTCTTGGTTTCTTTCATTCATTCCATCTGTCCTGAGCCAGACCTTTCATCTCATTCTCCAGCTAAAGCACTTTGCAGGAATTGGTTTGAAGATTGCTGATGTTTTTTTACCTTATAATAGACAAGGTCTGTAACATTCATGCTTCTTCCTTTTAAAGTTGCTATGTAAGATCTGAGCATAGTCATCTGCTCTCAAGTTTCCCACCAGCCTTTTCATTCCAGATGGTGTTCTATACATAGGCCTGGTTGGCTATCACCACATTTTTTTTGGTATTGCCAACTAAAATTCATCTTTAGGCAAGAGATATTGAAAATCTCTATGTCTGTGCATTTTCCTCCATATTCTGTTTTAGTGTTGACAAGACATGGCTGTTGCACGTTTTTACTTCAGTTTTTGGTTTAGATTAGGCACCTGCATCGGATGTTTCTCACTTGTCTCAATGCATTCATTACGGTTGGAGTTCAGTTTTGTTTAGATTTTTTTGACAGTTGATCTTGTTCTGAGCTTATTCCCATTTACAATTTTTGGCTTTCTTGAAGTTAGCACTTATGTACAGACATATACACATACTACTTTTCTTAGCTTTGAGTGAGTAACTTTTAATTTTAATACTTTCAAACATGTACTATATTTTGCATTATCTTTTGTTCTTTTTGAAGTTTCCAAACCTTTACATGATGTATCATATGCAAATTTCAGTTCCCTTAGCTATTCCTCTTCATTCAGTTGATTCCCATCTACTCTGTTCTGCAGTACCTCCATATCACAACGGCTGATCATGGAGACACAAACATGTACTCAAGTGTGCAAGCTTGTGCGTGTACATCACACACAGACCTGAACATGGATCTGCTCCAGTTCCAAGTATCATATCAATACTGATGAATCATTTTCAGTCATCTAAAAGAACACATACGTATGTATTTTCCAGATCAGAAACTAACATGACAGGTATTAAGGAAAGTTATTTTCACCTCAAATATTATTTCAGATCCTTGAAATGAAATAATTGTAATTTTCTTTAATGTTTTGCTATCTTTGTTATCTACAGAACTGGTTATTCCAAATAAAACCACAGTATTATATTTTTCCAAGAGGCTGTACGTAGAGTGGGGTAAGTGTGAAAGACAGAGGAAGACAAATGTGAGGCCTCTCTATAAGCTGCTCCAACAGGGAGAGACATAGTTGTTCCCCTGCCTGTACTCAGCCTCATGTCTTTCTTTCCCCTCCATCTGGAGGTTCGCACCTCCCATATGGCTAGAAAAGCTGTTTATGTGAATGGTCGGTAAACTGCTTGAGTCTAAAATGCACCAGGTTAGCTAAAATGGTAAAAAGGGTAGCTGAAAAGTAGCTAATTTGATTAATTTTGAACATGACATATTAGGAAGCTCAGCTGGAAAATTTAAAAGGATTGTAACTTTCAGTGGGAGGAGGTGAGAGTCAGCCAGGGGAAGCTGAGCACAGTAACTTCCCCTTCAGCGCATGTGGGTCTTAGGCCCTCCCTATAACTTAATCACATTTCATCTTAGAAAGCAGAAGCACTGTTTGTAATTTTTGTCATTTCTACAAATTCCTTTAAATTCCACCCCCCCCCAAAAAAAAGACAAAAAAAAAAAAAAAAATTGAAGACAAAAATAGTGCACAGAGATTCTCAAAGATTAAAGAAATTAACAAGCTAGACCCCGAAGAATCATGCTATAAATGTTGAGTAATTGATGCTGACTTTTTTTGTGGTTTTTCTGGTTTCTGCTTTGTAGTGCTTGGGTTTAAGCATTTTTTATACTTTCTCTTTTTCTTTTAGGACACTCTTGGCCCATGTAAATATATGACTAGAAATTTATATTTCTCTTAAATGTGAGATGAGTTTGTATTCAGTGACTGGTGTTAGGTATGCTGACTTTCAAAAGAAAACAAGCCAAAAACCTGCTGATTATCGAAACAGTTTCTAGTCTCTACTACTTTTGGAGAAAACATGAAATCAGAGCAAGTGATTGCATAATGTCTTGACACGTGAGTCTCCAGTTCTTTTGATATAGGTATAATTAATAGCATAACAATGGTGGTTTCATCAGTGTAAGATTTCTTTTCCCCTTAACAGGTAGGAGTACATATTGTTAATTGTATGAGTCAGAATACAGTGTTTGGCTTTCCTAGGGCTGCATGCATGTGGATATGGGGTTCCTATATGATTTCTGGGCAGAAAGTTGAAAGAAGCTGAACATGTTCATCTCAGTGTTACTAAATTTAATGTGATATTTCCTGTTAGTCTGGTGAAATTCGACTGGAGCTTTGTGTAAACAATAATCTAAGACCTGTCAGTCTACTTATGATAAAACAAATCTACTATGCAGCTCTAAGTGTTTTCTAAAAGAGAAATAACATGACAAACATCAAAGGGTGAGCTGACACTGGTACATAATCACCCATGAGTTCTGTGAAAAACTGCAATACCTATCGGTTTCAAACATGGAATGTGAGAAAATTAATTATTTCAAATCACCTTCACCTGAAATTGAATTTTGAACCGTATGTTTTCTATTTAAAATTAATTGTGTGGAAGCTCTTTTCATTCAGTGTTAGTGAGTTTCTTTATTTTGAACTGACTTGGTAAGAATACAAAGGTTAGCCATCTCTGCTAACCTGCAGGTCCTCTGCTTCTCCTAGCGAGTGTGGGTGCATACTCTGTTGTCTTGGATTTATAAATATTCAGCCTTGTGCAACCTTACTTATGCAAGTTATCTTTAAACAGGGAGTCACAGGGCAGATACTTTTAGTTTGTAGAGAGCCCGCCACATCTGACTCCTGTTCTGCAAAGGAGTCATATATATCATATATAATGATATGCTAGTTTTGAATTCTTGGATCCTGTGCACATGCCTGAGCACAAGCATAAGTACATTGCCTAAGTTTGTCCTGATATGAGGCTTGATCCTCCTCGACTTTCAGATGACCATTGTCAACATTATAAGGCTCTCTTTAAACTCCAAATGAGTAAGCTCTCCTTGTAAAAGTAAGTGTTTCCAGGACTCCACACCTGGAGAGTGTAACAGATACTCTGGTTTCAATCATATTCCCTGTATGGGACAGTCATATAGCTAATGAAACAACAGCCAAACACAGTATGTCTGGAGTTTTGATTCTACTACCCTTCTTCTACATATAAGACTGCAGCACAAAATGTTACATGCTTGAAATTTTACGTCTTCAACACTGTGCTATTCCAGACACTAGCTTGCTTGACCAAACATATGAAAATAAATAAATAAATAAACAGATTAGTGTTACACAATAATGAAATAATGTATTAGCCTTTTTCTCCTTTTCCACAGGAGAACACGTGCCTTAATGTAAATATCCTGCTGCTAAATTTCTGAAATATCTCTGATTATAATTCTAACACTATATGAAAAGGAAAATAAAAGAGAGGTTTATATATACTTTATATATTTTAGAAAAACATATTAAGTGCACCTTTTTTTCATGGTCTTGGTGTTTCTCTGCATCTGATAGTTCAGCATAGCAGTTTATGGACTGACATCAATGCCATAAAGTAGTAAATCAAACTACGACTGACAACTGCTGTCTTCTAACACTGCTGCCATTTGCTCTGTACAGCTTGTAGGAGGTGGAAAAAGGCCAGAGATTCTGGACAGTGCACAAAATCCAACACCTACCCCCTCAAAACTGGGACAGAGATGGAGATATTCAGCTCTTCCTCAATGCTCATCATCTGTCACAATCCGAATTGCCGACTCTGGGTCTCGAAATGTGCTAGGTTTTGTGAACCCCTGTGGACAAATAAAGGTGAAGTGTACACCAAGCAACAGATAAACCCAATTAAACTTTTATTGACTACCCAAAAGCAATGACTTCGTGGTCAAGAGTGCAGTCTTAACTGTTTCATACTGTAGGTTATACTACACAAGGAAAACCGGAAGTTCTTTACTGTGCATTATCAGTGAGGTTATACTACACAAGCAAAATGGAACTTTCTATACCGTATGTTATCAATGGGTTAAAATAGGTTAAAGAAGAGAAAAGGCAAAAAGAAAGGAAGAGAAGTAGAGATGATAGGAAAAACAGATATCACCACTCTTGGATCCTGCATTGGTGATGGTGGGTAGGTCAATTCTTTGGTGAAGGGTGCACATGCGACCTCTTAGAGCCATGCTTTTTATAGTCAAGTCTCCACCTCTGATTGTGCCAGTTGTGCTGCTTAAAAGCTTATTTATGTAACTCTTGATCTTCTGTGCAGGTGCGATTGTGGGGGGTGGTTGTGAAGGGTCTTTTTGGGTGGTCGTGAGCCCCTTCCTCAAATGAACTCTGTATGGCTTCTGACCATAAATGGTGTATTGCTGTGATGGACCTGTCAGGGCACGGAACTGTGTGCCCTCTGGAATGTCCTCTGTCCTCCCTGTCCATCCAGTGTTAGCTGACTTCTTATCATTGCTATGCCAGCATGACTTGTCTTGCAACAATGTTTGGGACATCAACACACATTAACTCTTTCAGTCCCTCGCACTGTCTTCCACCACTTGCCAGTTCTGCAGGTTTGTAAAAGCAGTTTATTTAAGGCTTACCTCATACGTCACGTATTATGTCCATGACATCATACGTGGAGCTAAAGCACTTTGCATCAGCATGTCTCTGGGGTAGAATCGTGCATCCAGGGGCAACCAGGGTACAGCCCTCCAAGGAAAGGGGGCTTGTGTTTGGAGGGCATCAAGTGTACAGTGCATTGCAGCTGTGAGGGTTTGGACACGCAGGGATGGGAATGGTAGCCTCAAGAGAAAAGAAGCTGGAAGGGTAAGCCGAGGCCATGGAAAAAAAAAATGGTTTCCAAAACATATAGCAAACCCTTTCCCAGTGGTGAGCAGTGAGGAGCTCATCTCAGCTCTGGCCTGGTTATATGAACAGCCAGAGAGTGATAATGTTACTATCTAGAAGATATTTATGCTAATATTGCCTTCACAGTTAACAAGCTAAATCTGCCAACAACGAAGACTTTTAAATATTTACTACTTTACTTCTAAGGCAATCAATTCTGACAAGCTAGGAAGTGGCATTAAAGCACTATGCAATATGGTTTATAATCCTCTTATATTTATCACTCATATTTCTGGGGTCAAAGATGATGTCATTTTCCAATGGTTGCCAGCAGCCATATGCTCTGAAATTACAAATAGTGCTAACAGAAACCTTAATTCATCAAAAAAATAGATTTTTTTGCAAGTGATTTCTCTATATGATCTTCCAGAACACCATTGTGTCCCTCATAAAATAAATTCTAAATGTTAATCCTTTTACCCTTGTTAATCTGTGCAGAGCTGTATAGTACTACTATTACTGTCCTCATTTATTTTTCTTCCAAGCAGCATGACAGGATGCTTTTAAAGGATACACGGACCCAGTATTTTACCTATGTCGAGGATGTTTTCTTTATATTAATTAATTTCCACCATTAAAAATGAATGACAGCAATGTAAAAAGTATCTGAGTACACATTAGTAAGATATTCTTGTTCTTTGCAGAAAATGTAACAGGTTGTGAGCCAGTGAAACAGACAACTTCACTTGCAAAATCTCTTCAGCATAACACTTAAGCATGCACCTAAGACACTTCGCAGTAAGTGCTTAAATTTAAACATGTGCTCTACTGTTTACTGAATTTGGTTCATGATATGCACCCATGAGTATGTTTATTTAATAAATAATATTTTTTAATGCATGTTTTCCTTTCCTGTAGCTCACCAAGCCTCATTCATTTTAGTTCCCTCTATTAAAATTTGTTTGCTTGTTTTGTTTTTGTGGTTGGTTTTTTTTTTTTTTTTTCAAATACTCTTGCTTTAGGAGGGACAGAACCTTTTTTCATACTGTGATTTTTTGATTGTGAAAATTTGGTTTCCAACTCAGTAAATTTTTTGAGAGCTTGCAATGTTAGCTGCCTTATTTTCAGTCTTTTCATTTTAACTTGCATCTAGGAAAAGCCATCTTTATAGGTAAAATGGATATAAAATAAAGGTGATCCTGAAGTGGAAGATAAGTAGTAATTATAAACATCATGACTGTTTGCACTACTTTGTACACAGTAGATAAACTGCTGCAAGGTAAAGAGTAATTTGTTTTGGAATTAATAATCCTAATTTTAAACAGGAATTAATTACATCAGTGTATACCATTTTGTATCAGTCTATCAACGCTGTATCAACTGTGGGGATATGTATTTCACCAGTGTGACAATATTTGTACAGAAATTCTCGTTACAGACAAATCTTTAGAGGCTGTCCTGAAAGTGATAGGCAGCAGACTTGATACGGATATATGACCCAGTCCGTTTTCTAGTCTTGTGCACTGGAGGGGAGGGTAGATAGTTGGGGTGGAGGGACCACTGCTATATGGGTTGTAGAATCAGGACAGACTGATACTATATGGCTATAAACAGGACGTGGCATATGTTCCCTGGTGCTGACCATTGTCTCTCCAGCTTTTATCCAACCAGCATGTAGGACTGTGGAGATGGGGAGAGGGCAGCCATGGGGCCGTTGTGTAAAGGCACCGGTGTCCATCAGGGCTGCAGGGAAGTGGGCAGGAAAAAGGACAGGTGTATCCATAGCAGCTGGCTTCTGAGGTGCACAGTCAACAGCATAGCTAATGCTGGCCAGTCAGTGCAGCTGTGCGCCTGGAACAGTATGTTCTGCGGCTTTTCTTTGCTACATGGTTACCCCACTGTTGTTCGTGCATCACCCAAAGCCTCTTGAAAAGGACAGAACATTATCTATTATCCAGATGGCTTCAGAAAGTTTGGATTTCTCCTTTTACTAGCAAAACATTAGTATTTTTTTAAATTGGGTTGTTATTATTTCACACCAGATCAAAATATTAAAGTTGGTTTTAAGCAAGATTTGTATAAACTACTTTTATATGCCCCCTAATTTTCCATTAACATTCTTATGTTTTTATGAGAGAGCTATGTTTTTTTTTAAGCTTTCAGGTCATCTCTGCCAAACTGTAAAAAAATGCAAACATCAATAAAAATATTGGCTTGTGTAGTTCTGCTGTAAATGCTGGTGCTACACAGGGAGAGCATCATATTGGTCTGTTAAATTTCAGAAAAATGTGCAGAGGTATAATTGCTTCTCACAAAATAAAGTAAAAAGCATATTTCCAGAAAAAACAAAAATAAGGTCTAGCTTTCCTGACAGCAATACTCAAAAATAATTTCCTTTTTATTAATAGATATTGAAAAAAAGTTGTGTTTTTTAGGAGGTAAGTATTCACTAATGAGAAGTGCAAAAACAATCTTGAAACGTCGGTGTGCCTGTGTGATGTATGTCTACATACAAAGATTATTTTTACATTGCATTTTAACTTAAAATACAGGAAAAATATTAAAGGTAATGAAAACGATACATTATTGAAAAATATTAATGAAAATGATACATTATCAATGTATCAGTAAAATTTATTAGATTAAGTTCTCGAACTCTGAGTTCCATTTGAAACACACCTATGACCAATTCATAAACTTCTCAGAAAGATACTTGGGAGAGAAATGCTTGCAAACAGCTAGTCGCTTCATTGAATCACTCTCTATTAAGTTTCCTTGCAGTATTTTTCCAGTTACTTTATTGCCATGCTTATTCAAAATTAATATTAGTGTTAAGTTCCATTCAATATACATTGGGAAAAAATTCCTATTGTTACTCTTTTTGGTCAAACACTAATCACCAGAGATTTCAAATCCTGTATTGCAGCACAGCATTTTAATACTGATGTAGTTAAAGTGTTTGTCCCTTTTGTAATTTTATTTATCACTTCTTTCAAATATGTGTTGAAAAATAAGATGTGAGTTATACAGACTGACACTTAAGCTATGCCTTTGGGTCTAAGACCATCATAACATTAGAATATGGAGTTTTTTATAATCCCAAATCAATTCATTAATTTGATAAACAAGCATAATTGTGTGATTTCAAGTAAGAAAGACCCCACTCTGGAGTGTGTAAAAATTGTACTGCATTGATGTGCAGTGTAAATAAACTGAACTCCTCACTGCAATTTCTGTTTAATTATTATAAAATACAACAGGAATTCCTCTTTTTCTGCACTGTGTTGGAAGCCCTTTTACTGAAACATGATGTGGCTATCACTGCATTAGTCTTTCTCACTGTGGAGCAGTCTCTTTACCTTTGCACGCCTGGAATTTTAATTTTCTGAATCACTGGAAGACAATTAACAGTGTTGTTTGCATGTATGATGGGAGTGGTTCTTCACAGCTTGGGATCTGAAGGACCAGTGGTTTTAGCTTGCCTGCCATAGCAGAATCTGGTTCTATGGACTAAGAAATTTTTGACCTTGAATTCTTTGACCTGATGGTAAATGTTACGGCAGAATTTTACCATTTTTGCCTGAAACTGTAGAGGCTTGAAGAAAGGACTGACAGGTGTATAAATATGTTATGTTGATTAATCTATACGTGCGATTTTGGTAAGGTAAGTCACTTGCAATCCAATAGTTGAAATTTGATCAGAGTCCTCTTCCTCTCCCAGGAATTAAGTCCTCAGTGAAATCACTAAACGGTTACAATAACTGAAGAAAGAGATACAGAACTGTATCTTTCATTTAAACTACAATATTGAGGATCCAACTTCATGGAAAATACCGAAACTTACATTAAACCAAAGCAATATATTGAACTTTTTAATTATTAAGTAAAAGGTGAGCTGCAGGAAATATATTCTTTCAGGTATTCTGGCAATGTTAGTCTTACAGGTTTGTCTCAATGCATTGTTGGTGGAAAAACAAAATGAAAGTTAAAGATATACCAATTTTCAGAAATAAAATAAAAACAGAGCAGAAAGTTAAGGACAAGATATGTGTGATGACATTTAAAAATTATTTTTTGCTATTATTACTATAAATCGAAACATTTTCCCCTACTTCTACATCAAGACTGACTAAATATTGGAGAAATAATCTAGTCATGTTTCAGTATGTCAGGAGAATGATTTAACAAATCTGTGTTTCTTCATTATTTTCTAAACCAAAGCAGCATTACTTAATATTTGTTATTGCCAAAGGTGCATATATTCGAAGTATTTCAGCTGGTTAGGAAAAACTACTGGGTTTTTGCGAAACAAAAATCCCCTTGTGGACTAATGCTGGTGCCTTATACAGATTTCAGGGTGAGTCTGTCCTCACTGACTTTTTTGTCTTAAATATATTTTCTTTTATTGAAATCCCTGAATTGTCTGTTTATAGAAGTAAGGCCATCATTAAGCAAAAATGCCTCATGCTGCACTGAGGGAGCTGATTTTCTTTGGAGTCAGGTGTTCTATTGTAAAGAAGGGGTGTCAGCTTAAATTTTTACACATAACCAATGAATTTGTTCATTCTTAATATACCTCAGATTCAGATGCCTAGCAGATCTGTAAATAATAGGAATGAACTGCAAATTTATGAATTAAAAAGTCAAAATAATCAGTCTTAGATGTGGTAACCCATGCCATGGATTCAACTTTAATTAATGAATAAAGAATATTAATTCTTGCCTTTTAAAGAGGTGTTACTCAAGAAGAGTTATTTCTAAGTGTGTGTTTTGTACACAGCAAGGGTATATTAATTGTCACAAAAACCCTTTTTTGTTTATTTCCATAGGAGTCTGAACTCATTATTTCTCTTCAGTAGAAAAACAAGGTCCAGAAAAACTTGAAAAAAGTTGTTTCTTAACTGTATGAATAACTTATTCTCTAAACCAAGCACTTAAAAACTGCACAATGGCATGAAACATGAATGTGTTGTAGTCTAATGTATGAGATTCAAGATCCTGTAACAACAAAGGAGGAATGACTTTTAAAAATTGTGTCAGTTTTTTAAAGTCAAGGTGACATGAAAGCTGTTGTAGAAGCTTAAGTTATGGTCTGGGAGTTATTGTTCACTCTTCTGCTCAAAGTTTTCTGACTGGACATATGCTCCTCAGAAACTGTAACAGTAAAGAAATAAAACATCACTATGAACTATAAGTAGTTTCTTTTTCTCTTTCCCCACAAATCTGTTAGATAATTAAGCTTCTCAAAATATCTTAAAGGTTCTCTCAAAATATCTGTCTGACAAACTGATGTGAACAACTTGCATTTTGTTAATGATAAAATTATGTATGAGAGCTTTGAAAATTACAATTCGTTATTTCTGTTTGATTACAGGCAAAAACTGATTTAAAAATCTGTGGTAGAATCTCAGCAGGATTATAGAAGAAGCTTTCAAAATTAGAAAAATACTACTCCATTTTTGTGGCTTGTCCAAAATGCAATTGATCAATTATATTTTAGATATCTTCTGTGTTGTAGGGTCTTCAGTTTTAATAGGCAAATAGAAGTAAGAACTTCTAAATGAGAAAGTCATCCATGCAGTAGATGAAGCATGAGATCCATGTTATAACACTGAAGAATCAAACTGATATATGGTTGCAATATGTTAAAATATGTGTCTCTGAAAAGTAGGCAAGTCAAACTCCTTACTGACTTTTAGGGGTATATGGTAGTTCTACGCTTTCCAGATAGATAAACACATGAATAAAACAATCAATCAGGGCTGAAAATCTATTTCTACGTAGGCAGGAAAACAATAATGCAACTAATCGATGAAATGGACTTTGATTATTGCATTTAGTTTAATTTATTTTCTCACCATGAATAGAACTTTTGAGTCTAGCTTGCTGAACTTATTGCTTACATAGGTTTTGTGACCTGTTTTGGCTCAGCTAAGATACTGAATTTTTCTTTATAATGATTGTTTATGTCTGCATCAGGCATGGATGAGAAGTTGGCTCTTGTTTGTTGTGTAGTCCATAGAACAGTTGGGGGTCTGTAAGCTGTGTGTGTAGAAAGAGCTGAGAAACGCTTATGAATGTGGGTCAGTCCTGGTCCCTATGTTTTCAGCTTGTTTCACCTGCTCCATTTCTTGAGTTGCCATGCCACAGGCAACTCACACAGAGAATGAGGCACCATCTGTTGACAAGCAAATAAGCAGCGGAGGGAAGAGCTTCCTGTTGAAAAACTGGTGTGGCAGATAGGTACTTTCTTTTTGTAAGCCCTCTGGACCACTAGCTAAAATTCGTGCCACTACAGGCAATTTTCTCCCCAGGAATTTTGTGGTAGGATCACAGAGGAGATTTCTAGGGCGTGATGGAATGACAGACTGTTCCTCTTTCACAAGGTGGGAGATCTTGAAAGCACAAACAGACTGGAAAGCAACCTGCCTTATACTCCCCAGTACGATTCAGTCCATTTCACTTATCTACTGGAAATGCCCTTTCCCAAACATAATATCACAAGGTTAATGTGATTTAATTTTTTTTGTTTGTTTGTTTGGTTAGTTGGTTTTTGGCCTTTTGTTTTGTTTTGTTTATTTTGTTGAAATAAGTTACCTGATCCTGGGTTACTGTTAGAACTGGGATATAACAGCCATTTTCAAAACCCATTTTGCATGCTGTTTTAAATAGCTGACTGAAAAGGAAAGATGTGTAAATGACATATGATCTGTGACAGCAGTGGTGAATCAAAACCCTCAGTGGGACTGACACAGAAGAAGTAATGGACTTTGAATCAGACTGGATGTAACTCAGAAGCTTCATGACCCTAAAATTGATGCAAACTTTCTCTTTCATTTGAGGAGAAATGGATTTGCTTTTCCACATCCTGCATGTTGATTGTCAGATCTGCTGCCAATGTTGAGTTTTATCTGTTCTCCGATTCATGGGAAACTGATAACTGTATGATGTCAACATGAAATCATAAGTCAGGTTAGCTGCTTTTTTATGTGAAACATATGAGAAACTTGCAAGAAGCCATAAACCCAGTGATTTTCATGTTTGTTTTGCATGTTGTGAGCAAGTTTATTAGTCTTTTTAAAACTTTGTTTGTACTGTGATTTCAAATAATTTGTATTTCTTTCTACTCAAAAAACTACCTGCACAGTAAAAACAGGTAATACAAATGTTCCATATTCTGATAATCATAGAAACATGGAATGATTTGGGTTAGAAGTGACCTTAAAACCCACCTAGTTCCAAACCCCCTGCCATGGGCAGGGACGCCTTCCACTCGACCAGGTTGCTCAAAGCCCCATCCAACCTGGCCTTCAACAGTGCCAGGGATGCAGCACCCGTAACTTCTCTGGGCAACCTGTTCCAGTACCTCATCACCCTTGTGGTGAAAAGTTTCTTCCTTGTATCTAATCAAAATCTCTTCTCTTTCAGTTTATGGCCATTACCCCTTGTCCTATCACTACATGCCCTTGTGAAAAATCTCTCTCCAGCTCCCTGGTAGGCCCCCTTCAGGTACTGGAAGGCTGCTAGAAGGTGCCGCCAGAGCCTTCTCCAGGCTGAACAACCACAACTCTCTGGGCCTGTCCTCATAGGAGAGGTGCGCCAGCCGTCTAGGTCATCTGCGTGGCCCTGCTCTGGACTTGCTCCCAAGGTCCTTGTCTTGCTTATGTTGGTGGCCCCAGAGCTGGACGCAGTACTCCAGGTGGGGTCTCACAAGAGCAGAGTAGAGGGGGAGAATCACCTCCCTTCACCTGCTGGCCATGCTTCTCTTAATGCAGGACAGGATTCATTTGGCTTTCTGAGCTGCCAGCACACATTGCCGAGTCATGGTGAGCTTTTTGTCCACCAGCACCCACAAGTCCTTCTCCTCTGGGCTGCT
Source organism: Falco rusticolus (assembly GCF_015220075.1). NCBI lineage: Eukaryota > Metazoa > Chordata > Aves > Falconiformes > Falconidae > Falco > Falco rusticolus. Next base: position 43,300,858 of record NC_051210.1, on the reverse strand, counting down.
CTCAATGCATTCTCCACCCAGCCTGTATTGATGCTGGGGATTACCCTGGCCCGAGTGCAGGATCTTGCACTTGGCTTTGTTGAACTTCAGGATGTTCACACGGGCCCACCTCTCAAGCCCGTCAAGATCCTTCTGGATGGCGTCTCTTCCCTCTAGTGTGTCAACCACAACAGACAGCTTGGTGTTGGCAGCAAACTTGCTGAGGGTGCACTCAGTCCCACTGTCCATGTTGCCAACAAAGGCGTTGAACAGCACCGATTCCCGTACATATCCTTGACTAATGCTATTTGTCACTGGTCTCCACTTGGACATCGAGCTGTTGACCACAACTCTTGGAGTGCAACCATCAAGCCAATTCCTTACCCACCAAGTGGTCCATCCATCAGATCCATGTCTCTCCAATTTAGAGACACGGATGTCACGTGGGACCTTTGTTTCTGTGGGAGCTTTTTTGTTTTGAAAATGTTAAAAACTCCATTAGGTCAAAACTTTTCATCAGTTTGGCAGAAAGAGGTAATAATTAGGCTACAAGTGCTTAGGAGAGAAATTCCTACAAAAGGAAATTTTTATTTAATGAGTCTTGACCCTGGATTTTTATCCTTATTTGTGCAATAGGGACTATTGCTTGAGGAAAGGCAAAACTTCATTCTTAAACACTAACAGCTTAGAAAATATGAGGGTCTTTATTCCTAACAGCACAGTTCAGTGGAGTCTGTCAGCAGAGCAGAAAGTGAAAGGAAGTGCAGAAAAGTGGAGGAGATCTGTTTCTTATAATCACATGGCTGGAACTGTTCCATGTTTCTCTACCTCCTGCTGTGCCAGCCACTACAGACAACTTAATTTGGTGTAGATAGATACCTTTTGGGAATGTTGTCCATACATCCTGACACTGCAAGATATCAAGGATCTCCTGTCATTCAGGGTAGTCTACCAGCTGCTGCTGGTGTAGATGGTCAGTGTGAACCTTCTTGCAGTGATAGCCTCTCTTTCATACTCTGCATGCTTTTAGAAGATCCATGAATAATATTTTAATATATTCAAAGAAAGCAAGTCCTTTTTCAGAAAGACTCATTATATTTAATGTATTTTTTTTTAAATCCCATATTTCATTAACAGCCCTTTAGTGGGATAGAGGCAGAGTAAGGAATAAATAAATAATTAAATTATGCTACTCATCAGAGCAGGTATCTTCATTTATATTGGATCAAAGACAAATGCCCTTATAGTGGTATAGCCTTGAAGACTTAAAAAGCTAAAAACTTTACATTTATCAGAATAAATTAATTCCCACCAGCTTGACAGAGGCAGACACATCCAATCTCTTGGGTCTATAGTCCACACAGAATCATATATCTTTAGCTGAAGGTTGTACAAGGCTCAGAATATTCAATGTTGCAGGCTCTTTTATAACTGTGATGTAGAAGTCTAAGTTCTTTATGGCAAGGAGTGTCACTTAACGTATCTTTGCATGCTGTCTAGGACACATATCTCAATCTAGTCAAGTCTTTTACATGCTGAAGTATAAATGAATTAGAATGTGACATTTTCAGAAACATGGTGAAAGCCTATTCCCATTAATTAAGTTGAGTCTGTGTATAAAATAAACCATTGCAAGAATTAAGAGTTTCGTTAGGTGGTCCTTTTATGTGCAAATGTGTCTATTAAATTCAAAGGAGATTTTGTATAAGTTTTGCTTTAGAATGATGTCCTTAGTGTATGAGATACTGCTAAGTTAATGCATCAACCAAACTTCCCTCTCTGGTTTCTTCATTTAAGTTGTTCACCAGAGAAATGAGATTCTGGAACAGGCTTTGCAACTGGAGTAATGGTACAAAAGTGGTTTTGGTTGTATGATGGAATCTAATAAATTTAAGGGTGAAGTTATATGTCAAGCTCTTTCTTGCCAATAAAATATGGATCTGACCTCTATCTTTACAGTTATCTAATATCCCTGATTCTCTCCTTTGTAGCTATGAAAGAATTAGTAACGCCAAGCTACTGCAAGACCTAGTAACACAATTTGACACTTCTAATTTTGTTAGATGAAAGAGATGCTGAAAGAGAAAATTGCACCATTTATGGTACTTTCTAACGCTTTTGGATATGGAAGTAACTATGGATATGATTTGATATATTTCAGTCTTTCTCCATTCTGTATTATTGCTCTGGAGGAGCCTAATTCTAAAATACCCAGACCATTGGTTTAATATTCTCCAAGCATGGAAATTGTCACACAATTTCCTACACAGTGGTTTGACTTTTTTTTGACTGGGTTTGTTTTTTCCCCTCCCCCACAAAAAAGGGAAAGTCATCTAAACACTGGTAAAAGACAATGGATTCCTACTGGCTTCCAGAGAGTTAGAGGACCACTTGACTATGAGTGGTACAATCCATAAGAGGACTTCTCTATATTGTTGAAATACAAATGGACAACTAAACAAGCAGAATGCGTGAATGTACCAGTCAAAGGGATCCTAAAACAAGTGCTGAATTACAACCTTAAAAAAAGGCTATAAGGACAGAACAGCATCTTGTTCAATGACCAGTTAAATTTCATTTGTGCTTTTAAGGGACACTTTAGTAGGCAAGGTCAAGATCACCACAATGGACTCTTGTTATATGTGAAACTGAGCCTAGTCTATTAGCAACAGGCTACAGAGTGTTCACAGATAAGAAACATGAAGACAGGCATATTGTTTAAAAAGAGGATGTATATGAATAACAATTATATTTCATGTCCCCGGGAGATAAAAAAAATGTAATCATAGAGGAACTAAAAGGGAGGTGTTCCAACTCATGTAAAAGGAAAAATTAAATATCTCAAAACTTATGTAAACTAAATTGTTACCTTAGAAATATAAAATCAAAGCTGTTGAATATTACTTAATAATGAAGGAGCATCAACTTTTCCCCTACCACACTGATAAAGAAACTGAGAAATCTAACTTTTTGTAAGACTTACTAGATTGTGGTCTTATTTGTGAGAGATTATGTACACACTTGCATTCTTTTTGACATCAGAGTCTGTGGTCAGTATATTATGATTAATAAGAGTTTGGAAGTAAATTCCAATAAATCATTCTAATTGCTTTTATAAATTGTACATTTTGTACAGCAAAATGTTTGCAGTGTTAATACTCTGGATAAAGAAATAACAATGATTTCTTGGTGTTTCACACAACCTTCTTGTATACTGGTATCATTTTATTTTAAACTCCTAGCCTCCCCCTGCCCCCTAAACACTTTGCTATCCCTATAGATTCCAGAATATTAAACAGAAATCTAAAGTAGAGGACATGATAAGAGGGGAAACTGGATGGATTAATACTATTAAGTATTTGTGAAGTTACTTGTGAAATTTCTAAAATCAATTGCAAGTCTTGCCATTGCTTGCTTATTTGCATTTAAATAAAAAAAATTGCGCACATTTCCTCATGCAGAGTTAAAATACTGCTCTCTGTGTAGTCTTCACTTTCATCTTCATGACTTGAAACACTCTGTAAAGAAAGTCAATAAGTTTTCTGCCCTTGTCAGGCTAAGCCCCAAAATGCACAGATGAATGAGTATTGTGTTCATTTAAGTGAAGTTTATCTGTGTTTATAAATGCATTAGTTTCTCTTTTAGAAATACCTGTATTGTCTGAAATCTTGCAGTGTGACAGAAAGAAGTAGGAATTGTTTCTTAACCAAGTGTCCCTGGTCTATGGGATGCATATAGAGGGCAACAGACCACATTGGCCATGACTGGCTGGCTGGGAGAAATACGTTCTGGGTTGCAGTTCTTGGGTGTGGAGGGCATAGACTGAAGCAGGAATTCCTATTGCAGCCACAGTACTGGCAATAGAACACCAGGTTTAAGTACATTATCTGAAAATTGAACGAAAACCTCACCAATGTGAATTTATGAAACAGCTTATAGACAGACAAAATCCTTGGCTTTAATTCAGCAAGTACCAGAATATGTATTTAACTTGAAACATGTGAACACTCCACTTAGAACTGCAACATCATATTGAAACATGGTTTGAAAATGTTTACATCATCCCTTTTTCAGCTCTCAGGCTTAGCCAGGGGATTCTTACCCCAGCCAGACCCCTTGTAACTTGCCAGTACTCCTTAGACAGGAGATACTTTTTATTCTGATCTATGAACATTATTTTCCAGCAAAGGGTGGTGCAAAGGACAGCAAATGGCCCGTGGGCCAGCAGTGTGCCCTGGTGGGCAAGAAGGCCGCTGCCAGCATGGGCTGCATCAGGAGGAGCGTGGCCAGCGGGTGCGGGGGGTGTCCTGCCCCTCTGCTCTGCCCTGCTGAGGCCGCACCTGGAGTGCTGTGCCCAGCGCTGGGCTCCCCAGTTCAGGAGAGACAGGGAGCGACTGGAGAGGGGCCAGCGGGGGGCTGCCAAGGGGGTGAGGGGGCTGGAGCATCTCCCTCATGAGGGAAGGCCGAGAGAGATGGGCCGGTGCAGCCTGGAGAAGGCTGAGAAGGGATCTTGTCAATGTCTACGAATACCTTAAGGGCAAGTGTCAAAAGGATGGGGCCAGGCTCTTTTCAGGGGTGCCTTTTCAGTGACAGGACAAGGGCCAATGGGCAAAACCACAAGGAGTTTCATCTGAATATGAGGAAGAACTTGTTTACCTTGAGGTGACAGAGCCCTGGGACAGGCTGCCCAGAGAGGCTGTGCAGTCTCCTTCTCTGGAGACATTTGAAACCCACCTGTATGTAATTCCGCGCAACCTGCTCTGGGTGAACCTGCTTTAGCAGGGTGTTGGACCAGATATTCTCCAGAGGTCCCTTCCAACGCCATCCATTCTGTGATTCTGTGAAATACAGCTGAGGGTGAGCAAAATGTAGGAACTGCCTCTGCAGCATAAGTCTTTGAAGAGTACATATTAAGTCTGACTAGATGTGACTGGGCCCTTTGTTCTGAACTGCAAAATGAAGAGGACCTAGGGATTAAGTCACTTTTCTCTCCACAGGAGAGTCTTGCCAAGAAAAAGTGCCTCCTAGGGAATCCTACACTATCTGTTACTGACTAGCAAAAATCAGCTTATTCAACATCTTCTTACATGAAATTCCCAGGTTACTGTTGCTAGTCATGTGCCAAAACAAAGTAAGTTTCATTCAGTTTAAATGTGTGCTTATACATAGGCAGACCCAGATTATTAAATGTGGTATCATTAAAATCTCTCTAGATGGATAATTAACAGTGAGAAATAAATTAAGCAGAGATGGACTGTATCTAATTTGAGTCACTGTACACTAGTTCCTTAGTGCTTACCTCTAAAAACTGGCATGATGGAATGTAGAAATAATTTTTCTTAATAAGAAAAATTAGTGACAATGTCACAGAAGCTCATTGGAAGCTCATTCCATGAAATTACTGTAGACGTTCAACTCATTAGCATGCACTTTGATACCTGCATTGCATTTTATAAACAGGATGTATGTATACTTTTGTGTGAAAAGCTTATTGCTTCTCTTTTTTCTGAACTGTAACTCTATAGACAGTATCTCATAGTGCATTTTAGTTACATGATAGATGCTCTGTCTTCAGTGTCTTAACTCCTTGATGTGTGACAGCATCAGCAGAAGACTGTGATATAAGCTTTCAGGATATGTGTTACAGATGTGTAAACATCTGAAACACTGTTCTAGAGAATGAGTATCTACTGTAGGCTAAATGCAGGACAGGTAGTGTAGCAGTTTGAGGATGTAAATCAGTGCCTCTGTCAGCCAAACACGGTACAAATTTCTGCAGGGAAAGGAAACCGTTTATCCATAATCCACATTGCTTCTGCTTCTGTGAGCAGCTGGGAAAGGCAAGCCACTTTGGATTCTATCCCCACAGTGTAGTCAGAGGAGTTTGCTTTTACTTGTGCCAGTGTACAGTCTTGCAACAATATATGTGTTTCTGTTGACACCTTCTCTATGGCAACAGCAAAATGGGACAGACAAAGACTAACAGATTTTTTGCTCTTGGGGCAGTCTGATAGCATCCCTAAGTGGATGAGTTGTGCAAGTTCCTTTTTCAGTGATTGCCTTACAAGGCAAAGAAGTGTTTTACATGCAGATAACCACTGTGCATTAACTGATTTGTGCCAAAAATGTAGCATAGACAGAGCACTTTTGGAGTTAATACAAGGTCAATCAGATGAGAGCAGCTGTAGTGGTAGGGTACAGATCTGACCTGACCTGGGTACTTCACAGGAAACAGGTAACATGCTTTGACTGCTGCTAAGTTTTTGAGTGAGATAACACTAGGGTTTGGGGTTTTTTTTTGTTTGGTTTGTTTGTTTGTTTGTTTGTTTTATCTAGTTATAGAAAAACAATAGCTTTCAGTCAATCCAAAGGAAACTGTAGTGTTTGCCTTTACAAATTCAGTTCTCAGAGGAATTTTCTGGTTGAAACATTTGCTGCAGGAACAATTTTTCAGCAAATACAAGTTTTCATTGAAAAAAGGTAACACTGAGAAACATAATTCCCAATTCTGAGAGTTTTTACTAGAAACCTGTGGCTAAGTGTTACTTCTCATAATTGAAAGCTGTGACATATCTCTGTCCTGTTAATCAGAATATTTCAGTCTCCAGGTATTCTGAGTGAGCAGCTCTGATCTGTTTCAAGTTTGAACATTATTCTTTGAAATACTAGCTTAGGAAAAAGTTTTTAATGATTAATTAAGACAACTATAAATTAGGATGAGAATCAAAAGTTTTCACTCAAATGTGACAGAAACAGCAACCATACTGATCCTAGGAGTACTTTTCTCTTGAGAACTTGCCATGATTATTTTGTCCATCTACGGTTTGTTTACCTCTGTCTTTTCATATTATTATTATTTTATTAAAATAGTGTCAACAAACCTCTCTGTGAGCCAGACCACATTCTGTTAGTCCATGTAGAAAAGCAATTGAAGTCATAAAATTTTGTGATATGTATAACATAATTTACTTTTCTCAGTCTTGTTTCTGCTGGTGGAACACCCTGCAAAAGTAAGTACTCTGTAGAGCCTAGGTATGCACAGAAAGCTATGTACACTTGTATGACATATTGAAAATCACGCAGCATTGCTCCTAGGTTTTGTAAGACTGGCAAAACTTCTTGTTTTAATCTTCTCTCACCTTGCACTCAGCATCCAGAGGTTTGGGTTGGCTATGAAGAAGGAAGCAAATTTGGCCTTTACGTTTCTTCTTAATACATTGTGGATCAAGACACAAAACACCCTTTCAGCTGAAGGAGGCACACAAATCAAATTTATATCTGCCTTTTCCCTTAAGCAGAACAGTCACCCTGGCCTTGAGGCATTAAAACTTCATATCTGCACCCACTCTTTTCCCCTTTTCAGGAGGCAGGAAGCCAAAGTATATAGATCTGCTTTCACAGGCTAACTGCAACACTGTAAGAACAGAAAAGGGGTAGTATCTCTATAGGGAAGTATCTCTGTAGAACAGCAGGCAAAGAATGATTTCAAATTTAACTTCTAGCTCAGTCAACACTGTATGGCATAATTCTGCCATGTGTTCTTTGATGCAGGGGACTTATAAAATCATGTGGTTAACCAAATTACGTGTAATTTCAAGCTTCCAGCTACTCAAGAGCTGGCTACAGGGATTAAGGACAAAATTGGAAAGGACTTTGCAAAAAGTTAAATTAAAACTCCAAAACATTCTGACTCTGACAGCTAGGATCACAGGCGAAAGATAAGAGAGCAGCACAAGGAACTGCATTTTAATTAAAAGCCATTAGTAGAATCAGTTTTAAGAAAGTAGGCTAACATGAACAATAGGCAGAGAACATGAGGCAAACCCAGGAATCTCTGCTCAAAACTGATAGAAACGTTTTATTGTAATGTAAAAGAAATTAGACCCTGTGGGCATGATTCTGCTGCCAGGCACACAAGGAGTAGAATTCACATATGTCTTAATTAACTGCACAACATTGTAAAGACAATCATAATCAGAAGCTATAAATCCACTAGACAGGTTGGGCAAGCAACTGATGAACCGCGAACCATTCTTATATATGTAGGAAAGGACTTACAGAAGTAAAGATATTCACAGCTGTCAACTAATAGGTGTCAATGGCCATTGTAACAGTCAGAGGTGGTGACCTGGGTGTATTCATCTATGAAAAGCAGCATACTTGCTGTTTGTCTGCTTTTCCTTATTAGGTAATGCCCTGGGCTCTGTTTCATCTCACATTCTGCAAACTTGTGTGATATATTTCCCACATTTTTTTTTTCCTAGCTGGCTTTACCTTTCAAGACAATGTGCATTTTTGCTTTTCCTAACTCAAAAGAGGACTCCTGGTTTATCAGGCCTCAATATTCTCTCAGGACTTGTCTTAAAATATTTTACTTTGTTAACAAGTATATATATATGAAAGCCATATGAGAAGACGATTCAGGTTTCTTATTGGTCATGTCAGAAACATTATATACCTATGCCTCAGCTTGTACAGGTTGCTGAGATGTCTTAAAGGCACTGTTATTTGAAGAATTATCTCCTTAGTACCTTTCATTTAAAAACCCCAACCAACCAGTAAATTACTTGCTTGGAAAACTAGAAACTTGTTGTGAATGTCTTTGGATTAGCTCTGGTGTGGTTGCAAGGACAAAAGGATGTAGCTGACCTGCGCTTTGCTGAAGTACATTTTCTCATGAAGTTGCACCTCAAATAAATTTAGTTCACATGCTCAAAGACAACTTCACGGTGAAAGCCAGAGTGCAATAGGTGAGGATGGCTTCAAGGAACACGTCCTTGACCTCAGCTAAAACATCAATGCATCTGCACTACTCAAATCTTTCAAATATTACGTTCAAAGAATGCAAAAAGCAAGCATTCCTATGAGAGTCATGATTAACATTTATCCTTACAAAAATATTTGCATACATGCTAGAATTTTTTCAGGCCTCTCTTCTGTCAAATTACATATGGATCTTTATTCAGCAATAGTTTAAGTTTAACTTCACCACTAATAAATGCTAGAGAAAGATTTTTTTTCCCCTCTGTTTTGCAAATTTTCTTTTATGGAGTGAAGCCACTACATTTTCCATTAAGCTGTTATATTTGATAGAAATTAATTTTAAAAAGTGTTTCATCTGGAAGCCTTATGTTTTGGTTTGGAAATGTTGCCACAATACCCTACAGGAGCTGTAGTTTGAGCCCTGGCTAGTCTGCTGGCTCCATTTCCCTGGTTAGATCACATTTCTCTTGGTGTTTTACTTCCAAGATCCTCAGATAAGTCTGTATCCCAGAAAGTGATCAGTAGAGAGGAAAAAGTGATTCAGAACATGAAAGCTGCAATATTTGGAAACTGCACCAGGATTTCCAGGTTTCCATTTCCAGTTTAAATATTGGAGGTTGGGGGTCTTTTCTTCTCCTTCATGTCTCTTGACTATATTTTTTTGTAATTTCCATGGCAAGCAGATTTATTTGTTGAAAATCTTTATTTAGTTAAAAAGTACTTTTACACCAAAACAATTTCAACAGAAAAATGGGTGTCAGCTCTGTGGATGTATTCTCACAGGTAAAATTAATGGTTTGCTTTAGCTGTGGTGCAGTATTTCTCTGACCTACCTCCAAAAGCAGAAGTGAAATTAAACTGAGAGTTCAAATCAGCCACTTGAGTTATGAGACTTTGACATGATTTCAATTTTACACATCATTTTCCTCAGTCTGTTGAAATAGATAAGCAAAGTGGGCAGGGGGTAAGATTTTTCAGGACTGGATTTGCAGCTAATGTGGTTGTCAGAGCTAAAGACACACATGTTCCAAAAATCTTTCTATCTGCTATTTTCTCCTTGAGGAGTACCGTCTTTCTAAAATCACCTTTTCCAAGGTAGTAAAGTATTCCCCAGTGTGTAGCTGATGGTGATCCCAGGGATGCACACTTTACAGCAAGGCCTCCATCAGCCTTTGACATAGGACAGAAATGGTAATTTGGAGCCAGCAATGTAAACCCCGAGACAATGGAATAACTTTTAACTGACCTAAATCAAGCATAAACAATAGAGCAGTTTGAAAGGTTTGGTCTACAAAAAAATACCACAGTATATGGAAGAATGCTTCCTCTGTTTGATCTGTCACTAGACTCCTGAAAACATGACACTCCTTGAACATAATATACTTTGATGATAAACTAGATTAACTTTCCCAGTACAAATGAAAGGCCACCTGTTACCAGAATGCCCATATTCCTTGTTGGCTGTCTTGTAGCTGTCATCACTTCAATGCAATCTGCGCCCAACATACTGGAATGTAATGAATATGTCAGGAGTTGGAGGTCAGCCATCAAAGTACATGAAAACTTGGCTTGCATACAGTGTCAGCATGGAGGCCTCGCCTATCATCTTGTGCAAAGGATTTCTGCACCACTTGATTTGTTTGCACAGGGTTTGTTTCTGTTGGATGGAACACATTTACTGAGAGGCTTTTTGACAGCCCATTCAAACATTTTCAATTTGGAAAATGGTGCTTCCTCTTTCAGGCTCTGTAACTGATGGATAGTGTGAAATGCCACTGTAGCTGATCATGCTTTGTGTTTATTGTTATTATTTTAGCATGAAAAGAACCATGATGAACGTTGAAGCATTTTGATGAGAGAAAAGAATATAACAGATACAGTATATCTATCAAATCCTATCCCTTTTATGTACATTTAGTACAACAAAGATCCTTACTTTTCCTTTATTCAGACATTCTGGAGATCACATGTCTCTGGTGGCTTTGTAATTGGTCTGGATTAAAGATTTCAGACTCTTACCCATGGTGAATCTACTGGTTTAAAATACAAGGTACATTTCTAACAAAATGTCTAAAGAATTATTAAACTTCTCAGGAGCTCCTGTCGTCATGTTATGAGCTCTTGAGTACTTTATCCCAATTTTTTTTGAAGTGACCTCAAGCATATGAGAAAAGGTTGAATTATGTTTTTTACTTCTCCACATCCTTCCCCATCGTGTTCAACCATTTTCACATTAGGAGCTTCAGAACATGAGCATTCATTTCTTGGCATCAGTTTTCTTCCTCCTCTTCTGTACAACATATTCTTTCTAAAGTGTCACACGTTTTCTGGATTTTGGAGGTTAAAATTATTTCTCTCCACATACACAAATTAAGATGTTCTGGGTAAACTACAATAATATATCTAAACCTGGCCCAGCCTGAGGAGCCTCCACATTTGTGAAAGAGATATTTCAAAATATTCTGGGTTAAAAAATGTTTGGGTAATGCAATTTATCCACTTTTAAAAAATTTGGCTGTCTTGCTTATTACAGGCCAGCTTGTCAAGGCTCTCAGCAGAGATGTCCCTAATGACAGAACACAGAAGCATGGAAAGCTGTATCTATGATTTGGTTTCTCTTTGTGGCTCCACCAACATCTCTGCATGTCCCTTTCATGTGTCAAGCCTTTTAGAATTGGCTGTACCTCCTCAACCACTTTCAACAACCGCAGTGTGGATAGGTGAGAAATTTAGGGTAGGAAGGGCTTTGGGAAGATCACAAAGTTAGCTGAGCTGTTTTTTCTCACTTTTAATATATAGGAAGAATGGATCCAGGCTGAGAAGCTGGGATCTGGGGAGACCCATATCTGATTTCTAACTTCATAGTCTAGATATCCTGATTGTTTTGATACCTTAAATTAACTACTTCATAGTCACTTTCCAGTGTCATTCAATTTGCTTTTTACCCCAGAGTTTATGTTTTTTGAACTTTTTTTCTTCTAACTGAAATGGAAAAAGAAGGTAATTTAACTGCTCCCAAATTATTAGCAAATAGGTTAAGTTGGCCATTTAGGTGAGAATGAAAAAAAACGACAGCAGCTTTTGGGGAAAACTAAAGATGCCAGATGAGTCCCTCCTTGACTGAAGTGTTTTGGATACCTACTTTTTCCAAGACATTACCCTAACTCAGATTTCTAACTTGCTGGTTTGGGTGGTCTACTTTGGCTTGTTTGCCTTCAGCTAAAATACGGTATATCCATGAAAACCCAGACATCCTGGGTTACCAGTCTTCAGGTTATGAGCAGCCATGGTGTCACAGAAGTTTCTACTCTCAGTGTGCCCCTTGCATCTGATGCAAATGGAGCTGTATCACCAGGAAAGTCTGAAAGCCCCACTCCCCTTTCAATATGTGTTGGTTAGGAGTTTTCTTGGAAGACATAGATTTAAATCTTTGGGGCAGATAAGGGATTTGAACTTTTTTTTTTTGAAATTTTTTGCCTCTGTATTTTGCAAAACACATTTTAATGCTGTAGGATATATCATAGGTAATTATATTGATGTTACTCCAAATTAAAACCATCATAAATTACATTGAAGTTGAAGACAACTTAAAATGAACTGCTCCTTAAAAAGAAAGAGAAAGAGAAAGAGAAAGAGAAAGAGAAAGAGAAAGAGAAAGAGAAAGAGAAAGAGAAAGAGAAAGAGAAAGAGAAAGAGGGAGCACTCACATTTTGCAGTGTAAAATTTGTTAGATATCTTCAGAGTATATTCTGTGTATCTGGTTGTAACTGGTGAGAACATAGTCAGAAAGTAAAACCTTACAATGAATTACAATGTACAAATTAATTAATTCCCAGTCACTTTATATGGGTATAAAGAGTGTAGCATTTGTGTGGTTGCTCTGAAGATCTTGTTTCAGTTAAGTGGAGGTTTACATATGGTAATACAAGAAAAGAAGACCTGTGCTGTGAATCACATAGAGCATGCTAGAAGTAGAAATAAATTACAGAGGCACTCCAAGGGGCCTCACCCACTCCTCTTCCCAAATCCCGATCAGATTTAGATTTAAGTAAAATTTTCAAAGGAGATGTTTCTTCCTAGGTGTTAGGCTAAGATAGAATTTATGTCATGAAAAAAGAAAGGGTGATAACCTATAAAAATATATCTCAGTACAAAGAATGATCTTTAGAGCACTTGCATCTTGTCCCTTTACTGTTATAGGGGCAAAGAGACATAAACAAGATTGAAGTATCCATCATTGACAAGTCCTCTGTATTCCCATAGTGTCTCAGTTGCTAAATTTAGATTTGAGGTGTGATTTTCCATAAAACGTTATCAGTGTGTGACTTAGAGATGAACTCATAAGTTTAACAGAGGGATCGAACTCCTTTTAATTTTAGAAAACTGTAACTTACGGAGCATATCTTAGAGAAAGGGGTTTTGTCCTTGGACTTTGACGTTTTCCATTGTCTCTTGCAGTGTGATAAACATCTGTCAAAAATGAATAGAAATGTTTTTGTGGAAGCTGACATTTTCACATGTGTACTGAATTCCTGGGAGTGGGAAAAAACATCCCTGCTAAATATTTAGTACAAGAAGCTGGGATTTTTGTAGCAATTCCGTATTGGCAATACTGAAAATGTCAGTTTCCACAAAAGCATTTGTATTCATTCACAATGCGCGTGAGAAACAATAATCTTATACGCTTCTCTAAAGATCTTTCTATAAAAGTACTTGAGGTGCCTTACAAATATTCATTAATTAAGTTCATCAAGCCTTTGAAAGGTAGATGTATTTTGCTGATCCAGCATAAGAGAAAACCTAGAGCCCCAGAATGTCACCCAGAGCCAGGCAGCAGCTGTACTTGGAAATACGTCCTTGTCATTCAGGCGTTGCACTGGGATTTTGTGTAACTGTGCACCATTTGGGTCTCTGTCATGAGCTAACTGTAACGTCTTGAGAAATTGTTTGCTTTTTTCATAGTTAAATCCTGAATATACTGTGATAAAGTAAAAGTGATGAAATTCTATTACATTCAGCTAGGTCAAGATTTATGACCCACAAATGCACTTACATTAAGAGAGGAATTATGTTTCATTATAAAGGAAATTTTGATACTGCTCTAGATTGTTAGAAATAGTCATGCTGGTGAGTTGTTTGTTTATCCAAAATGCCACAGATTTTAGAGATTTTACCTCTAATGTCTTGCCTGAGCCACTATGCTGTACTGAACTTTTCAGAAAAGCTGAAGAAAATTTGGGTGTAGATGGAGGTACAGGATTGAAATTAATTTTAATTAAAAGATAATTTAAATTAACACTGAAAAAGTCTCATACCTAAAAAGAATACCGGCTTCATACAACCCTGTGTTTTATATTGGACAATGGCTCGTACTAGATGCTTCACTGAAAGTGCAAGAAATCCTACAGTGGGCAATTATGAAATAACCACTTGGCTAGGGCAGTCAGACCCATGATCCAAGTCCAAATGTTTTCATTTAACACAGATTGCTTCCACATCTTTAGTAATCAATTTAATGCAAGACAAAGTTAAAGTCCTGGAGATATGTAGCTTGATTCTCACATTGTTTAAAATTCAGTAACACCTGTCTGATAAGGGCCTGGAAGCTGATTTGTTCCTCCCCTCTCCACATTGAAAAAAAAAAAAAAAATCAACTTCTGATGTTAAATCATGCAATATCGATGTTGTTTAATTGCTATTTTGTCATTTACCAGTAATATTAAAAAATCTTTAGCAAGCATATTGTTGTTAGGGCCAGAGCAATAGTGTTGCTGTGTCTTAAAGGACAAAGGGGGGCAGTTGCCGAAACGCAACTTTCTTCGACTGCCAAGAAAAAGATATAAATATATTTCTATCTAATTACTTTTGCCTTCGCAAACAGAATTCTGTCCCACTATTCAGAGCTGTTTACATTGAGTGGAGATGCAAATGGCCGAAACAGCCTGTGAAGTGACTCTGTTTCTGCTCTGCCAAAGCCTGGCCTAATGCTGTGCCTCTGCTTTCTTCTGTGCAGCCCCCTGGCAAAATCCCAAGGGGGTAAGACTGAGAAGCATCTGTAGACTTACCTCCAGCCTGCCCTGTGTAGAGCAGATCACAGACCCTTACGCTGTCCTCTGGTATTTTTTATGTGACGGTCTGGTACTTCTGTGCATGCTTCTGTACCAACATCACGTTAATTCATACAGCCTGATTCGTATAAGGTTGTTACTAACTATACAGTAAAATAGTTGTTTATGATTACATACCAAGTGAAATGTATTAATACAGCTCCAGTAAAATAAGTTTAGTACCTTGAAATAGATATTAGAATTAAAAATGGAGAGAAATGGATATTGGAATTAAAACCTGTTTAACAGATGTTCCATCTATTATATAGTTAATCTATCATTCTGTAAAAGCATTTAATAATCATTTGGTATATACACAGTAACTCCCTTATGAAAATCTAAATTAAATGTTTATTTGGGGATCTTAACCTAAAGCATTACAGAGGAAAGATTGTTATTGATTCCACACTGAACCCTAGGCCCTGTTAATTAATTGTGTAATTTAAATTCATTATTTATGGAATTAGTTAGCCAAAAAGCTGAAGCAATACAATATGTGTGTGTTGCTATGAAACATGCTTTCAGCGCCAAACACGCATTTTTCACTGCCCCTTGCTAAACTGTATATTCTTTTAGGAAGGTTCTACTTGCATTAATAGTGCTTTTTACCTTATCAATTGTTTTTGGAGGAAATAGATGTAGCTTTGCAAAATATCCATGGGTCTGTTTCTGACTGAAATTCAGGGTCTGCGTTTATATTTTATATATATATATAAAATAACCGTATGCTAGTTATAACTTCCAGAAAGGACAAGAGAAGTATTATAATCTCAAGGTTAATCAGGCATCAGAAATTGTGGGATGCTGATTTAAGGAGAAATATACATACTAGGCTAGAAACTGTTTTGTTGGTTTGACTCTTCTCCTTCCACAGGTTATCTATTTCTCTGTTTTGCATCTGGATAAATGGCATGCAGATTTTATTAAGATTCTGTGCATGAATAGGACTTACAGTTGAACTGTAATTACTCCTTTGCTTTCTCTGAGATCCTTTTTCCTTCCCCAAGCTCATTAAAAGACCTCTCCACATTACCTCATCCTCCAAAGATCGTGCCATGCGTGCACAATTACTGTTCTCTACCTTGAAAATTGGAATTTACTGCTAAATACTTACTCTGGCTGAGTGGCAAAGATCAATACATTATCTGACGGGATACTGAAGCATGCTGTGACTCACCTTTACAGATGAAGAAATCTGAAATAAATATACCTTTCTCCTAGTGGAAAGCTATTGAGGAATCTTCTGAAAGTTTCTGTGTGTCTTCTTCTGGTAGGATTTGCTCAGTTCATGTAAGTCTGAACAATTCTGAAACGATTGCTTCAGAGAGGAACATAGCTCCTCTGTAGCTTGTGACTCCAGGGAACCTGAAGCATGGTGCAGAAAGCTGCTCCTGGACACGTGCAGGTGACAAGGCAAAGCTTACTTGATGAGATACTAGCTTGGTATCACTGATGGCTGTTTTGTAGTGGCAAAGCTGCACATGGACTGTATTTTCTCATATTCTTTCTCTTTTTAGGTGGTGATGATAGCCTACATTCATGACTGTATGGCTCCACTTTGTGACCTCAAGGTCAGCCTCCTTGTTTCACATTGAACCTGTGTACAGCTGCCCCGTGTTCGGTTGCTACGCTTTTATTCTCTGCTTCTCATGCCCCTGCGATTTATCCCAGTGTTTGGAAATAGTCTCTGGGAAGTGACACTGCTGCACAAGTATGTGAAATCCCACACAGCTGTCCTGAAGCTGATAAGTTGGAACAGAGCTGCCCCTAACCTGAAAAGATGATCTGACCCCCAAGGTTTGAGCTAAGCTATCTCCATCTCTTACAGATAAGGAGATGCTTGCTTGGAAAGAAGGACTGTTCTTAGAAATGGTCCAGAATCCTCCTTCTGGGTGATAACTTTCACTTTTTTCCTCACATCACTTTACTAGCTCAACCACATACCTATTGCCATACTGATGCTACAGTAGTTTGTGCATGACAACTGTGAGGCAAAGGTGAGACCAAGGACTGTAGCAAGAGAGGCAGCTTATCTCCCGAGCATATACAGAAAAACTCCTGCAGACATCATGGTATATGGCCGTATTCTTCATTAAAAGCTATGTCTTCATTCCTCCAGTTCTCCAGAAAGGATCCTCTCTATGGTTGAAGATCACACTGAAATAAAATTATATTAATTCACAAGGAAGTCAGGTAAAATAAATTGTCTAGAAATAAGAAACAGTTCTTCTTGATGTTAATATTTGGCTTATGGTGCGCCCTGTCTGTTTTGTGTTAAAGACTGGCAAGTATTTTACATGCACTGGAAATACGCTCCCAGTTTGTACAAAATGGCAAAGTTAATGCTCCTGTAGGGACCAAAACTGCTGTATTTCCAATATTTTCTTTTTAAGAGATGAATTTTACTTTTTCATGCTTTTATATGTACTAGCCTATTTACATACAGGTAGGTAAATAAATGTACACCTGCATATGCATGCATGTTTACATGTGAATGAGCATGTGTTTACTGAGTACACATATCAACTCTACTGGTAGTAAATGATACATACTATTGTCTTTTAAAAGAAAATCCAATCCAGTTCTGTAATCTTTTCTTACATGTCTATAACTCTGAAATATGTGAGATAGTGGAAACTGGGACAAACACTGTTGGTACAAATTATTTTCTTGTTTTCTGTTTTCTGCTTGGGGAAAAAAGACAATTTAAAGTAAGCTATTTCGAGAAAGTGCTCAAGTTATGCAAAAATAAACCCAAACAAAATTTGGCACAGATAATAATGAAATTGAATAAAATACAATATGAAACACTGGAAATTTTATTTGGCCCTTCAAAGTTTCATTTTCATGGAGAAAAAAAAAAAGAAAAAAAAAAGAAGAAACAATCTTTCTACAATTAGTTCCTTGCTAACTGCAATTCTAAGGTACCAGTAAGATACAAAGGGTTTTCAACAAAAATCTCTGGACAGTCTCTAGTAAAAGTAGCTTTTAAACCCAGCAGTTCTGATTCTAGAATTGCATATGTATCCATGTTGAATATAATTGAAGTTTATTATAAGGCTAGCCTTTTTTCCTATTTGCAGGTTTTTTTAGTGATTTTCTCCCAAACAGCCAATTATTAAAAGTTCTGACTTTGAATATTCTAAAGTAGGAGACTGAAAAAGCCAAGGTTACTTCTGTAACACTATGAAGGTCAAACCACAGCTCCTCCAAGTTACATGTGTGGATAACAGACTTACATTTGCTATGTGCTCATGTCTCGGATTTCCTTGTAGGAAATGCATGTGTTATGTAATATACATTAAGGTTATCTAAAAAATCAGAAATACTTTTCATAGAATCATAGAATCATTTTCCCATAGTGTTTCTGAAATAAATTTTGTTTCCACTCCAAGTACTAAGGTGATCAATAATTGCATGCCTAGATATAATTTAGGTATACCTTTCAGTGTGGATGGGATGATGACTCATAAGTTTTAATCAATTCTATTGGTGTGCACTTATTCTTCCGTTATCTGTGTGTACACATAACTTGCTTTACAGACTGCCTATTTCTCCATAGCTAGTAAGTGGGAGAACTATCATAATTTATTAGCTTTTCATATGTGTATAGGAAATGTGTTCCTTGGTCTCTATATAGTGAATTTGATTTCTACATGAAGTTGAAAGGCCAGAATCTCTGTGATCGTGTCGTTCCATTAATTTCTTGTGTTGCTTTGTTTATGGTAATGTCCTTTGCTATTATGTTGAGAGCCATGTTTGCTTTTTTTATTATTATTTTAGTCCATTTCTACTCTAAAGTAATACTGTGGGAAAAATAGGAAGCATAAATCGGAACACCAAAGTAAGTCCCACCATGCTACTGTGTACAAGTAGCTGTTGATGAGTTTGCCATGCTTACTGAACTGAATAAATATAAAAGCTTCTCATGTGCACTCCTATTTTCAGTCCCAATACAGTGCGTTAACCTCAGAATATCAAATTGAATCAGGGGTTCTGAGAAGAGCTGCCTCCAAAGCAGTTAGAATGACACTCTTCATTACACTGTCTAGATTTAGGTTTCAGACAACCATAACCAGTGCTTTCACAACCTCTCACCTAAAGTCAGATAACGTACAGCCACCCAAATGAGTGACTGAATTTTCCTGCAAGTGTTTCTGAACCTCTGGAAATGTGGATTCTGTGGAGGCCCTGAAAACTGAGACTAAAATTGTTATGAAGAGACTTTAGTGGATGAAATTTTTCCTTGCCAGGCACAAATAAACAGCTCTCAATAGGGTGCTCACCACACAGTGTGTCAGCACATATTATGCAGTCTAGTGCTGAGTGGATGTGTCAGCTGCCCATTAGACCACACTAAAATAGAATTGCTGGGAGCCTGAAGCATGAAGCATGATATTAGATAAAGTGATGAAATTTCACTCGATTAAAGAGCCAGGTCAAGGACAGTTACCTCAGGAAATTCCTTTTTTTCCTAGAATATTCTCACAAGTTTGATAAATTTAGCCACCTTTTCCACTTATTTTAAAATATCATTCAAATTATATGAATGGCTGCATTTACACTTGCTGGCTTCCGACATATTGGGGACAATGGGAACAGTAGATTTTTGTTATGTAAAAAAAGGGGAGGAGGCAGAAAAGAATTGACCGTGCTCCACATTAGAGGCTATAGGAAGTGTTAGATTGATTTGTTTAGAGTTGTTTGTGTTTTCTTCCTCTGAGGTGAGAGCAGCTGGTATTTTTTGTTAGGCTCACTGAATGCTAGTATAGAGCAGCACCCGAGGGAATAGAAAATTGCTCCCTTTATCCACAGGAAATGCATGCTGTTGGCAAAAGGATCTGCATCTGTTTTGCTTCTTGACTGGAGTGCTGAGGCCTCACCTAGTCAGATAAAGCTTCAGATTTGATTTAGCATTTGTATCAGCTCCTCAGAGTGCTCCACAAGAAGAAATTAGTGCACACGACTAAATCTGTGCTTTATTACAGTTTATAGTTTGGCAAGAGCTGCCTCTCTCTGCCTCCCTCAATTGAATTTCTATTAGGATCACATGTTACTCTGAAACCTAAAAGGAAACCAAAAGGTTAATTACCATTGAGTGTGCCATCCTTGGAGCCAGTCCCCGACCCTTACATCGTGAAGCTTTGGTACAACATCTAAACAATATATGACATCTTGCAAATTGTTTTAATGCTTATTAATTAGAATATACAAGCTTTCCTTTTTCAGTGGGTCTCTTTCTCAAGCTGTGCCAGGTGTAAAGCAGAATTTGCAGTTAATTTGAACCCGGTCATCCTTCTCACTGTTGCCCATTCACCCATGTACAAATGTATCTTAGTGAATCGCATCAAAAATCCCAGATACTGTGCCTCTTAACTGTTTGCCTGTATGGGTGTTGAATTCTGGGCCAGTGATAGATTGGTGGTTACAAGACAGCTGCCTGATAATAACATTTAGTCCAGGCTGAATTTGATTCCCTTCTGGTACAGTATTTTCTAACATCAGTAAATTAACTCCTATACATATACTTCTTAATATGTGCAATGCTTGTCCTGGATTTTTACAGGCATGCTCACAGGGACTCGAATGGTCTTTTGGTATCACTGATGAAGCTGAAAAAAAATATAATTTTATTCACCCTGAAAGCAAGTGAAATTTTGCAAGGCTGCATTCACCACTGGAGATATCTGTCTGATGAATGGTTCATGAAAAATGCCCAGATCAACGTAACACAGAGGTTATCATAAAATATGAGACCTTAATATAAGTCTAGGGAAAATTACCTTTTGGATGACAAATAGCATGACATTCACCCCCTAATAGGAGTAATCTAGGAGTCTCAATAGACACAGTCATCCTACCCAAACACATATTTAGAAGCTTAAATTATACTGCATGTAATATTTTGTGTATAACATATTGATAATAAAAATAAGAGACATAATATGCAGAAGAGATCCACAGAAGACGTGAGGTCAGGAAACTGTAGAGGCATCCTGATGAAATCTAGTAATTGTTTTTAATTTCTTGAATTCTGAGTCTAACCTCAATAAAATTTCCTTATAGAAAACACACACGCATACACCAGTCCTGTATGAAGATGATGAATTTGTTACTTTTCATTTATATGAGGTTAGGATTAAAATAATGTAATCTTTAGACAAAAAATAGCACTGTTTGAAATGGGTGGATCTTAAAACATCCTGTTCACATCCTCATTGAACTGTCTTCCAAAAGTCTGTTGCTAGATGCCAAACCTGAGCGAGGCTTTGTTGGTATTCTTGCTGTGTTTTGCACTGCTAGTAGTGCCTGCAGCAAAGCTCGTCTCTCTCTCACTTTCTTATTTTGTTTTGTTTAGCATTGTTCTTCAAAACAAACTAAAGCAAACCAAAGCAAAGCAAAACAAACTAAAGCAAAGCAAAGCAAAGCAAACCAAAACGAAACCATACCAAACCAAACCAAAACCCTCTAGTCTTTTGCTTAAATTATTTTACCATAATAAGGCCCTTTATGAACAGGGAAAGTGGATGATTATCACTGGTTGACAATGCAAGGACACATCTGTTTATTAAAGAGCCTGTAGAAAGAAATCTGATATGCTACTTCCCCGCTTTTCCAATTGCTGGAGGAGTGATCGACTCCTGCTGCCAACTCATACCATCTACAGCAAAAGACGCCTGCTCCAACATCCTCTGTCAGCCTAGTCTTTTCCATCTACTCCCCTGAATCACAGCCAGTGTTAAGGCATGTGAGCAGCCTGACAACTGGTAAGGAAATGTGGTTGCATTTTTTTGATTTTTTTCTTGTTAACATTTTTTGTTGCCCAGTGTTTGTGCACACTGGGGCAGGGAAAGGGAGCCAGGGATGCTGCCCTGATTCACACACAGAATAGCCCTTTCCCTTTCACCAGTGTGTAAAAATAACTAGTATGGGAAAGGGACCAAAAGTGGACTTCAGTCTCTGGAGTATTACGAGTGTTGAAAACACTGAGTATAGGTATTTCACTGATTTCTCCCAGGAATGCTTTCTAAGGAAAAGTTTAAGTGACATTGTGAAAGCATGAGGCAGAGGCTGCTCCCTCAGCTCTTTACACAGAGTGGCAGTCCAGCTTAGTGCTTCCTTTCTTCAAGTTGTGCACCCTGGCTCCAGTGTAAGCAAGGTCAAACTATATTGTTTACGTTGGCTTTTGCAAGGTCCAGCTGCCAGGGAATGTCAATCAGACTGAAATGCAAATACCACCAGCTTCCTGCCAAAACCCTCAACAGACCTGTGCCACAGGGAAATAGTAGTTCTGTCAGTGTTCCCCACACTCCAAAAACCCTGAAACCCCAAGCTGCTAAACCATGTATTTGCAGTTTTCATTACACTTTCCCATCCCTGGCAGTGCTCAAGGCCAGGTTGGATGGGGCTTTGAGCAACATGGTCTAGTTGAAGATGTCCCTGCCCATGGCAGGGAGTGGAACTAGATGATGTCTGAGGTCCTTTCCAACATAAGCCTTTCTGTGTCTCTATGATAAATTGTATTACTTGCTCTGTTTTAAGGATCAGGAGGTGAATCACCTCCTACAAAGAAACTCATGGAAGAATATGTCCCTGAAATGTTGTCTTGGGTACCAGGAGGTGCTAGCTATGAGGTTGTGTGTGGTAGGGCACACTGCAATGCCACACCTGATGGTGATGTACAGACTTCTTTCAGTAGGAAATGTTAGCTCAAATATATCCTTAGTGTTTCCCAAGGTTTGAATGCTGATTTCTGGCCTTTTCAAGCTTGTGAAAACTGAAGTTGTTCTTCCCTTACACCCTAGTAGTCCACTGTACATCACTTAGACTCTAGTCAGCATAATTTTTATCTCCCCACTCTTCTCTACAACCTGTCACGGTTTTTCCACAAGTAACTGCCCTTTTCACCATCATGCTTTAAACATCTGAGTAGTTAGCACTGATGATGTGAGGTAATGATATTTTTGTTAAGGTTTAGTGAAACAAACTTCAGAGTTAGTGTTTGAGGGCTACTGATATAGCCCCTGCAAAGTGAGATGGTCATTCCTGGATGATTTGTACTTATTGTTTGGAGGGTCTTCTTTCCATAATGACTGACTGGAGGCATCTCATGCCTTTTAATGCAAGTGGAGTCGACAGAAGATGGACTGATCTGCCTTGATCTCCTCTGCTTATTACTGCTGCGTGCCCACTCAGATTTATGTGCATTACATTTGGCAAACACCAGTTTCTCTGTATAGCTGCATTTCAGATGAACTGGCTATTTAAATACCTACTGCAATACTAGAAGATGTTTGCTTTACTTTGCAGCCTAACTGCCTGTGAAGTGTAATTTGTCAGAATCAACAGTTTTGGTTCAAAGGAAGTCTGAAAATCCATTACAAAACACAAGGATACTATAAGGGTCTTTGGCAAAAACAAAAAATGCTTTTCTCCACACCACAGGTACGATGGTCTCTACTCAGAATTGTGCAGTTTTATGCTGTCCATTTAGACATGATAACAAGCCCACTAACAGAAATGCCTTAAATCACTGGAGGCTCTGTTTTGGTGAAATTTCCAGTGTCACAACACAGATGTGCTGCAGCTGTCTGTGTATCTGAATCCACTGAGTTACATTTACAACATCGTTCCTCTGCAATAAGTGTCATCGCCATAAACAATTGCTCAGTCCTTTTCATGAATCTGTGTTCAAGGCTGTAACATTGTAAATATTACAGAAAAAATTTCACACCTTCCCTCTTTGCCCAAAACATTATATTGACTAAACCAAGAAGTTCAGAGTTTGTTTGGTTGTTTTTGTTCCTGAGAAGTGGAAAACAAGTTTCCTGAAGAGAAACTTTCCTCCCTTATTCTCTGGGAAGTATTGAAATTAGCCTAATATGTGACTCTGCCAAGTTTAGGAATATAGTAACTGAATCTGTATGATGATCACAGATTCACAGATGGTCCTTCATCCTGTCTCTAGCACTTCCTGTCTTCTATATAGCCTAGGCAAAAGTGGTACAGAGACAAGTGTGCACAGGAGACACTGAGGTTCTACACACAACTTTGTCACTGAAATCCTGTCACTCTGTGTTCCTTCGCACTGTTTTACCTGGTAGTAGGTTTATTCCTAACATGTACCCATGAATGAATACTTCTTAATGCTTTCATTGTACTGCACTGTGAACAGAGCTTTCCCCTAGGTAAGTTCATTATAACAAATCCACTGGACCTTTTTAAAGAAAATAGTGTCATGACTGGAAATCTATGTGCCACATTTCAAGTCTGGGGATGTGGCACATCCAAACTGTGCAGAGAAAGCAGAAATCCTGACAGCAATGACAGTATGTGTACCTGTACTCATTTGATTTGCAGCACTTAGGAGTAGTGGTTTTATTATAGTGCATCTGAATATTTCTGAGGCATCCTAAATGACTTTTTTGCCCAATATTGCAGCTGAAGGACAAGTTTGTCCTGTGATTTTTCTGTCTAGGTTAAGTCCTAGATTTATGATTGCATCATGCAGACATGTCATTCCTTCAAGGTGTGTAAGAAAGGTATTATGATATAAAGCTTTATAAAAAGGAAGTTTCTAACTTTTCACATTATCTTTTGTCTATGGAAAAAAGCACACCACCATCCCATAACTAGCATTCACTTCTATTGTGTAATATAGTACCCAGTTCCTTTCTTCCTGACCTGCTTTTTGCGTCTCTAAAGATGTAATTTAACTGTCTTACCAAAATGTGTTTGACTCCCTTTTTCAGATTATCCTACAAAGAAACAGAGCTGCTAGCCTTTGGTTCTGTCTATCTGGAGACGGTAGTGATCAAACCTATGAAGATTGCTCTTAAATCCAGACAGAAAATGAGATGGTGAGATTTTGGACACATTACATCACATTTTAATAAAAAGGTTGGGTACACACAGCTTAGATGACACTAGTGAAAGGAGATGTAAACTTTGCTGGGAAACCGTGACCTGAGACCAATATACCTCTGTCAGTGTGGAAGAACAGAGAATATAAGACGCAAATCAGCATGCAGGAATGATCAACTGTACACATACAAGATGGGAAAAGTTGGAGAGTGCAATTTTTAAACAGAAGAAAGGTTAGGGGTTATAACTGATCACAAATTGAAGTTAAGGCTTTCAATAATGTCTCCATAATAAACTGATAAAGTATTGACTACATAATTGGACAGTGAGATACACTGAAAACTGGATGAACTGTGGGGCTCAAATGGCTATGACTAGTGGCCCAAAGTCCAGCTGCTGGCTGAGCACTAGTGGTGTGTCCCAGATGTCAATACTGGGTCCAGCACTGTTTATTTTCATTAGTGAGCCAGATGCTGAGGCAAAGTGCACTCTCAGAAAGTCTGCAGATGATGCAGAACTAGGAGGAGTGACATACACCAGATGGTTGTGCTGTCATCCAAAGGGATCTCAGTAGGCTGGAAAAATGTGCTGACAGGAACTTCATGGAATTCAATAAGGGAAAATGCCAAGTTCTGCCCTTGCAGAGAAATAAGTTTATACACCAATACAAGCTTGGGGTCAATTGGATATTAAAGAGGTCACAGAGAAAGACCTTGGGATCTTGGTGGACAAGTGGACCATGAGCTAGCAATGCACCCTTGTGGCAAAGAAGGCCAAGAGTCTCCTGGGCTCCATTAGGATAAGCCTTTCCAGAAAGCTGAGGGACATGATCCTCTCTGCTCAGCACTGGTGGGACACATGGAAGTGCTGTGCCCAGGTCTTGGCTCCTCAGTACAAGAAAGATATGGACATACTGGAGCGAGTCCAGCAATGGGTCATGAAGGTAAAGTGTTTGGAGTATTTGACATATTGAGGACTCAAGAGTGCTTGCACTCTTCAGCCTGGAGAAGAGAAGGTTCAGGGGGATCTTAACAGAGTGCATAAGTACCTGATGGGAGAGTTTAATGATGCAGCAAGGCTCTTCTCAGTGGTGCCCAGTGGCAGGACATAAGACAAGAGGTACAAGTTGAACATAAGAATTCCATTTAAAAGTAAGATTACATTTTTACTGTGAGGGTGATCAGACACTGGGACAGGTTCCTTGGAGAGGTTGTCTGTTTAACCTGCAGAAGAGAAGGCTGAGGGAAGGTGTGATAATAGTCCTCATACTCCTAAAGCTGAGTGACCTATTCTACATGTGCATGAAAGACAGAGTAGGGAACAGTAGGTTAGCATTGGAGTCAGGAAGATTCAGGCTAAATGTCAGAAAAAACAAACCATGTACTAGAGAAGCTGTGAAGTTTTGCTGACTATTCTCAAACAAATTAAAGAACATCTCTCAGGGATTGCACTGGTATAGCTAATTCTATGATTAGGAAGAGGAATGTGCTAGAAAATTTTTAGGATCTGCACACTGGGATTGTTTGATGATTCTGCACCTGGAGGCCAAACAAAGTACAAAGAAGGAATAATCAAAGCTGCAAATACAGCAAAATGGTTTATGGAATTAAAATAGAATCAAGAACTTTATTTTCATTTCTATTGTCATAATGGCTCAGGGATGAGGAGGGAAAGGGAAAAAAGAGGATAGAGATACAGAAGTTAAACAATTGACATCAGTTTCTGTCAACAGACTTTAAACTAGAGGCCAAACCAAAACCAAGTAAAAGTCACTGCTTAGCAGGCTTGTGATGAGCAATTCAGGCTATTGTATTTTGATTTCTAAAAATTTTCTTACCCTGAGGGAATATTTGTGAAATAGTTCAAAATGTTAGTTGTGGTTTTAAAAGTCCTAGCAACATTAGCTTCTTCTAGTATGTGTCCTCATGCTTCCATTCAAACCAATCAATCATCTGCCTACTGATCCACGAAGAAGCTTTTATGTTTGAACAGTTCCACCAACAGTTTCACCAACAATTGATCTCTTTAAATTCCATTATAATTGCCATACAGATAAAGCTGTTCTTTTTGTGACTAAAAAAAATCAGTCTGTAAAATCAAGTTATCTCTAAAAATTGTCAGAGCTAGTAAATATGCTTTACTACTTAGAATAAAGTACTCTGTGGAGTACAGTAGAGACAGAATTAAAGAAGGGATAGCTACCTGTGGATAACAGTAAGGGATATAGGTAGGAAGTTTAGCTAGGAATTCCTATCATGAAGCTGTTGGAATGTCAGTAACCACGATTTTTAGAATGAGAAATTATTTGAAATTTGGTGATTGAAGTGAAACTAATTCCCTTGAAAGAGACTTTGTATATAAACAATATTCTCCTCTAACTCATGTCCTATCTTATTATATTGAACACTGCTTGAACAAGAATTAGAGCAAGCACAGAAAATTTTCTTCTTCTATTTCGCTTTTTTCAGTTTTCAGGTGACCTCTTTAAGGTTAACTTTCACGTTGTTAGCACACGAGTTAAGCACTCATGATGAAAAAATCTAGGAACATGTGAATGGCAGATGGGTGGAAAGTAATTGCTGGAGAAAGCCAGATTTCAACTTCAAACTTTAGCTGCAGATCTACACTATGTCACTATGCAAAAAAGATGATTAAGGGAAGCAAAACCACTTTCCTGTTTACTGAGCAGCTGCAGTCATTGATGACTAAACTGTTGATTTTTCCCCCCTTTGCTAATGGGACATAGATTATTTCTGTAGTAGGCATCATATTTACACTTAAACATTTGTTTATACATTCACACTTATAATTTATCTAACTAGCTTCGCTTCTTCATATCTCTTCCATAAAATAGGTAATACAACCTAGAGAGTCTTAAAAACCCACAGTCTTTGCCTGTTTTCTACTGGGACAGACAAGATTCTTGGATACATTCATAGCAAAACAACAAAGAAACTCAAGCACCTAATTACAAGATACCAGAAGCCTGCAGCATGTAAGGCAAAATCTTGCAAAGAAATGACCGAGTTTCAGCACAAGGCCCCTTCCCAACAGCCTCCTTGTTCAGTAACTTTGATCAAGCCTTTCTTCATGAAGACCTAAAGAACAGCTGACTGGTCTTTCCTCTCCTGCATCTGCTGGGGAAACTTCACATGGTGTCTGTCTGTAGTCTAATATTTTACAGTTTTCTTTTCCTGACAGTTATAGCTTTTTGTCAAGGTATAACTCCATTCCTTTATATTTGCTCTTCATAGTCAAAGGTCCCACGTGACATCCTTGTCTCTAAATTGGAGAGACATGGATCTGATGGATGGACCACTTGGTGGGTAAGGAATTGGCTTGATGGTTGCACTCCAAGAGTTGTGGTCAACAGCTCGATGTCCAAGTGGAGACCAGTGACAAATAGCATTAGTCAAGGATATGTACGGGAATCGGTGCTGTTCAACGCCTTTGTTGGCAACATGGACAGTGGGACTGAGTGCACCCTCAGCAAGTTTGCTGCCAACACCAAGCTGTCTGTTGTGGTTGACACACTAGAGGGAAGAGACGCCATCCAGAAGGATCTTGACGGGCTTGAGAGGTGGGCCCGTGTGAACATCCTGAAGTTCAACAAAGCCAAGTGCAAGATCCTGCACTCGGGCCAGGGTAATCCCCAGCATCAATACAGGCTGGGTGGAGAATGCATTGAGAGCAGCCCAGAGGAGAAGGACTTGTGGGTGCTGGTGGACAAAAAGCTCACCATGACTCGGCAATGTGTGCTGGCAGCTCAGAAAGCCAAATGAATCCTGTCCTGCATTAAGAGAAGCATGGCCAGCAGGTGAAGGGAGGTGATTCTCCCCCTCTACTCTGCTCTTGTGAGACCCCACCTGGAGTACTGCGTCCAGCTCTGGGGCCACCAACATAAGCAAGACAAGGACCTTGGGAGCAAGTCCAGAGCAGGGCCACGCAGATGACCTAGACGGCTGGCGCACCTCTCCTATGAGGACAGGCCCAGAGAGTTGTGGTTGTTCAGCCTGGAGAAGGCTCTGGCGGCACCTTCTAGCAGCCTTCCAGTACCTGAAGGGGGCCTACCAGGGAGCTGGAGAGAGATTTTTCACAAGGGCATGTAGTGATAGGACAAGGGGTAATGGCCATAAACTGAAAGAGAAGAGATTTTGATTAGATACAAGGAAGAAACTTTTCACCACAAGGGTGATGAGGTACTGGAACAGGTTGCCCAGAGAAGTTACGGGTGCTGCATCCCTGGCACTGTTGAAGGCCAGGTTGGATGGGGCTTTGAGCAACCTGGTCGAGTGGAAGGCGTCCCTGCCCATGGCAGGGGGTTTGGAACTAGGTGGGTTTTAAGGTCACTTCTAACCCAAAACATTCTCTGATATTTCATCATTATGAAATCATTATGTTGCTGAAAGGTTGTGTGTTAATTCATAATGTCCAACAAATTATTCAGGTTACAAGGGTCTGAGCAATGCTGTTACACTTGGTCTGGAACATTTTAATATCAAATAATAATGGAGAAATTTAAGTCTGCTACTGCAAATTTCCCCTACCTTCTGCCTGATAAGAGCTGTATAAGGTGAGAAAAATAAGATCCCTTTGGAGAAACAGGAATGATACCTGAGCACTAAAAAAATTTACACAATTGTTCTGGTAGGAGGTGAGTGTGTAATCTTCCTGTCAGGCTGTGAATAGTGCACATCCATGCTCAGTTTGACCAGGTTTAACCCAGGATGGAGGAGATTGAAGAAAATTTTTAAGATAACTTTAGAAGTTAAAAAAGAATTGGAGAAAATAGGTGCAAAACGGGGTGTTTTCTCTGTTTGTTAGTTGAGGTTTTTTGTATGTTTGCTTGTTTGTTTCTGTCTTTCTCCCCTCCCCCCCCCCCCTTTTTTTTTAATTTTATTTTTTGGTTGCATATTCATAACCTGCAACCTTCTTGAAGTTTGCTTTAGTTTTGCTTTCCAGTGTGAACCTAAAAAAAGAATCAACCAGTTCTCCCATGAATTTGGCTGCATGGTTCATTGGAACCTGGGCAGATCTAAACATTTTGCACAGCCTGGATCCCACACATTTTTCTTCAGTGTAATTGATTTTTCTTTTTTTCTGTTTATCTTTCTATGTTGTACAGCTTACTACAAACGTATTAAATGTAGCTGTAGAAGTTGATTTAAGCCTGCATCATACAGTGAATAAATGAAGAAAAAGAGGGGAAAAATAATAATAAAAAAAACCCTCCTAAAGAATATTTTCTTTGGAATGGATTTTTTCTCTGAGTATAGATAATATAGGTAATACCCAGTATGAAATTTTGGCAGCTCATTCAGGAACAAGAATGTGGTAGTAGGAAACAATGAATTTAAAGTCCGTCATTCTGAAATGCTCTAGACATTTATCTGATGCCAGTTCCATCAATTGCAATATGTCTGTTAATACTCATACTACTCAAGTGTGCAGTGAAACAACATATTAGCATTTAACCTGAAAAAATGCAGTTATTAAAAATTTACATAAAATTACAGAGTAAACTCCAAACAGGTCACCCTAGAAATATATAATTACACTCAGCAGTCCTGTCAGCATACATAGAAACAATTTTATTCCTAGTCATCTTCTGCTTTTATTCACTCACGAAGGTATCACTAAAATTTCCACAGAACAATGAATTTTAATAGGTGCTAATGCAATTGTGAATTATGGTAAATTAATCTCTGTACATTCAGTTTCTTGTTGCTCTATGCAAAAGTAGTGTAAAAAAGGTAATATAGGAATGTAAATATGTATAAATGATGCTGTTTTTGTTGAGTAGTATTCTGTTAAATTTTACTTGGTTTACTGCAAAATTTCTATGGATAAATCCAGTACGATCATTAGATATATAACTTCAATTAGCTTGTTTATATGTAATTTTAATTTATTGTTTATTTTTTCTTTACATCTAGGAATTTGAAAATCGATAATATGCATTATTGTATACAATGTGTAATATCCTTTCATGTAAAGGGATCTGTACAGTCATCTATTATGCTTTTATTCTTGTATTTACCCAGTACTTTTATGTATTACTGTACATTAAAACAGTATATTTTGTAGGTAGGATTTTAAAGTGATTTACAAGATCAACCTAAATGTTTAAAATTCTTCTGGAAAATATAAGGAACATTAAGGAATTCACTTCAGTGATCACTGAAATGCAATAATTTCTTGGGTGGAACAGAGTAGCTGTTCACCAGTGTACTTTGCTCCTGAAGCAAGGCAGGAAGATTACAACCATGTTTAATTGAAACTATTGTTTGAGGATTTTAGAAAGGTGGAAAGTAATTGTTTGGACTGAAATGTATCTACCTTCCAATGCAAACTTCACTAGAGGATATCTGAACACCAGCGTACAGTTTTGTTGATATTTGGTGGCCTCAGCCCAACTTTTATAGTCTTTTCCTTCTTGGATTCACTAGAAGAGATTGCCCCTTTCATTACAGGGGCACAGCTGTGACACTGATTCTCATTCAATGAGATTGTGCTTATTTGATGAAGTCTTCCTCTAACTAACTGGTTTGCTTTTTATTTTTCTTTTTTTCAGGGCATGGCCTGGCTTCCTCTTGGCTCATGTTCAAAATTTTCTTCAGGTTTTTCATTTAAGAACCAAGTACAAAATTTCTCTTCTTGCCAATACACCTCTCCTTGGATAAATAACCCATACATTTTCTTAATTGTTAGTCTGCTCCTACACTTGCTCCAGTCTGTTCAAGGACTGTCCACTACAGGCAGCAGAAAGTTTCATTAAGGAAAGGATTATGAAACTCCAGGTTTTGGGAAGAGAAAAAAAAAAAAGTGTACTTTTTTCTAATGTGACTTTTGTTCAGTTACCGATAATGCAACACTTTCATCCTTTAATCCCATCCATCTTGTCTGTTGCAATCACGCCCATGTCAACTGCAAAATATAACTGTTATATTCAGTGTGGATAATAACAAATCATATCATTTGACACAGACACACTAAAGGGGTACAGAGCATGTGTGATTGCACATCTTAATGCTGAAATTTTGTCAAACTAATGACTTTTTTCTTTTTAATTGCAATGTTGATGTTGATATCATGATTGGAATAACACAGTTTGATTTGAAACAAATGTCTGGAAGGTCAGAGTTAACGAGAGATGAGTGAATAGGCAATTTCTTGAATAACTCAAGCGCTAGCACCATTCTAGCAATCAAACATTTTTGTTCATTCTTGTGACCTGCTATGTGAAGTCTCACTGCTGTGATGGAGTTTAAGTGTAATATAATTATTTATACTTTGCCTCCCCCCTAATGTGGTATATTTTCATGGAACTAAGTATGTGTTGAGTTTTATGATGATTTATAAACCTGCCAAATTCTGTATTACAGCCACAGTGTTCCAGTATTGTGTGCCCATCTGGAACTTGTAGAAGATTACTGTGGGGTCTGAAAATTATTGCTCATAACTATGCATAGTCAACTAGAAATTTCTATTCCAAATGATTCTGCTTGAACACAAGTTCCTGGTCACAAATTACAGAGGTGAACTCTTTAATTTCTCTCCAATAACATTTCTATCAGGAAGAACAAACTCACAAAGCTCAGTGCTGCCCTGGGAGGTGAGAAAACAAAATCCAAAACAACCTCCCAGTTTCAACCAGATGAACCCTCCCAGACATGAGCAAACATGCAAGGACTGAGAAAAGGATAGTGGGAAGGGATTATTCAGTTTTGACAGACCCATCCTCAATGCATTTTTCATTGAGATAATGTCTTGTGTAAATTCTATAGGACAGGGGAAATTATTCCATGCTGGGTGAGAGAAGGAGCAAATTGCTCAGACTGATTGTTCAAGGGACTGCAGTCCTTAAAAATTATGTCTTTGGTGACTAGCATGGTCTAAAGACTTCCAGGAATGCATCAGGACAGGAGAGAGAACGTTTGAACTCTGCATATATCTACATGACTTTGCAACACTTTGGAACTGTATTGACTTTTATGACTTTGTGACTCTTAACCACCTCAGAGTCACCTACTTCTAACTCACAGAGCCTTCGATGGCCTCTAGAGTGCCAAGCGTTCAAGTCACACTCGAGAATCAGTAATGACTTTAGAAGTCTGATTGTAGGTATAGGACCCTTTCTCCAAAATAAAGTATGGGTATATGTGGTCATTACGATAAAAATTGTAAGATTTGCATATAGGCATAACACGCAAATATATGAAATATGAGTTATGTGCTCCAAAACAGAAATTCCTGACATTGGTATAAATTCATAGTAAGAACCAAAGTAGCTAACTAAAATAAAATAATAAATGACTACATGATGTAGTTTGATCTTGTCTAACTTAGTAAAATAGCAGCTTGTATTTTTGAACTTTGGAACTTTTTAATTTTACATTTATGTTTTGTAAAGGAAATATGTAGTCTTTTACACTTTTACACTGGGAGTCATAAACGTGTTTCATGTCTGACTGTTTGGAGTAGTGTTTCAAAATGGTTGCAACAAGGAAGTTTGATTTCAAGCTTGTTCAGTGTGTTCCTGGCTTTGCAATTGACTAGTATGTGGTCTTGATCAAATTGTTTTTATGTCTTTGTGCAAGTTTTCTGTCTTATGAGTTTTGTCACTGTCTTCTAATGATATGAAATGATAAAGATAAAAAAAAACCATTTACTTTCAAATGTGCTTATATTTGATTTGTGCACAAATGTAGGTTGCATTGTGATAGCTCTTTGTCAGTCTCCTGAGTTCCATCTTCATCTTTCGCTCCTACTAGGGGCATGAAGGAATTTTAAAGACCTTGCTGGATCTTCTGGCACTTTGGGATTTGTAGAAAATTCTCTCATCTTTCAAAGAGTAATATTTTTCCCAGCCTGGTGTGACTGGGTGAAAGGACATAATGCAAAATGTCATTTGTTTGTTGGAAGTATTAATAATAAATACAGTTGAGAGACAAAACTGGCCACAATCCTGAGATGCTCAGAGTATTATAAAAATAGCAACTTTTAGGTTGGAGTTACTGAAAAATACTGTTGGTATTTCGTGTGGGTTTTTTCCCTGTATATAAAAGAAGAAAATTAAATTAAAGAACAACAAGAGATAATTACTTAGAAACTTATAAATCAGGTAGCTGACCAAATAATATACAATATTTTTTGATATTTCTTATGGTGGCAGAGAGTGTGGATGAAATCATATTCATTAACAAAAATATGATAAGAAAGGATTCATACAACAGCTAAATATCTCTGGAAAACCTATATAGTGCTACCCAGGCTTAGTTCCTAAGAAGTGCCTGTGTCAGCTGAAGTAAAAATATATTTATTGTTTTGGACTTAATTGTTCATATTCATGTAGAGGAAATATGTGGGAAGAAGAGAGGAAAAATTATCTGCTGAACTAGCTGACTGATCATATGTATAGACAGACAGATGTGCTGTTCACTGGACATCACTTATGAAAAGGCAGGTATCTTTTCCAGATTTTTCAGCTTGGTTCAATTAACAACAGTAAACATGAGCAAACTGAAGGTCAGGAAATCCTGTACAAACAAGTTATCGGAAGCAACTGCCATGCACCAAGCAAAATGACATATTCAACTAGGAAAGAACATTTCTGCATTGTTTTGCAGGAAAGGTCAAGAACAAACTTGACCTGAACAGCAGATAGATGAAGTGCAAACTGTGCTGAGAAAGAGAAGTCTTTGTGATACAAATAATGCTGGGAAAGAAGCTAGCAGACTATTTCACTACAGTAGTCAGCTTGTTATGAATAGCAGTGAGAGTAGCGTCAATTTATTGCCTGAGCATGAGAAGTGCCTTCATTTCTTGGGGGTCTGTCCCACTGCCTTTTCTTATATACAAAAGAATTCAGATGTGGAAGATATTGTTAATGTGCTTGGTATCACAGGCATTTTTGTCCTGAGATTTTCTTTTCTATGTAATATAGTATGTACAGTTTGCATTTCTGTGTTATAGTACAGTTCATGGATTGAAAGACTTTTCAGGATGAGAATGTTGTGTTACAAAGCGTGTAATAACATTTTTTTTTTTAATTTCTCTAAAATATGCTGACTGGTTATCAAATCACAAGCCAGCCAAGACTGGCATTCAGTTTCGAACCATTTTCTCAGAAACCAACATAAAAATATTTGCAACAGGAAAAGTGCACACAGTTTATGATGGGGTCAGTGAAGGCTTAGTGTTACCCTGCACTTTGCAGGTATGTCTATTTACTTGTTGCTTCAGGTCTTGACCTTAGTCCTTGCCTGATTTGTTGGTATCTGAGGTCTTTACAGCACCTGGCTATAGAAGGGCTGATTGCTGAGCCTCATAATGATCAAAATCAAGTAAGTTATACTTTGAAAATCTGACTATTTCATTTGAAGTAGTAGATCAGTTTTCTGGTGTAGTTACCCTGCTGGGATAATACTAATTTCTGTTGAAGAAAGAACCACACACCCCACACCCCCACCCCACCCAACTTTTATCATTGTGGCTGAGTACAGACCCTCCCTTTTACAAAGATCAGACTGTTATGCCAAAAATCAAGTAAAACAGGTCCAAGCTGTAGTTGCTTTTTGTAGTCTCTTTGTGAACCTGGCCAGAAGTGTAGGTTTATAACAAAAATTCAGGCTTGCTTCCAAACATTGCAATTGCAATTTGAGATGGGCCTAAAGTATAGCTGTTATCAAAAAAAGCTGGGTCTAAGTCCCTTGCAGGACTGAGCAACGTCAAATCTCAAAACAGGTTGTGAATTTAGTTCAGAGTGCCCATTCATTTGAACATGAATGCAGAAATCACAGTGTTGAACTTTGGAGAAGTTTGGTGACACTTCTTACTCAAATGTGATGGAAGAGAAAAAAGGGAAAAAAATAGAAAAGAGGAAAGGATATGTTATCTCTTACCAGAAGTTGGAATTTGGTCTTTGTAACTTTGGTCCCATTGTTTCTACTTCCTGTATTCTGGTGTCTGACTCAGCCAGATAGGAATAATACTGGAATTTCTTTAGATTTTATGTTCAAATACTTGAGTTTCATGGCTATATTTATAATTTAGCAATGACTGTTAAGGATACAACACAGTAACTACTGGATAGTCATGATCCTTCTCTTTTTCTCATGCATTAAAATCTTTGAAAGGAGCAACTTATCAGAAGAGTAAAGTGGGGACTGTAAAATAAATTTGCTTCTTCTTCAGTTGGTCAAAAAGGTTTTGAACTGTTGTTTAAATGTAAGAATTTTTCCTTCCACTTCCAACACACATACTAGTGTAGCATCTCAGGTCCCCAACCCTTCCCTTTCCCTCTCTTTTCCCCTCCCTCAGATCTTTCTATTTCAGGAAGACAATGTGTGAGATATTGAAATTTCTATACCTTGTTTAGATGACAATGATTGTAATAAGAACTGAGAGAAGCTACTGGCACGACATGAACACATTCCTGTGACAGGGACTGTAAATGAGGACTGTAAAACTGACACCTTTCTTGAACCTGTTTTCTACATTGAAAAAAACCCAAACCCTTAAAAGCTGGTTCCTGGGGGCATCCCTGCTGGCACTAAGTGTACAAATAATGTTTGTATTCCAGTTCAGAAAAAGAGAAATGAAAATATTTCATTGAAAGCTGACAGCTTTAATGAACTTTAAAGGTTAGCCTTGGTGCTAGTTAGCATATCTATTCATGTCTCTATCAGTCTATTGAATTACTCAGCTGAACACGCACACAAAAGCAAAACTAAGGAAAAAACCCAAGAAAGCTAACATTAATAATTCATAAATACTAGAGGCTTCTGGCCGCCTTATTTTTTTTAGGATATTGGAAGTGTGCTGAGAACTGAATGCTGCTGGCTCCTAAGTCACTTCAGAAGCTCACAGAGTGACCCTGCCCAAGAATGTTAATGTTCCTGTAAATGGTTAGCTACCCAAACATATTGCTGATTTCCATCCCCTCAAGCACTTGTTCGTGTTTCTTTGGATTAGTATAAGGTAAGGCTTTTCATGAAATTTTTAACTGACAGTTTTTATATTTGAATTTCACAAGCCTCTGCAGACCATAAAGAACTCCAAATTCAGCCATAATCCTCTGTTACAAAGTAAATCAGATTTTTTGAACAGATTCCAGATGCCAATTATGGTAATAATGAGGATATACAACCTCCTTCTCTGTCTCAGCTGGATCAGTAACAATGCTGCTTTTGACAGGTTAACCTGTCTTAAAACTTTTTTGAGGGAGGAAGGGGGGGAGTAAATTAAAATGTTGATTATTAAATCTTTCAATTGAAGACTGAAGTTATTAACCATTTTTCACATTTAACTATTTTTCTGGGAACCAGTTACAGTGAATGTTGCAGCTGTTGCCTGACAATGAATTGATTTTAGGCAGTATTTATGAGGAACTGAAAAGCAAGTTTTTGGCAATTAAGATAGTTTAGTGAAATACTCCAGCAGTGAGCTGATAATAGTGGGAGACAACACATTTAAATACTAACCTCTCCACTCAAACAGGATAAAAAAAGAAGTGGGTGGTAAATGATAGAACAGAGGCTTTGCTTCATCAAGACTCTACTCCCGTTATTTCAGTCCAGATATAATGCCAGGTGCAATCCATTCTGCCACACTGGAAACATGTTTGCTTTCCAGGTAGCTATACATGGACTTTTATGTTTCTTACTGTTTGGGAGAAAACTGCACATGAAAGAGGAAAGCAGCCCCTTTTCAGTGGCAGCAAGGCAGCGCAAGGTGCTCTCATAGCAATCATCATCTTTGCCACACTGACAACAAATAGGATCTTCAGTGAGGTTGAGCAGAAGATTACACGCTGAGTCTGTGGGTCAAGCTTTGCTGTGCATTGACAGCAGAGCATTGCTGGGGCAGGTTCATTGACAACAGAGACCTTATGAATGAAAAACTTGTCTTTGGGCAAAAGTTTACTGTATGACATCTCTTCAGACTGGTGCAGTACTACAGCCTTTATCATACTGTTCATCTCCATCATCAGGTTAGTAAACCAGCTTTGGGTGTTTGAAGAATCTGCATGATATGATATTAGTGAGATGAGAAACACAGTGCCATTTCCTGTGGGACACACCAAAATGCTGTAGTGGGGACTGCAGGGAAAAGTTTAGAGCTTGGTTCAATACTGCTTTCAAATAACTGTTAATACCAGTTTTGTAAGCCATGCTGACTTCCAAATATTTACAACAGTGCAATCTTATTCCCAGAATGAGCTCACGGATGCATATTTTATGTTGAAATAGATTCAGGTAGGACTACAGAGAAGAGAAATGAAGTAATAAAAGTAATAAGAGGGAAAAAACCCAGAAGATATTCAACCCTACTCAGCTCATAATAGTAGATGCTTTTATCCTCCTATGAGGGCATAAACAGTCATATAAATACAAACAAGGTCCATACCATGAGAATTCTTCACCTACCTATCTTAGAAGCTTTGTTCCTCTACGCTGATACCTATTATATGACTGAGTATGTGTGCCTCTAGTCTACTGAGACTATAAAGTAAAATGCTTTACATTAAATCACTGTTTTTTATAACAGACTCTCGAAGAATCTACCATATCTCTACTAAGGTAGATAGTAGACATCCTGGAAATGTTCTTATTTGATTGTTTGTATTTATATGAGCACATTCTTATTTTGTTGACTTCAGTGGCAACCTGTGATCCCACTGTACCTCAGATTTTCGTATTACACACTTACCCTTCACCATGGCTTAAAGCAAAATTTTGGTTTTTTTTAAATGGTGCTTACAATCAGATTAAAACACCCCTGAACCTCTCAGACAGTTACAGTTTCACTATACCTAATGCCAGACTATGTTGTAGTGTCCTGAACATGTATGTCCTAGTTCATTTATTACAATGAGTGAGAAGAGGAATTACTGACATCATGACTCCTGTTTTGTACACTATACACAGAATTTTCATTTAATCATCCATGAAAATAACTCTGGAGCAAAAAAGTACAGTATACACCAAAGTTTACCACTTGGTGCTAACTAAAGTCAGAATTACACTTTTTTAGACAAGAAGAAAATATTTCAGCTGCTTCTTCATGTTGTGGGAACTATATTTGTAAGTACGTATTCTCATTTCGTTCAGGAAGATCTGATTAGGTCAATTGCTAACTACAAGTATTATTTTTTGAGCATTGCAGATGTTTTTCCTTTGTGATAAAAGAACTGAAAAGTCCTCAAAGACACATTTATTTTTGCATTTCGATTTCTTAACTGATTCCTTCAATCAAAAGGAAAAGCTGATTAAACTTAAACAGTTGTTCAAGAAATACAGAAACAACATTTTAACTAAATGCACAACAGCTGTAGGTGGTTTCCAGCAAAAGGAGAGACTGTCCATATGCACATTTATTTTCTAATGGCAGTGATGACCCTGTACATCTTTGCATCTGCTTGAAAGAATATGATGTATTCCTCTTACATATAGGATGCACTTCTATATAGCAGAACAATACTGTTCAACAGTACTTGTTGTCTATTTCTATTGCAAGGAGGAGCTCCGTTTCTTTTTTTTAGGAAATCCTGTTTGTTGACATGTTGCTAGTTCTTACATGACCATTTCAGTCACAGGGCAGCTGATCCATCACATTTCTCTATCTGCATTGCCCACAGGTTATACCATCACAGTGTATTTAAATCAAAATGCCAGGGTAAATTTCCATCAGGAAAGATAGGTGGGGATGAAGGTATAAAAAAAAGTGTGACAGTGAAAGGCTACTTGTCATAAAGATGAGGGACTGGAGAAGCTGTTCCCTGTGGAAAGAAACTTAGGAAGCTGCTATGGCACTGAGAGGTGGCTGGGCAAGGAGGAAGGAGTACCACAAACTGTGCCATGTTTTTAGGCTGCAGCAGAGAACTTTGGCTCTATCCCCTGTTTTGAGTTAGTGTTATTAGGAGTGCCTGTTGCACTGGGCTGGACTAGCTTTTTAGAAGCTTTTCTGAAATAGTTTTTTCAAGGTTATGTAACATAGTGAGTCTTAACTGAGTGGGAAAACACACTGCCAAGCCTTCACTCCTTTTTTAACGTTCTGGGAGAAGTCCCTTCCATGAAAAGAAGGAAACAAATCAGCGTTTCCTGCTCCATTGCAGTTTAAAAGGAGTTGGTTTATTCTGTGGTTTCCTGCAGATGGAAGAGGGTCCCACAGAAGAAACTCTTATTGAGAACTAACTGGAAATTACTAGCAGCTGGTCAGCAGCCACTGATGTTAACTGAAACTGCATGGTTAATTTCTTACCCACAGCCTTTAAAAAAAAGACCCTTAGTGCAAATAGGGTCATAAAAGTTTCATATGGAATTTTCAGCAGTAAAAATGACTATAGTTCTTGTCACATACAGTGAACCTCAGCTGTTTTGTCTCCATTTATTCTTCAAAAGAAGAGAGCTAGGATGTCAAAAGCCTTCTGCTTGTTTTATATTTCAGAGCACAAGCCTCTCTTGGCCAGTGCTACAGACTTTGTGCAGCTCCTAAACGTGCTCTAAAACATGTCCTTAAGCTTTTCCCCTTTTAAAGAGACCTGCCTCCTAAACTGGGATTATTCCAAGGCCCTCTCCACTGCTTGCTGTATTTTTCCTGCTCACAAAGCATTTCATTGGCCTGCTGTAAACTCCCAGCCAAGGAAAGATTGATGGCTCCTTTTGAAATAAGTATCTTTTATGACTTGTTTCTCTTGAACAGATTTGCTCTTTTTTAACTCATTCTTTATCTATGCTTATGCTGTTCTTTAAATTTACTCTTGTTATGCTCAAGAGTCCAGGCTGGTTACGCTGAACTGGAAGACAAGAACTGTTCCTGGTGCAGCACCAAGCCCAAACTAGCTATTAGCACAGCTTTGGTTGTGTCAGAGTTACATCAGCAAAAGATTGTGTCCTGCATGGGCACAACCTTAGTATTTGCAGACCTCTGCAGATAAGCAGCTTCTGAGTATTCTCATTTAGGTATTGCCATTGGGAAATTTAGTTCTCATCTTAATTGACATAGAGATGGGAGACTGTAGCAGGTGGAATATTAGGGTATAGTATGATTTAACTTCAAGAAAGAGCAAAACATTGATGACAGCAGCATTATTCCTTCTTTTGTAGCATACTTTCTTCTGTATTTCCTTCAGAAGTGTAGATATGAGCTTGTTAACTTAGCTCATGAAAAAATACTACTTCAAAAATCTTTTTAAAATGGTTTTAATCTTCTTGTTCTGTGGGTCTATTTTTCAGCATATAAATATTGTTTGACACTGTTCATTTGTGTTAGGGACAGTATTTTTAAAAATACCATTCATTGGCTTCTAATAAACTTTGTTGTAAATTAAATTTCTCTGCTTTACATGTGAATACTTTCATACACTCCCTATTTCAGGTAAAAACAGGTTTTGGCTTTTTAATTTTCATTTTTTTGACCTGGTCAACACCTAC
This sequence comes from Falco rusticolus, assembly GCF_015220075.1. Classification (NCBI taxonomy): domain Eukaryota; kingdom Metazoa; phylum Chordata; class Aves; order Falconiformes; family Falconidae; genus Falco; species Falco rusticolus. The sequence goes on along the minus strand of NC_051210.1, from coordinate 43,259,709 downwards.
AATCAAGGCTATTTATGAACATATTTTCATGGGATATACAAATATACTTTTAGAGGACCATTGCATGATGCTGAATTTGACCAATAAAGGTGAGAGAGGGCAACTGTTTTCTTTAAGGTTTAGTTATGGTGCCTGGTTTTGATAACAAATATACTTCCTGAAGACATGTTTTGAAATGCAATTTAACTTATGTTCTTTTATGCCACTGGGTCTAAATGATGTACTTTGTATATTGCATGAAAAATATATGGTTAATGCTGGAGATTTGACAAACTACTAATCTACCACAGAAATTTGCTAGGTTTATTACTACGACAGCCAAGCAAAATCCAAGAATAAAGTCTCCTTGTACCAAACACAGGTACAACAGTAGATAGTTTCTGTATTTAACTATAGGTATTTGACTAATACCACCACTACAGAAGGCCTGAGGGATATCTTTGGAAGTAAGAAAATGTTGCTAGAAAGATGACAATTAATTGTTCTGCCTCTGCAATCACTGCTTTTACCCCTGTTTTTTTCCTGCATCTTATTTATCTTTATTCCTTTTCCCCCTGTTGTTATTGTTAGCCTTGTAGAGTTTGTTTGGTTTTATTTTTTTCCTTCGAAGATATTTGGTATGCAATGGGAACAAAACCATACCTGTGAGGTACAATATGATCTAGACTGGTTAGCAATGATGATCAACTGATCACATGTTGGAATTACTGTCCTTGGCTTCTTTAAGCCTTTAAATTTTTAGCTTGATCTGTGGGCAAGAAATAAACCTGACTATGAATAACAGAAATGCTTTAACTTTATGTCAGATTTATATTTGAGTTTCCCCCCTCCCCTGCCCCCCCCCCCCCCCCGAAAAAAAGGGAAAAAAAGAGCTGTACTTTATTCCATATTTCTCTAAGCTTGCACTATCCCATAGCACTAAAATTTAAGTTGGCTGTAACTTGATTACTCCAGAGGACTGGCTATTACCAGAGTGGAAAGGAATGAAAAGGAGTGGGAGGGGGGAATATGTTAACGACATGGAGGTTATGTCCAATACAATCTCCACAGCTTTGTCTACTGGCAAACTCAGCCTTAGGATCCCTGTTATGCTGTGATTAGGGAGGAGGGCTGAGGGAAGTGTGGACTTGGGGGGCCTCCTACAAATTCTCCTTAAAGAGGCAGCTTGGGAGGGTGGTGTGAGTGGGGAGCTTGAAGGAAATTTTCCTGTGGGCTCACAAGTGGGTGATCAAGCTGGTAGATGAGGGTACTGTATCTGCTGCTGCTGGAGCCCCAGCAAGCAAGCCTTACTTCCTGCAGAAATAAGAAACAGAGTAGCTGGGGATATTTTTTATGCCAAATTTCATGTTCTTTGCCATGGAGTATCCCTGTAGATTCTGCCTGTGGCTTATGTTATCATCAGTTCAGGCTTCTTTTCTGCATTTTCTTCTGGGAGTAATTAATTTGAATGCGACCTTTAGTTGCTGCTTTTCAGAAGCATCTGAGCATACTTAGCAATACATCCCAGTACTCTGAAGTAAATTCTTAGATTCCCCTTAGAAGCAGTCACCTGGTACTGTCAATCTGCTGAAAAATGAGCAAAAATTTGTTTTGCCAGGAACCCTAAGCTTACTGTAAAATCAGAGCTTTAATTAAACAAGCTCTTCAAGAATTGTATTTTGGCCCTCAACAATTTTGTAAAGAATTACTTTTCCCACAAGTCCTCCTCCTGTTTGATGAAGTCTTTCATCTTATTTCCAAAACTACAGCTCCCAAGCATTTCCCTTGCTTAGCCCGCTCAGCACTCTACTTCCTTCCTCCCTCCTTGTGTGAGTCAGATGCTGTTTCTTAAGTGTCACTTGAGGTACTTGTCTAACTCATTTTACATTTACAAGTTGTTTTGTTCCCTACACTATGAAGTTTGATGGGCAGGAGTGTGTGGGCATTATTTTTGTATACCTTGGGTCTAATTTACTTTTTATTTGGGAAACCTTTCTTTTAACAAATAGAAGTGATCAAACTGACTTCAACAACAACTTTATAGCATGAAACAATTTTATAGTATGCGGAATGTTAGGAAATAGTCACTACTACGCGGAAGTGAATAATGAAGTGGAGTGTATGAATTCTTGATAACCATTAGTACAAAAAAAATTCCTTTCATAGTAGATCCCCTGTTCTGAGATGACAGCTTTTTCATCTCTTGTGAATATGAAGTGCCAGATTATGAATTCAATAGCTGCCTCTTTTTAAGGGCATTGCTTATGAATCTGCCCTGCCTTATCACTGCACGTTATTAGCATTAAACACACATGCAGCACCATAAATTTACAAGATGCGTGCCCTATCTGAAAAGCTTATGGTCTAAATGAGATATGAGAAATTCACAGCAAAACACAGGACAACAGTTCAGGAAAAGCAGTGTGTAAGGATTATTATTCATCATTTAAATTATGGAGGAAGAACTGCACGAAGTGGTACATGTTAGAAGAAATTTGAAAAAGAAGACAGAGGGCACTTGGCAGCTAGGAAAAGGAAAACTGCTCCAAAAATGGGACTGGAATAGATTCTAAATAGCACATCAAAGGCTTTAATTAGTGAATTAATAGTCAGGTTCCTCTCTGCCTGCGGCTGATCCTTACTTCTTCAACTATGATTCTGCATGCTGCTGTCTGTGTTTTGTCTGCTTCTTTTTTAATATCTGGTCTGAAAGACTGACAGGGTAGGGACCCTTTTATTCTGTAAATTATCAGCAACTGTAGAACATACTGCTTTGGATGGTATTTATGAATGTTCTACATTTTGAAAATCAAGCCTTAAATAGATGCCACAGTCTATTTCAAATGCAACAATTATTCGTTTGTTTAAAAGTAGCTGCCAAAAGAGTGTCTCTGCCTTGCATGGTTAAGATGAGAGGTCAGCTGCCAAAACAACTTACTCTGGATACAACAAACCATATCTTAATCATTTTCTCAGTGACCTCATGCTCCTTTTTTTTTAAAAAAAATTGATTTAATTTAATTTTATTTTTTATTTCAAAGGCCATACCTCATGAATCTTCTTGGTGTGGTAAGTTGAGTAGCTCCATGAGTACTTATCTAGTACTAGTCCATTAAAAAATCCAATGTGGGTTATTAAAGAGTAAGGCAACATTATTGGTTCACGAAATCTTGAGAATGCAAATCAGTGGTAACTAGGAGATTACTGTGATGAAGTATATTTACCCCATTCTTATACTTCTCCTTGGTTATCCAGTACTGGTTGTTGTCAGAGATATTTTACTAGGCTAGAAGAACCTTTGATATGACCTGTGTGAGTGGCTTTTATGAGCTTTTCTTTCCCTGTGAGCCTTGGGAGAATGGGTAGATACCTTTCTCCTGGGGAGAAGAGTAGAGAGAAAACAGGGAAAGTACTACAAGATGTCAGCAGTCAGCAGCTCAGTTTATGTGTTCAGTGAATAAAGGGTGGTGTGGTAGCACAAAGGAAAGTGGCAGACATTCTTGTATTCTACCTGTAAAATGGGTGTCCGAGTTCTGCATGTTGGATGGGAGAAAAAGTTAGAAGTGTACAACACTGCTATTGAGACAATCCTTCATAGAGGTGAATAATTGCCATTTAAATGAAAAATGACTTAAGGATTAAATACATTAGGTCAGGAAAGTAGAGACTGGTGGATTCCTAAGAGGTTCAGGTGGGAAGATGAGACTAAGAATTGAACTGAGAATCAGAATCCTACTGTCCTCCTACTATTTGCAATACTGAGCTATTTTAATTTATGCTTTTCTAGAAAAAGTAGGCCCACAATATTCATTAGAGCAAAATGTAAGTTGAGGTTATCATATTGTATTCAAAATGGACAATGTCTCTGTGACTTTCTTACTAACAGCAAGGAAACCAAGTCTGTCTGTCTGGCTACTCCTTCACTTGCCTTTGTCTCGGTAGCTGTGGAGCTGAAGTTTTTATTTCCTTTCGCTAAGTGACACTGCTGTCACCCAGTTCCTTGTATGCAGTCAGTTGCAAACACATGATTACATGTGTATTTGCAGGTGGCCATGGCTTACAGATGAGGTCTGTTCTAAACTCTCCTTCCTACCTTGAGATTGTGTTCCATGTCTGAGCTGCAGCAATGTCTTGTGTTGTGTTTTTAATTTTTTTTTGTTTGTTTGTTTTATCTAAGCTTATAAAAGCAGTATTTCCAATCTCTTACAACTCAGACACTTACCCTAACAAATTCAGGATTTCACAACACTCTTTCTGTGAACTGTAAACATCCTTTCTTGTTTAGGGCTCATACCATTCTCCTTCCTAAACTGTTGGCCTATCCACATTCTTTCTTACAGCAACCTTCTCCATCAGGTAATTTTCAGTCACTAAAAATTCCCTTAATTCGCCACAGTTCAATCCCATACTGAACATGTGTCTCAGCTGGCAGTGGTCAGCAAGGAGTCCCCAATCCCTGAGGTTCAACGGCTTGGCCTTCCACCTTCCCTTATGTGCAAAATTTCCCCAAAGGAGTACCCTGCTATCCCACTGATGTTTTTGGGTACAGGGCCACCTCTCCATCAAGGAGGCTTTCAAGGGGCCTGCCCTGGCCTCAGAGTGCCACCAGTCCATCACTAGGGCCTTGAGTGGTCATAATCTCTCACATTGGAGCATCTCTTCCTCTTGAACAGCAAGAAACTTCAGTCTTTCAAAGCAAGGGAATATTTCAAAGCACAAAATTTCTGTAGAATTCTGTAGAAAGAGGTAGATGGATGGATTCTACAGTTTCATCTAACTTCTTCATCCCAAGGCTAGGAGGGCTTAATCTGTAATGGCAGGAATCCTCGTACTTCAGCCTTAAAATCTGGAAGTCATAAACATGTGTATTCTTTTTAGAAGTTAGTGGAACAGAAGTGTTTCCTGGTAAATACCATCATTTTGTGGGTTTGGAGTGGACTCCACCTTCACAGAATCACAGAACCACAGGAGAATTGAGGATCAAAGGGACCTGTGGAGGTCATGTTGTCCAACTTCCCTGCTCAAGAGCAAGTTGCCCCAAGTCATGTCCATACAGCTTTTGAATATCTCCAAAGATAGAGACTCCACAACCTCTCTGGGCAACCTGTACTCAGTCACCCTCATAGTGAAAAGTGTTTCCCAATGTTCAGAGGGAACTTCCTGCATTTCAGTTTGTGTTCATTGTGTCTTGTCCTGCCACTGGGCACCACTAAAAAGGGCCTGACTTTGTCTTTACACCATCCCTTCAGATATTTAACATATTGGAAAATTGCTCCCTGAGCCTTCTGTTGTCCAGGCTGAAAGTTCCAGCTCTTTCAGTCTTGTGCCTGTTCTGCCTGTTCTGCCACCTGTTTTGCCAAGGACCAAAGCTTGTTAATAGTTCCAGCAAGATGACTTATTTACCAAAAAACATTTATTCAACTCCAATGAATATATGTTCACAAAGGTATATTAATCAATGCAAATAGTTTTAATTGCTTTGACTTTCTTTTGAAAAGGTCAGAAGATCTCACTTTAGCATTTACAGAATCAAATATCATAGTTTTTCAAATAAAATTTGGAATAAATTAATAGTGAATAAGAAGTTTAAAAATAGAAAGCTAAATGAAACATTTATTTATGGGTTGATTAAAGTTCCAAGTTCATCTGAAGAATATTATTTCATATTTTCTTTTCAACTCCATGAAAAATGTTAATTTTTATCATTTTTCTTTAATTTAAAAATATTTCCTTTATTCCTCACTTCTATATACACCATCATTATGCATTATGATTAAGTTTTGGATTACTGCACTGCCAGGACATGTGACTGTTAATCTACTACACTTCTGCCTTGCCAATCACATATGCTACGCATTTGTTTTCTTCCTTGTCCCTTGTTCCCCATTTGCAATAAGCCACTGACTGAAGCTCTTCCTAGCTATGTTTCTTTGATGATCTTAATGCTCCTTTTTAAAAGTTTTAAAGTAGTTTCCAGTGAGTAGGGTATGAATAATAAGATCAGGAATGTCTCTAATATAACTCTAGTGCCCCTGAGAACTGTTCTGTCTTTCCTCTGTTCCTCCCTGTGCCTCAGTTCCCCCATCTCCAAGTCTGCCTCATCTATGGAAGGGAACAATACCTACGCTGATCTTTTCACCAGGTAATAAAAAAGCAATTTACTTGCTATTCTGGTAATTCATCAGTGTAGATACTAAAACACCTGTACATAAGCCCAGCTCTAAAATATTGTTAAATGTAAAGGGGTATCAACAAAAAATAATTTAGGAGGTATCTAAACTAAGATCTTGGAGGCAAGACAATCTGTTATTTCATTAGTCTGTCAAGAGAAAATTCCTGAGTGGCTTTGTATTTTTATATAGTGTGGTTGCTTACATTTTAATCAGTAAGATTTACCCTTTTTGTGTAGGGAATATTACCAATGTTATAGCAATTCTGACAGATTTAGTTGGACTGACTGATAGCTACCTATGTATTTTTACTCATTATATTTAATAGAAAATATCACTATTGATATTTCTGCTACGGGTAGCTGAGACTCTCAAAGTCTTTCAAGACTTTTAGATCCAAATCTGTCACAAATCAACAGTTCTGGGAGACTTTCATGGCCATTTGCTGTATCATCCAAATGTAACATTTGGATTACTGCTACCAGCAACCAGAATACTTCAGCTGTTTATGAAACAGATATACTCTTTTGAAAGATTAAATTCTTTATAAAAGATGTCATTAGAATCCTCTGTTATTGCAGGTTTAGTAGCAAAACCCTCACAATTTAATTAAACAGTAATGTAACTTCCTGGTTGGTTTGCTTTTATATTTATAGTATCCAGACATTTACAATCTGCAAATAATTCTGATACCTAATTATAGCTAAATATGCCAGGTGGCTAAATAAATGCACTTAAAGTGTGGTAGCAGACTTCTATGGTCTTTCACAAAATACCTCCTTGAATTTTGCTGTTATGCAATAGATGTACTATGTTGGCTTTCTTTTTATTTCTCTGCTTTTTATGCCTGTGTTTGGTTGTGTCTAAACACAATTGATTCTCACAAAGCAAAAAATACTGTTGTATGCTTTGGTTAAATCCTTGTTCAACATCTTATGTTTTAAGTAAAGATACACATCTTAAACTTTATTAAGAGAAAAACAGATCTCCTCACTTAGTGAACTTCTACTTTCTTCTTTAATGTGCTTTAATTAAGATTTTTCTTTAAGATGCATTCCATTTGAAACATTTGTTCATTTACTGCAGATATGTTCTGAGAAGCTGTGGCTTAAAAACACTGAGATCCTTGAAATTCGGACCCATAGGACAGCTGAGAAGGTATTATTAAATATTTCATTTTCAAATGCTGGATAGCAGTCTCTTCTCAGTAAAGAATTTTCAAAACATTTTAATTTTTATTTAGTAGAAAATTTTGCTGAATTTGAATACGTTTGAAGTTTAATAACTTTTTTATTTTTAGTTGGGTATGGAGGAAGGAGAAAAAGGGGGACTTATGGCACCGAAAAACGTTGTAGCTTAGCTCATTGAATAATTGATTAAAAAATGCATATAGTGAGATCTTTTTAAGTGATATGCTTAAAATTAAGTACTTTTAGTGACTGAACAGATTACAGATTGTGAACACGGAATGATGCATAGAGAAGTCAGGGGTTTTTTTAAGGCTAAATAACTAAACGAGAAATAGAAGCATGCCATGTCACAAAACCTAAATCGTTGGATACGTGCGTCAAGGAAATGCTGAATATGAGTTTCCTGTTAAGTTAGTACAATGATTGCACAGTTCCATTTAAGCATAATTTTCTCTGCGTCATTTTGTCTATTTTCTAGATGATACAAACAGTAAAAGGTGACAGGTACAATTTAAAACCTGCTTCCCTCCTTATCTTAACTTCTTATCTGTTTTTCCCTGTGATTTAGGTTAGCTGACATCTGGTTTGGATTTAGTTTTTTGAAATAGATGCTTTCTGAACCCCAAAATATGTGTCATCAGTCAGCAAACAGAATTTGTGCTTGACTTTCAGGAAATGTTTCTTTTGAGAGGGCTGTCACATCTTTTGTTATATGGCTTGAAAAAGTGTTTATATCCCTCTATGGCTTTATAAAGCACACAGCTCATTTAAATAATTGTACAGTCATTTAGTTAATGTGTTCTTTTTTAGACTTGCCTAACTATGGTGAATGTAGTTTTGATGGCAAAAGAACACCTTTTATGTAACAGCATTTTTCTTCTCCCTTCTCCACCCCCACCTTGCAAAATAAATGCAACACAATTATTTTACTGCAGAGAAATTAGCTCATTTGCAAATGCCACCTTGGAACACAAGAAGAAAGGCATTTATTGAAGCACTAATAAAGGCACCACGTTAGGATAATTTTATGCTGACAGGCCCACAATCACTCAATATTTTAAGAGCTGTCATCACACCAGCATGAGCTGCATGCAGAAGTACAAATTTATGCTGTGACATCATGGCACTAAAAGTATAATTAGAATAAAATTGTAACGCTTCACTCTAGTATTCAGTGGCAAGACAGAGCACTTTAGATGCCCACCTCAGGCTGATCCTTTGCTATGCATCACTGTGCCACATATTCTGTTAACACATGAAGTATTATGACACAGATTTCTGAAGAGTTCAATGTGTCCTTCAGGTATTTCCAGAGTGAGCTTTCAGTGGGTACTCAATGACCTGTGTTGTTAATACACAGTACACTGCACACTAGCAGAAAGCTGGAAGAATATTAAATCAGCAAAAGCCACCATTTTAACTCTTTAGATATGGATAATTAAGCAAGCAGTCACTACACAATGGCTGAGGACCTAATACTCATTTTTTAGTGAGTTAATAAATTCCAGTCATGGCCTGTGGTTAAATGCTAAGCTTTAACAAATCAGCACATCTGCATAAGAACTATAACTTTAAAATTCAACCTTTTGACTTTTACCACATCTTTATTCCTTATTGCAACTAGGAAAAAAGAAAAAAACAGGAGCTGACAATAGATGTAGGTGAGATATGGGAGAGTGCAATGAATTACATGTCATGTTTAGACATAATATTCCGCTTGCAATCTAGCATTTCCTACCTAAGCTACAAGCCCTTTCAGCATAATCAGACATGCTTTGCACCACAGTACAAGCAGAGGTGCTGATTCTGATTTTTCTTGGATTATGTTACTTCACGAACTTCTACCAGAGTCGATGAGACAAGAACTGCATTTGTGTGATTAAACCTACTTAACCAGATCCTGATTTTATTAAAATGAGTTTATGAAAGAAGTAACTCTCTCAAAAGCCATTCTCTTGTGCTGTTGTAAAACTAATGCAAGTGAAATTAAGGTAAGGCTAGACTGGGGGAGCCAGTGACCTTCAGAAATAGGAAAACTGTGGGATGCAGTTTTTCAATAGCAATTTAGATTGGATTACTCTGGGTGCAGTCATGGTTACTGGTGAAAAAAGTTTCCCATAGCCACTTTATATACCTTGTTTAATATACCTAATTTTGTTTTTAATAGGTCTGAAATGAGATTGTCTCTCTTGTTAATTCTCTCATTAATGAAAAACAGATTTATTGTTGAACTCAAAATTGCAATGAGAGAATCTTGGTAGGGTGCTAGCAGCACTGGGGGCTCCCAAACTGAAGGTGTGCTCATGTGGCTGCATGCTACAGGCTGTTACCCAGATGAGGCATGGCCAGGCTGTCAGCTCAGCCAGGCACCCATGTTTCACATGTTCAAAGGCTGCCCTGGCCCCCTGCCCCAGCTCCCAAAGTATGCAGGCTGCTGGGCTCCTGGGGATGGGACTGTGGGGTAGAGGGCTTACTGGCCTGTGAAGGGAGCTGGCAGGGAAGAGGGCTGCCTCCACTCCTCCAACCACCAATGCTATAAACCCTTCCTCATTTTTATACTTAGACCATCACAGCTATAGCAAGTCCTTTTATTACTATTAAATGCTATGCATTTCTTCTTATTTAAATCAGATCCAAGCCATGACTGTGAATTTGTGGTGTTTAGCATGCCTGCTCTCCAAGAAAGTTGTCAAAGATTTATTTTCCTAACCAGATTAGTCATAGGGAATTCAAAATCCATGCAAGTTCCGTTGGTTTTTTTTTGTTTGTTTGTTTGTTTTTGTTTTGGTTTGGTTTGGGGTTTTTTGTTTGTTTGTATGTTTTTTTTGTTTTGTTTTTTTGGTGATGTAGATTGAAGCAAATGAAAGCAAACAAATGAGGAAATGAGGCCAAGGAGAAATGTAATCATCCAATAGGAATGCTTTATTTAATCTGAAATAATTTAATTTGAAAACAAAGCACTGTATTTCTGCAATTCTAACACTTCTTAAAAATCTAACCTGACTTTGAAAACTGGTTTCAAATGTAAAAAGTGGAAATGTTGTGCTTTGAAAATGCGTTAATGGTGTTCTAACACAGTCTTTGGGGGTTCATTTTTTTCCCTGAAGTTATGTAAGCTTAGAGCAAAATTCAGTATAAATTTTGTTTGTCTAAATATTAAATTTAAATTACAGCTAATTCCTCCTTCTGTAAAAAGAATAACTGGATACATGCAAAAAGGTGCATCCGAGGAAACTGTTGTGTATGATGTGACTAAGAAGTGAATGTGCAGAGCTCCCAGAATGACTCTCACCTCTCTGTCCCCTCCTGCACCAGTGGACACAGGTAGGCATTACACTTCCCCATTGCCTTGGAAGGTAAAGCCGTCTCAGACTGATGTGGGGGCTCTTGACCTCTACAGACAAGATCAAGCTCCTCTGCTTGTACCATAACAACTGGCAGCTGCCATGTACCTTATGAAGGGAGAGACAGTGACAGTGGGAGTCACACCCTCCTTGATCCTCCCACAAAGCATTTTGCTGCCATCCATCCCAGGCATGCAGAACACCCCCAGACACCTCTGCTCCACGGCTACAGCTGCTCCCTTCCCTTTGCAGAGACAGAAGTGAATTGCCAAGTGGCACCAGGACAGAAAGGGAAAGAGGAAGGAGGTGTGATTTGTAGCAATGGTTTCTATGTTGATTTCCTCTGAAATGATTTAAAGAGGGGAACACATTTGGAAACAGAGTGACTGGACATTCATTTTTTTAAAATGGGATTATCATGCATGTGATTCTCAGACTTAATACCATCCTCCTGGTTTTGGATGACTTGCTGCTCTCAAATGAGTGACTGCTGAAATTGCCTATTTGGAGAATATCCAGTGGGCACAGAAATGGGAAGCTCTCCCAGACTTGAGAAGTTGGCAAACATAATGAGGTAGATCTTACAATAACTGCTATTTTATATATTTTTGCTTTATTCTCTTCTTCTCGTTTCAATCCAAACACATATGTTCATGATTTTAAAAATGCATATGCCTGGATATTTACTGTAGAAATAAACAAGCTGAATGAAATCAAGAATATTTCCAAGACAAGGAAAAAGATGAACAATGCAAAAGAAAAAAAAATTAATTCTTCCAGCCTAGAGCTTGGCCTCTCTTGCCACTCTTTCGTCATCCAGGCATTCTGTGGAGACAAGTAGGAGCTATTACTCCCATTCAACAGTTCTGTAAAGTCCTGTAGCTGGAATTTTAAACTTAGGTGAAAGACTTTCCTTCTAGAAGGAGCTATCTCAACAGACTTTTGTAGCTGTTGCCTCTGTACCGTTCCTGCAGCCATGGTTCTGTCTGCCTGTCCCTGCAACACCAACTCTCATATGTAGGAGATCTCAAGAAGAGTAGCTTTACAGCAAGTAGGTTTTAAAGACATCAAAAAGTCGGAAGAGTCACTACAAAACTGTGAAATACTTTATTCTTGTAAGCTGATTGAACTTCACTTTGACTGTGTGCCTTCATTGTTAATGAAAGCAGTTGCATTGCCACCAGAAAAAAAAACCAACCCAAAACTGTTGAAACAAAATGTTTGCCTTTATCTTGATTCTGTTGCCAGAACATTGTTAATTTGAAGGTGGTAGCGCTTCCATCTTTTACAGGAGTGAAATATCTAGGGTACATGCTCTGACACCATACTTTCCAGGAGGGCTTTCTGTAGCTGCAAGGATCTTGGTAAAGACCCTGTGATTCAGCAAGTCACATGTCAGTCAGCACAAAAGGTCATCAATTACTGTGAATGATAGCTGCCACAATATCAGGGAAACCCTCAATCCTAAAATTTAGATTTTCAGTTTCCTTTAACTTGAAAATGGAAATCAAAATATGAATTTATTTACATAAAGCACAGAAAGTTCATTCAATATAACCTTTTGCAAGTGATTTTCTACACAGATTTTTACTGACACCCCCCACCCCCTTCCCCAATCTGCCCTTATCTACTCCATGTTACAAACTCTCAGTTATAAAACATGGTCTACTTGAAGTCTGTCTAAAATCTTACCTTTAAGGGCTTTCTTCCTATTTTTAACAACGAAGACCCCAAATTTGAAGATCTCATCACAGTCTGACCAGAGGAGGAGTATTACTAGGCCTGTTGCTCAACAACATGGAAGAAAAAGGGATAATAAATTTGGTGGTAGCCCAGACTGCAGTGGTCGTGCACTAGAAGAATTCACAGTCTTGAGGGAAACGGGTCAGGTGAAGGGTAGAGTCAGGTCACTAAATTTTAGGAAAGCAAACTAATACTACTGCTACTAGTACTAATTTTTACAGGTGTGCTGGCCAGAAAAGGAAGTTTCAAGAAAATGTATTGCCCTCTGGTAAATAAGACAGGAAAGGTGGCGACAACCAACATGGGAAAGTTGAGGTACTCAACAATTTTTTTGCCTCAGTTTTTAATAATAGTCTCTCTTCCCACATATCTTAAGTCCTTGAAACTGAAGACACAGATTGGGAAATGAAGCCACTCCTGTCATAGGAGAAGACCATGTTCAAGACGATCTGAGGAACCTGAACATAAACAAGCCATGGGGCCAAACAAGATACATCCCAGGGTCCTAAGGGAATTTGCTGATGTAGTTGCCAAGCCACTTTCCACCATACTTGAAAAGTATTGCCAGTCAGCAAAGTGCCCAGTGACTTGTAAAAAGGAAACACCACATCCATTCTTAAAAGGCATGAAAAGGAGGACCCTGGGAACTGCGAACCTGTCAACTTAACCTCTGTGCCTGGTAAGATCACGGAGCAGACAGATCCTTCTGGAAGACATGTCAGAATATATGGGAGATAGGGAGATGGTTAGAGAGATAGTCAGCATGGCTTCATTAAAGGTAAATCAAGCCTTGTACTATTGGGTGACTCCATCAGGAGACAAGGAAAGAGCAACTGATGTGACATACCTTGAATTCTGTAAAGCTTGTGATACTGTCCCCCACAACATTCTTCTCTGTAAATTAGAGAGAGATAGGTTTGATGGATGGAGTATTAGATAATTAAGAAATTGGCTGGATGGCAGTGTCTTAAGAGTTACAATCAATGGTTCAATGTTGCTGTGGAAACCAGTAATTAGTGGTGTCCCTCCAGGGACCAGACTGGGACCATTACTATTTAATGTCTTCGCCAATGACATAGCTAGTGGGATTGAGTGAGTGCACCCTCATCAAGTTTGCAGATGACAGTGAACGAGTGGTGCAATTGATTCTCTTGAGGGAAAGGATGACATCCAGAGGGACCTTGACAGGCTTGAGGAGCAGACTTATGTGAGGCATGTCATGTGATGTCAGAGCAGGCCCCAGTATCAATATATGCAGGGTGATGAATAGTTTGACAGCAGGCTTGTGGAGAAGGACTTGGGGATAGTGGTGGATTAAAAATTGGTCATGAGCCAGCAAGATGTTCTTGCAGGCCATAAAGCCAATAGCATCCTGGGCTGCATTAAAAGAAGTATGACCTCTTCTGAGAGGTGATTCTTTCCCTCTGCTCTCATAAGAGCCCACCTTGAGTACTGCATCCAGTTCTGGGGTCCCCAGTACAAGAAAATCATGGACCTGTTGGAGTGGCTCCAGAGGAAGGCCACAAAAATGTTTGAGGTCTGGAACACCTCTCCTATGAAGAAAGGCTGAGAGAGTTGGGGTTGCTTAGCCTGGAGAAGAGAAGACTCTGGGGAGACCTTATTGTGGCCTTTCAATATATATAGGGGGCTTATAAGAAAGGTGGAAAGGGTTTTCATCAGGGCTTGTAGTGACAGGACAAGGGGCAATGGTTTTAAATTGAAAGAGGATAGGTCTAGATTGGACATAAGGAAGAAGTGTTTTAAGATGCAGGCTGTGAGACACTGAAACAGGTTGCCTAGAGAAGCTGTGGGTGCCCCATCACTGGAAATGTTGAATGTCAGGTTGGACAGGCCTTTGAGCAACCTGGCGTGATGAAAGATGTCCCTCCCCATGGTCTTTGAAGGTCCCTTCCAACTTAAACCACTTTACCATTCTATAACTTGAAAGAATCAGACAATATCCTATATCATGAAGAATTAGCAATGCTTTGTACATATCAGTGGTGATAAAGAGTTGTCATCATTATACATGATTTTAATTTCTGTCCATATGTACCCATGGTGACTATCAGAGAAACAGAATGTGCAGTCTGGCACATTTACTATCAGTTCAACATTAGAGAATTTCTTGTCAGCACACATCATTGAAAACTATGATATTAACTTCTATCTGGTATGGCAATCATTTTAGCACTGTATATATATTTTCCTCTGTACTTGCATTAATTTAAAATGTTGTGTTTGATCATTGATGCTGGTAATCTAATTTTTGTGTGTGTGTGGTCTTCCCATGTATTTCTTTTTTACCAGTGAGTTGCTTACTCCTTGGAACTTGTCTTCCCTGAGCATTTCTCTGTTTTAAGCCTACATATTCCAAACACCCCAAAGACATCTTAATATTCCTGGAAATGTTATTTGTTCAGGGAATGCCAGAGTGCACCACATTTACTCATGTGTTGTGGTTTAACTCCAGCTGGAAACTAAACTCCATGCAAGTGCTTGCTCGCTCCCTGCTCTGGTGGGGTGGAGGCAAGAATCAGAAGAGTAAAGTGAGAAAACAATAAAGACAATTTAATCAGTAAAGCAAAAGCTGCACATGCAAGTAAAGCAAAGCAAAGAATTCATTCACCACTTCCCATGGGCAGGCAGGTGCTCAGTCACCTCCAGGAAACCAGGGCTCCGTCATGTGTAATGGTTACTCTGGAAGAAAAAAAATGATCATTCTAAATATTCCCATCTTCCTTCTTCTTCCCCCAGCTTGACATGCTGAGCATGACATCACATGGTATAGAATATCTCTTTGTCCAGTTTGGGTCAGCTGTCTGCGTCCCCTCCAAGTTCCTTGTGCCCCCCCAGTCTGCTCACTGGTGGAGTGGGGTGAGGACCAGAAAAGGCCTTGGCTCTGCATAAGCCCTGCTTAGTGACATCTAAAACATCCCTGAATCATCAACATTTTTCCAGCACAAATCCAATACCTAGTGCATACTAGCTACTATGAAGAAAACTAAGTCTATTCCAGCCAAAACCAGCACACTATGTGTTCATAAATCCTAGTTTCTAGTTACGTAATAATGTGGCATAAATTCTTATTGTGCTCATGTTTTAGTTAGTAAAATCTGTTTCAAAATAACCATTTATAGGGATAAATACATGTCCTGGTTTTGCTTGGGACAGAGTTAATTTCTTCTCAGTAGCTGGTGCAGTGCTGTGTTTTGGATTTGGTGTGAGACCAATGTTGATGGCACACGGGTAGTTTTGGTTGTTGCTGGGTGATGTTTACACTGAGTCAGGGACTTTTCTGTTCTTTGGGCCTTGTCAGCCAGAGGGCTGGAGGGACACGGGAAACTGGGAGAGGACACAGCCAGGACAGCTGACCCAAACTGGCCAAAGGGATATTCCATACCATGGGATGCCATGCTGAGTATATAAACTGTGGGAAGAAGAAGAAATCCAGCATTGTGGCATTTGTCTTCCCAAGTGATTGTTATGTGTGACCGAGCCTGGCTTTCGTAGAGGTGGCTGAGCACCTGCCTGCTGATGGGAAGTAGTGAATTAATTCCTTGTTTTGCTCTGCTTGTGTGTGCAGCTTTTGCTTTACCTATTAAACTGTCT
The DNA here is from genome assembly GCF_015220075.1 of Falco rusticolus. Lineage (NCBI taxonomy): Eukaryota > Metazoa > Chordata > Aves > Falconiformes > Falconidae > Falco > Falco rusticolus. The sequence continues at coordinate 43,243,671 of NC_051210.1, read as the reverse complement.
TTACCTCAACCCAAGAGTTTTCTCACTTTTATTTTTCTGATCCTCTCCCCCATCCCACTGTGGAGGCAGTGAGCGAGTGGCTGCATGGGGCTTGGCTGCTGGCCAGGGTTAGATCACAATACAGCTGAGTTACTAACAATGAGAACTCTGTCATGCAAGGCTTTGGAAGTGGGTGCAGAGGAACTCTATGTATAACAGGTAAGCCAAAAGAATGTCAAAAACTCTGGGTTTTGGAAGGGGAAGAGAGCATCTGGCTGGAACCTGGACCTAGTGCAAGCCAGGAATACAGAGCAGCTGACTGTGAAAGATCATGTTTATATAAGAACCACCAAATAGTTCTCTGAGCCCCCAGTCCTGACCTAACTCTCCTGGGAACAATTCTGAAGTTTTCTCTCACCTGCCAAAAACTACAGCCAGCCCTGCTGTCCCTTACAGTAATTGGGTTTTGTGTGATTACACCAGAGCAGTTCTCGTCTGACTATGCCCTTTCCCACCCTTCATAAGTATTCCTTTTCAATCACACACATATGGGTGTCAATACAGATGTTTTCTTACACTTCTGCCCAGTATTGCAAATGCTACTTCTCTGCATTTTTTTATTAATTAACAAATAATTCTTCTCTTCTTTCAGATTTGCATGCCATCTGTACTCTCAGTGCAGTATTAAATCACATCTGATCATGGCATGCTTCAAATTTAATTCAGCTTTAAAAAATTGTAAAACCAACTTAGATTTTGCAACTAAATAAAAGAAAGTAGTCACAAATTCCTGAAGCTCAAGTCTACAGTTAGTCTGAGACACCATGTGCAGAGCTGTACAGAAACTCCTTCCACATCCTCCTTCCAGTACTGCACAGACCAGCATAGAGATCATAGTAAAGGGTAAAGCTCCTGTCTGGTAGCCTTAGAGTAGAGGCACAAACTGCCTTCTCTCGGTTTCAACCTCAGTACAGCAATGTCTCTGACCTGCAAAATGCAAATTGGCTTCAATGGGAATTTGTCTGAATAAGGACTGCAGGAGCTTTGCTTCTGGAAGAGTGCAAAGTTTTGCTGGGATTTCATTCATTACATTTTGTTGCATGCAGGCTGATACTTGTCCCTGCTCATTTCATTGCAATCCGTGGGTAAAGCTTGTCAATGACTCAGAAGGAATTGTTGTGGAGGAAAAATTAAGAGGAAATTGTACTCAAGCTAGTGTTTACACAACAAGAAATTATACTTACACAAGTACCTCCTTGTGTAAGGCCACTGTACAATATTTAAGTGCAAATGGGAAGGGAGGGGCAGTTTTCTTTGGGATTGGTAGCTTCATGGTCCATGGGCTTTTATAAATTGCATTACTGAGCACTGTGTTTCCCAGGATGGCAATGGGAAAAAAAGAGAAAATGAAATCTGATTGATTTCAGATTTAAGTTTACTTGCTTTTTTTTTACAAAAAAATCCATACTCCCCCACCCCATATCTCTGACGATTTAAGGAAATAGCTTCGCTTTAGACTGTAAGTACTGAGGGTTGACTCCCTCTATAATGGACACAAATATATGAAAATCTCACTATGAGGCTTGAAAAACAGCTACTTCTTATCCGTACTTATATTTCTTATTACTCTATTTTTAGCCATTCATCTAATGTCAGTGTTATATTTAAAATGTATACATGCTAATAAGCATTCATTATGTTTTCTAAAACTTCCTTTGCAGATATGAGTTTGTGAAGTTAAAGAAATAATGAAGCCATTAAGGCCAGTCAGTCAATTTGGAAAAGGTAAGCACACTAAACATGATAGATCATTACTCTGCTTTGGAATCTCCTATCCAGTTGCAAAACAGACTACCTAAACTGTTACATAACCTTCCAATAACTTAAGAGTTGTTGTTGGATGAAGGCTTGAGTTTGACAATTATTTTGTTTCCATTTAAACAGAAGCACTGGATTGGATGAGCAGGAGTTGTCTTTTGTTCTAAAACCCAAATCAATCATTAATTTCTCTCTGTGGGATCTCTTTTCTGTAAAGTATAAATAAGGATTGAAATCTGTGCTATTAAACCCCAAGCAGTGAAATCCTGTCTATGGCACCTAAATTAAGAAAGGTTTCAAATGCTGGAATGCTTTTATAGAAATATTAGAAATATAAAAACTTGCCTCCTGAACCTGATCTTCCACTATTATCCAGAAAAAACCGCAACAGCCACAGCATAATTTTTACTTTAATTAACTTTACGGCTTCAATTCAGCAATTGTATTACAGTGCCTGTGAAATCCTACTGACCCAGTGGGAGAGCTCCATGCAACATATGCCACAAAACAAATCTTTTGGCTCACAGGTGTGATGGCTAGTTGAATGCTGCCCAGTCTGGGATGCAGTCTTTCTTGTTGTGGCTGACCTATAAGAACAGGGGGAAAAGCCCCTTTATAGGAGGCAGAATACTTTTTATCAGCCATCATGAGGACTGTGGTCTGGGCTTGACATCATCAGTCACTGGCTGGAAAGCTTTCTTTCCCTAGGCTATGTGTAGTTTATATCTTAACCCAATAACTATGGAAAAAATCCTCCAAATTTCAGCTACAGGAATTCATACTTATTGCTGATCTGGCTCACAGGTCTTAGAGCTATTCCAAAGGCTAGTGTGTCTTCATTTGCTTTGACTCAGTTTTTAGTTTTGTGAGTATAATTTTATTCTCAAAATGTTTCTATTGTAGGATTTTTTTTCTGGATGCTGATGTGGTCTATTGCCCTAAGCCAGACACTATTTAATTCACTATAATTTTCCCTGTTGCTGTATATACACAGATAAAAGAAAGCTACTTGGACATATAATGCAATTAGAACATTTTTTGTAGCTCTTGAGGAAACAAAAGTTCTTTGATTCCCTGCCCCCTTTGCACCCTCAAAGATACCAGGCTCATTTTGGATGTGCTTTGGATGTTTTAATTTAGTTCAGAGCACAAAACTACTTTCTTCTCAATCTCTGTTGTTTATTTAAGTGAACCTAGGAGTCCTTTCCCCCTTGCTATGTGTATTTGATCTTGCTTCAAGCAGAATTATAGTGATTTGTTTTGCTAATGGTTGCATGCCCATTGGTTCTGTAAGATAGCTTTGAACATCATATGAATAGCCCATGGGCTATACAAATTTCAGACCTTAGAGGGGTTTTGGCCTGATGAGCTTGTAGACATTATGCTGCTAGTGAAATTGTACTGTGGCTCACAGTTTATCAAAGTCCATAAACGTATGCAGTATGTTTAGTAATACAGGCCTGAATTCAGTCAAATGATGTAATTTTTGTTATTCTACTCTGGGGTATGAAGAGTTCACAGATTTTCCTTTCTTTGAAAGACAATTTATCCACGTAGACATAAGAAGTCAGAGCAAATTTCATAATGCCACTTAGAAAAAAGGCCAGGTTTATATGAAAGTAATAGATTAAGCTCAGGTGTTTATTCTTCAATCAATTCTCATTGATTCAGAAAACACAGCTATTTAATTGCACATTCAGCCTTCCCGGCCGTTTGTAGCAGCTGCTTGGTATGCTAACTGCATAGCAGCCTAAAGGGCTACATTTTCTAAGCAGGGTACAGAAATCCCTTTAGGAGTAACCGGGACTGGTTGGTAATGTGTAACCCTCCATGTGTATGTTTTTGCGAAAAAAATTGACCTGGCATGTCTATGTCTGAAAACTTACACCTGCACTAAACAGCAACTGTATTCAAGGCCTGTTCTGCTACTGTATCTACTTTTAGCTTTTAATCTTATTTTATTAAACTGGCTAGATTAGCTAAGGCTTCTGGAGCAGGTAGCTGAAGATACAGTAACAGCGTGGTCCTGACACACACCGGTGCAGCCTAAACTCATTGACCGTGTGCTTCCGGCTGCGTAACTCAGTGACTAACAAGCCACTTGTGGTTTTAGCAGAAGCCGGTTTAACATGAATGGGACCTTTGTGCACCATTTTGTTCTCTCTTTCTCTAGAGAAAATGCCAACATGGTTGAGATCTAGAAACTTGCTGTTCCATTGTAATAGGATATGCATTTAAATTAGAGCTCTGTGAGCTCAAGGAGACTCAGGTTAGCATCATTTTCAGTAATCCAGTGGAAAATCTGCAAACTCTGCTTGAACGGCTGGGCTTGAAGGGCTTAGAGGCTGGATGCATGCTGACAAAGAACACCATGTATTTGGTGCAGATATTTTGTTTCTGCCATACCACCAGCAGTAACACATTGCAAATAAATCCTATTATTTTTCCTTCCTTTCTAACACATTATTTCCACACTTATGATTTCAGAAGGATGTTATTTCCAAAGTCTGGTGTTAAAGCTTAACATTTCTTCAATGACACCTGTCTCAGTATTGGGTTTTGTTTGTTTGTTTTTATTTTTGTTGTTTTGTTTTTTATAATGCTTCGTCACATATATAAGGTGGGTTTATAGACACATCAGTACAGAGATACAAAACGAGGGCTTTTCCATCTGTTGACCTTTTGAGACAACTGATCTGGAGGTCAGTCTTTTACTTCCTGCTGTGTTTTTTCTAACATTTTCCTTTTGTGAACTGTATTGAAAAGTCATTTCAGTACAACGTGAAATTGTCCCTCAAAAAATCTGCTGCACAAACACTTCTAATACAACTTCTGATACAGAGACATGCATAGGAAACCTTCAAGTTTGTCCATTAAATATGAGGCATTCCTTCATTAAAATAATAAAAGCTTTTACTTTCAGGTAATATTTGCAGATATACCTGGGAAGAAGGGAAATAAAGGGCTGTAGGAGTGGCAGCTAAAAATTTACCACTTGCTGAACAGGTGAGTTATGTGTGTGTATACGTATATTCCTCCTGCCCTTGTAGTGCTCCAAACCCAGGCTTTCAGTACAGAAGTCCTACTTGTTACCAGACCATCTCTTCCAAGTTTAAAAGTCCTGTTTAAAAGCTTTTGTTACTGAAATGTGAGTTAAACTGTCAAACACAACATAACACAAAATGGGAAGATTTTCTTGAGAAAGCTGTGTGATAGCCTAGTGAACACTATTCTCTACTGAGAAAGTCACAGAAGCTTGTGTTCAAGTAAATTGCAGAATCTGGGAACAGTTCTTTATCCTCAGTGCCACTTCTTACATCTCCATATGTGTGAAAGCCATTAGAACCGGTTCTTACTCATTTTTTTGAATCCCATTTCTGTTAGAAGGTTAGGAATAGTGCCTCAGATACTTCAAAAATATTTGAAACCAAGTTCTCCAGATTTTTGGAAATCAATAGAATCTTTAGTAGGAACGGAGGGGACACAGAACACGTTAACCCAGACCTTTTCAAATATTAAGTTTTGAGAAGCTATCTGAAGTGATATACCTTCACGGTTTGGATTCTGATGACACCCATAAAGATGTATGTTGACAATTTGATAAGGGTCTAAGGACAGTCTCAGTGGAATGTCTAGTGTGGCAGTATCATGAGTCATGCTCATGGCAAACACTTCACAAGAATGTTGTAAAGCAGATAAAAACAAAGAAAAAATGAAACAGTGAGATGTGAGAGACTTTCAACCAAGACTGACATTAGAAAAAAACAAAAAACGTTTTTCTAACTCTTAGAATATCATAACTGAGACAAAGTATGACTGTAAATGAGTTTTCTTAAGATTATATGTTATAAATAATTTGTTGGAGTCCAGGAGACAACAATCTTATGACACAATCTTTCCACATCTTTACTAGTTTATTTTTAAGGTAAATGTTAGGAAGAAGAAGTGGAAATTATGGAAAGCAGTTTAGCTGTTTTTAATGTTGCATTTGATATATGCCATCTTCTTGTAGAAAATCTTGTGGTAAGTTAATTTAGGCTAATTAATTATTTACTACATCCAGGACGTGAGTGAGTTAGTTACTACATTGGCTTTATGCTGTTCTCTACTTTGTATGCTTTTGATGGCACAGGCAACTGAAGTTTTAAGATGACTGAAGATAAGGATGGACACAGAATCTACTTTTCATTTTTCTTACTGGAACATTTTGCTTGTAGCTAAGGAGTAAGTTGAAAGGAAAGTTCTGTACACAAAAATTGTCTACATTCTTCTGTTTCTGTTTTTAAAATCTCATGATCCTTTTTTTGTCTGTTAAGGTATTTAGCATTTAGAAGCTTTGCTTGCCCATTGGTGTCTAGTAACGCAAACATTTATTGTATAGGTAACCAATTCAAAAAATTGCTTGTTTAAACAAATACAAATGCTGTTATGTCATTTGAACTTTGCACTCCAGGTCATTTTGTATGACTGAGAACTTCTTTCATTTTTGCCCAGCTCCTTCAGGTCACAAAAAGACAAAACCAAAAAAAAAAAAAACCCCAACCAGACTTAAAAAAAAGAAAAAAAAAAAAGAAGTATAAGAGATGTCTGTAAGTCTAGTTAAGCTTGCAAATAGAAGACATTTAAACTGTAATCTGAACTCTTAACTGCAATTATGCATCCTGTTCTCAGTGCTACTGACATGACCTTACTTGTACATGCCTCTATTACCCTGCAATAATCCACTTAGTAAATAACTTACCTTGGCTTGAAACTTCTGCATAAAGAATTGGTAAGAAATGATAAAGACCAAGAGATGTTTCTGGTTCCAGTTGTTTTGAAACTCAGGAAGAATAAAACCAAAAGTAGCAGAAAAAATGGCCTTTTGGACTATGGTAACCCTTGGCATCTCATTTCCTCAGGAGCTGTTGGAGTCTCTTCTGTGCCGGGAGTTATGTCAAAGACAAACTTTTCTGAGCAGTGGATTTGGAGCAATAGCACATACCATTGCAAGAATAGAAAATCAACTCATCATTTTCAGACCAAACGTCTTCAGGTTTACTCTCCAGCCCTAAAAAGCACAACGTGTTTGCATTTGTGTATAACTTAGTATTTGTCAAAGCAAAGCACACCCAGACATTTTTTAAACCTTTAGGCAAGGAATAGTGAGAAAGTTACTAAAAATGCTTAATTAATGGGGGGAAAAAAATCTGAGTTTTAAAAGATCTGGGACTTGAAGATTTGTTGCTTTTGGTTTTAATGAGTTGTTTACTTATCACTGTTTCATCATAAGGCTCTATAAATGTACATGTGTACTCTTCTGCCACAAGAACTACTTAGTGCAGTAAATGTTAAGGCATTAATGCTCACTGCATCTTATTGATTTTAAGTTATTAAAAAATCCATGATGATTTGTTTTCCTTCTTGTTGAATTATGAAGTGAGCAATCTAAAGCTACAATTTTGTTAAAGTTAAAACGTATCCAAGCATAACACACTTCAGCACCAGGGAGTTGCTTTGCACTGTGGACTTCACTGCTTTTGCTATGTAGTGAAGTTTTATCGTATTTACTGACAATATGCTGATGAAATGTTGATATGCTGCTTGTATTGAGGGAAAGAGAAGCTGGAAACTTATGTGGAATGTGTTCCTGTAAATGTGATTTGTTGCAATCACAGAACTATCAGCATCAGAAAGGGCATAAATATATGGGTTTGTCAATATAGAGAGGGCAACAGAAATGTCAGGTAGTGTTTTTCTGTTAGACATTTTTTGAATGACTAAATAGAAGATTTAGTTCGGTAGTACACACTAGTAGGTTGAAAGGACTACTTTATATCATTAAATCTTGTAGAAGCAGCATCTTCTGGAGGAAAGCAAATTATTTTCCTTTTCCTTGAAGCTTTGGGGGAAAACTGTTACTTTAAAACACAATTGAAAATACTTGACTGTTGAGATGTCTGTGTTTATTTATATATACACACAAATATTTTCTCTGTAGATAATCATTACAGTTCTTCTGAGAGGAGGAGTTGCTTTCCTCCTGGTTTAATAAGACTTAGAATTTCATTAAAAATCTTTTCTGAATGGGACTATTTCCTTCTGAAGGTTGTCTGTATGGTTAATTTTTGGAAGCCTTTGATTAGTAAAGAAGTGTGATTCCTTGAAAATCAGAGAAGATTATTTGAGAATGACTTCACATTATTAATGATCTTTCTTTTTGTAGGCATACAATTCAGCCATTACATTTTTGCCTTCAAGAAAAATCCCTTCAGTAGAAAGCAAGCTTTTTCTTGACAAAAAGTTTAAACAAAACTTGCTGAGTTTCCTTGCCTTTTTTGTTGTTTTGTGCTATGTAAAGCTCAGAAGTTTTCATTTGCAAAGCACTGTCACTGTGCTGTGAAAATTTCCTATTATTTCCCTCCTTACTAAATCACAGCAGCCCTGTTTGTGCTTTATAGCTGAGCACCAACTCCTGCACCCTTAAATGCTCCTGACAAGTCTTGCAATAGGTTGTAAACACTACTTAATAAAGAGGCAAATGTTTTCTTAACAAATGTTTCTGAGTTTTTCCATACAGGACTCTGCCTGAGAGTTTATACTGCAAATATTTTGCAGAGTTCATAATAACATCTGTGCTTTATGGTGGTTGAAAAGATGTCTGAGAAGGGCATGCCTGCGGGCTAGAAAGGTCATTCTGTTTAAGGAAGGTGAGAAGCCTTCTCTGTGGCTGTGGAGAAATGCTCTTGGTTCTAGAAAAATTGTGTTTAGCAGGTAATAGTATCAAAAGCTGTTACATTACAGGAAAATAGAAGTGATTTTTTCCTGTATTTAAATGAAGGCAATATATACCTTTATTTTTGTAAGTAGCTAGTTCTTGAAATCCTTTATTCTTTCTTTTTTATATACTTGTGTTGCATTTACTCTGCTTATAGAGTAGGCAACAGTGCCTAGCAAATGTAATTATTGTGTATTTCTAGTTTACTTCAAATTTTGATTCAGTCAGAATCCCTAAATCTGACAACCTATAATCAAACAAAGGGAGTACTCTAGTAGGTGGGGATTAACAGAAAGGAATTAAACTGTCATTTTGCAGCAGCTTAGACCAATATGAAAGCCCATTTATGAGTCTTTCAGTAAATATCCCTTTTGTTTTGTGTAATTGCTGGTTTGAATGTATCAGACTCATCAATGGGATTAGGGTTAATAGATGTTTGGTCACGCATAACATGCAGAGGAGGAATCTGATACACACACGCACAAAAATTGCACTTAATGAGCTTAGCAAATGTTTGCCATATTTTTAATGAACCCTGGGGCTGTCATTTAGAAATGCTTAGCAACGGCTTTTCCATCCTTGAAAACAGAGCAACTGAAGGACATTAACACTCTGTACACCATAAATAAAGTGAGCTATTTAAAGATGCCAACTGGGAAGTGGGAACGATGACATTTTCTGTGCAGGAGCCAGTGATACTTAACACTTCGTGTGTGTTAGATCTTTCACAACCCAGACGGGCATCTCTAGTTTCTACAGGGAATGGATATGAGTGTTCGAGGGAGATCAAATAACTGCTCTTCAAAAAAAAAGTTAAACCTGTTTATGATACCGTGTTCAAAATCATTCTTTGACTTTTTTTTGTTGCCCTCCTCATCTTGTTGCCAAATACTTGTGGAGAGGATTTTAAAGAAAGCAGATTATTTGTTTGCATCATCTGCCCCCGAGCTTATCATTTCTGCCTTTGCCATTAAGCAGAATGCTTCCTTAAACAAGTGATGTGGCAAAGAATGGGTATATTCTGGGGGATTGATTGCACAGTATATTTAACGATCCATTCATTAACCTCTAGGACCTTAGCCTAAAACCAATGCAGTCTGATTAATGGGGAATTATTGGAGCACACCATGTGTCATACGGTGTAGTTATTTTGACTGGACGTAACAGAATCAGGTTTTCCTTAGGGACGGGCTTGATTTGATATAATAATGCAAAAAGTGCCATTCAGATAGATTATGTCTAGAATAAATGAGTACTTTTTAAAGAGTTCAGTTGCCATAGAGGCAGTAGATCTAAGACCTTTTGTCTGCACACAGAAATCTTTTGAAACATCGTCTCTTAAGGCCTTGGATGGTGAAAAGAATCTGAAAACTGAACTGGCCTTCAAATTCTGGTTCCTGCTGTGATCAGTCAAAGCAGACCCTGCTGTGTCACGTGGGTAATGCTTTCTGAAATCTGAATAGCTGGGAAAAAAACAGTATCATTAGCTTAGAAAGTTCACAGATCTCACCAGACAAGGCTGTGACTACTGAAAACTTGTGTTTCACTAGCTCATTTTTAGTTAATACAGTAAGGAAGACTTGCATACTATTTCTGTTATACTAAAGCGGATGTCCCTGTTGGTGTAAAACCAGAATGGGTTTAAAAAGGAGGCCAAACAAGAAAGGCCGCCAAACATCTTTCATCTAATAAGGCAAATGTGTATATGAAGTGTAGAAATTCAGTAATTATGTCTTCAATTTGCTTGCATGTTGTTGCCTACATGAGCAAAAGGGACCAAGTTCCTTTTTTCTCATTCTGCTTTTAGCTGGTATGTTATCCTTACTGACGTTAGATGGGGAAATATGATGATTATTCTCAGCTTAACTTTGACTTCCTAGTGCGCATATCTCAAAATCTTGGAAACAATCCTTTCTGCCTTTCTATTTTTCATTTGTAAAATATTTTATTCTCAATCATTTCTGCTTTTCATTTTTATAACAAATAATAATAAGTGAAATAATATAAGTCTGAAGTTCTCTATCGGTATACAGAGACTCTTTACCCTGAAATCAGTTCAAGACCACTAATATCTATAAATGTTTTCCTATAATAGTCAAGTTATGTCATATACAAAAGTCTTTGGCCTTAATTCAGTTTTCTGTGGAGAGGCAGCAACATTACAAAAAACCTGCCTCCATGCTATTTCACTTGTGTTTATGTAAAATAGACAAATGAGCTGTGCCAGGGGTGGGTTCCTCAAAAGCAGTGTGAAGTATTGGAATTGATATGAATGGGTATGGCCATTAACAGCTCTTCAGGCTATATATTCTGCACAGGATTTTGGATAGGAAATTTCAAACTGTAGCTCATATCATCATTGGTAATGTAGTTCACATGTTTTGCTACCTTATTTCTGATATGCTTTATTCTTTTGGACCAATTTCACTTATGTTTTCTCACTGATATTATTATATAGGAATTTTATAACTGCATAACTTCACATTCCTTAAATTCTTCAGGGTGATTATTGCTTCATCATACTTAGAAAATAATGTATGACTAAACCTTGATGAAATCACTTTATACGAAAAATATAGTCTACATTTTCAACCTACATATTCTTAGTTTTAAAGAGGTTTTCCAGCTCTTACAAAAAGAAAAGGTTTTCAGTTTACAAAACCTCCAGGAGGAAAGATACAGTCTGACACAAGATCTGACTTCATCACTGTTTGCTTTGCTATGAACAAGAGATACCAAAAGGTAATAAATACTAGGAAAGAAAAAAAGGCTCTGCTGACAGTGGAGGCAGGTTTAGGAGGGATTGGACTGACTGAGTGGCACAAAGGAGGAAGCAGGTGTTGAGCTGCTCGGGGAATGTCCATACACATCATCAGCATAAATCTCTCGTCAAAACAACATGACTGTGAGGGAGAAGGTACATGACAACACAGGGTATATCAAAATAAAAGACGGTGAGATCAAGCCTGGAGGAGATCAGGCATATTCCTTGAAAACTTGTGACTTCCATAGCTATTTGTCTGGATGCAAAATTATGCTGAAACTATTTCTTGACTTCACCATTTGTGCTGAGGAAGGGTAGCAGTGCAATATGCAGCTTTTTTGAGTTGAATTTTCTGCAGGACAACAGGAAGTGGCTGCAGGGTCTTGCCTAGTCCCTCATGCTGCTACTGCTACTACAGAAGTCATGGAGGGAGACAGGGAGGTTGATCATTGGTAGCAGAGGTAATTTTGTATCACAGCAAGGCTTTATTTGGTTATGTTCCCCTCCCACCATCCTAGCTTTGTTTTTTTTCTTTTTATACAGCCTCATGCAAACTCATGGAAATGCTTCAGCCCTGAGTTAGTGCTCATGCTCCACGTGAGGTTGTTTATACAAAGTTGGCTTCTATTTCAAAGAAAGAAAGAAACCACAAATACTTCATAAACTAGAAAGGCTATAGCAGATCAGCTTCACGTACCTGTACCTCTTGGCCTGAAGACTTTGGAAAGAGTGTTGTAGCGAGTACTGGTCCTGCATCAACATGTGTTAGCCTGTAGGTGCACATGAACACACAGAGCGTAAAACCTGGGGAAAGCTTCCCAAGTTCATCATCTTTTACCTGATGATCTCCTAAAATCAATAAGATTGATGCTGTTGCATTGGTCAGCATGTAAAATAACCTGTCATCAGTACAGAACGTGATGTGCAGAATATCAGTGTAACTTGAAATTCATAGCACTTTAACACCTGTTTCCATAGCTACAGTGTAATCCAGACATCTGAGAGGCCAGCCTGCCTTTGCCAGGCCTGTCATTTCAGGGAAATAAATTAAGAAAACTGATCACAAGGCCTGGATTATACAATTTCTTTAAAGTATAGCAAGCAGACCTGAAATCTAACCAGGAATGAACATCATTTGAATGAAACGGATAAAACCCATTTCTTGTAACCTTTGTAGGAAAATTTGAATATAGCCTCCTCCATATCTTTTTTCCCTCCCACAAGCAATATTGTATGTTATATCTGGCGGTGATAGTTGCAGGACCTTTTTTTGGGTTTTGAGAGGTTGTACTGTATTCTTAAGTGAAGGTTTGAAAAAAATAAACAGATGGAAAAATAGGAGGGAGCAGGCATAGGAAAGAGATACAGTTAAGTGAATGCTAAAGGGTAAAGCTTCAGTGCCAGACAGCTATTTGCATATGCACAATATGTTTCTGTCTAGAGGCATATTTTCTCAAAGTCTGTGTGTATATTTCTGTTACTCTATATTTATCTGTATTACTGGCAACATATGTATGACTATGAATAGAGTTGGGATGTTTGCTGAATGATTTATGATATGATGCTGCTTAATTTTATTATTTTATTTTCTTTACCTACATACTGGTATTGAGAAATGATCTCGTACAAGTAGAGAAATCAGAAAGAAACACAGGCATTATTTCTTAAATGCAAAGCACTGGAATCCACAGATGATGCAGCTATATACATATTTCATTTAGAGGACAAATATATAATGGGTATGCATGTGTGTTTTCTAGGCCAGTTCATTTGCAAAATGTTTAATGAGGGACTGAAAGCTGTCCTGATATTTGTAGGACTGAGGAGCAAGGCTATACCCTGCAAAGATGATCCTCTGCCAGCCAAATCTGACTGGCAGAAAGGATCAGAGGTTCTTTTAAAAATCATGTTTTGCACCCAGTACTTTGTGACAACCCAAGAGAGAGGGAGGAAAAAGCTATGTACAGGTCTCATAGCAGCTAACCACATTAAGTAACTGTCCTGGTGTAGCACTACAAAGGGTCCATGTGGGTAAATATTTGCCATGATCCTAGAAGAGCAGTATTACTGTTGTGTTTAGCAAATGGGAATACCAAGTATGTCTATGGTGGAGTGGGAAATGCATTCCTTGACTATTAGGTAATTTATTACCAAATGATTTATAAGGCCAAATCGCATTTGATTACTTACATCAGTAAGTACCAGTATAAACAAGACAACTTTGTATGATTTTAAGTAAGCATAGCCTTGTATCTACTCTTTTAAAAGCAACATATTTGTTTGGCTTTGCTTCTATAAATAAATCATTGTCCTTGTATTGGCATTAATGTAATGGCATTATAATGCCATATTTGACTTTCCTTTTATAAAACATTTCACTAGTGAACCGTCACCTAATGAACTGAGGTAATATAACTCGAGGCTGAAATATGGCTTAAATACATGAAGGACATAGCCAAATAAAATCAATGTTTCTGGGCATAGTGGTGTGGTTTGTTTGTTTGGGTTTTTTTGTTTGTTTGTTTGTTTGTTTGTTTTTGTTGTTGTTGTTGTTTTTGTTTGGTTTTTTTTTTTTCCTAGAGGTGGATATAAAGAGGCAAGATACATTGACTTTGACCTGTCAGGCTGAAGCTATTAGTCTGCCAAATCAGTGATCCATAAGCTAAAGATTCTCAGTACAAGCCTTGACCCAGTAAGCTGAAATGTCTTAGTAAGAGTTTTTACAGACTTTTGAAAGAATAATAAAATGGATGCTTTGCAGTGCCTACACAATTAATAATTCAGTAGTCTGAAAGGTCTCTGAAGATACTGCTCAGAAGTAGTAAGTAAAGAATATACTTTTATACATCTTCTCATTTCTGTGGTTCTAAAGCTGTGAGGTTTCTTTTTATATTTCCTGCAGTTTGCAGACAAAATAATGTCTCTAGAAGTACATTTATTTTGGTGGTTGTACATTATTCATAAAAGGAAAAGCTACCTGAATCAATTTGTTAAATACATGGTTTGATGTGTTCTTTCCTTTTTGTCCCTTCAGAAAATCTTAATTATGACTCATATTACATTGCTAAATATATATTTGAAGCTTCAGAAGGTTTCAAATTAGGTCAGAAATTCTGTTTATCTCATGGTTTAATCCTTAGTTAATCTTATTACAGTCTTAGTTCAAGCAGTAGATACTGTAACTCTAGATGCTAAGAGTCATAATTTCTTCTCAAGGTTCTGTAGTGGCACTACTTCTTGGTAGAAAGAAACCAAAGGACAACAGTTTAGGACGTTCCAATGTCTCTGTGTGATGTGAGATACTAGCATATTTTAGAATGAGATACTGATCCAGTACTTTGGATGACTTTATTGCTCAGTAAAATCCTAAGTCATGGTACAGCAAAGACAGGCCTAGGTGAAAGTCCTGACATTGCTGAAAATGAAAATTGTTGGGTCTGCTTGCCTCTGAGTCCAAATGTTATGTCTGTTTTCAACTTTGTCCAGAAATCTAGACAGTAAAATAATTAGCTTGCAGGGTGGAAGTGTGTTGTAGGGCTTGTAGTTTTATCACAAGGTAAAGACATAAAAGAACAATTTGGTGGAAAAAATTTGTGTTAACAGAATAAAGAGTTTTTCCATTCAAGACCTAAGTCTCTAAAGAATAATTATAAAATTAAAATACATAAATAGATCTAGAAATGGACAATAGTTATGAATTACCATTTCTTGGGCAACAATGAGAATAAGCAATTATACAGAACATACCTAATATCAACTTTATCACAAGATTCAGATCACACAGTCTTCCTCAAACATCATAGCTGAGACTGTAAAGTTACTATACCTGTTTGCTGAAAAACTTCCTAGTTTAATCATATCTTAGCTTAGTTACATGAAATTCAATCTTGAAAGGTAACAGAAATAACATGTTGAACAGTAAAAAAAATGAAGAGTAACTCAGGCACTTCATTAAAAATAATGATCCTTGCATCCTGAGGGATGATAATGAGTTGATAGAGATCCACTTTAAAGAAAAAAGAAAAATAGAAACCTGGTTAATGTTGTTAGTATGTTAAAATGCTTATTTTTAAAGAGGCATAAGTTTGGGAAGATGTATAAGAAAACCAACAAACATACTTTCACACCACATAGAGTAAAGTTTTTTAAAGATATGTGTAGGTCTGGAAAGATGAAATCTCCTAGGTGTTTCTTTCAGTCTGTGAATACCTCACATAATTAGTCTTAATTCTTAGGTCCATAGGAGCTTATCCAGTTTCAGAAACACTATCTCCCAAACCTTCAATGTGCTTCCAACCTGAAAACTTGCCAAGAAATTTTGAACTTCTTGCAAGTGGAGTGTAGTTGGAGTCTGTTAAAAATCAGGCAGAATTTCCCATAGTTTACACATAAATACTTAAATAGAATTAAAAGAAGTCCTGAATGTCTTGTCTCCTCTACTCTGAAGGGTATCTTGAAGATATGCTCTACTTTACAACTCCAACATTAACTTGTAGATATGGTAAAATACAAAGTTACAATAAACATCTTTTTTCTTTAGTTCTTATTTTTTTTCTTACTCTCCCATTTTGCTCACCATATTCAGCTTTTTATTTGACTAGACTTTTCTTACAGATCATCTAAGAAGGCAGGAGTTGTTGGTACTATTAGTAAGCATGGCAGATTTTGGTTCTTCAGAATGCTTTTAGATAATCAAGACACAGACTATCTCCCTTGCCGTTCCATTTGAGGTCAAGTGGCAGCAGGTTGCACATCAGTGCTTCTTCATAGACTTGTCTGTTTTTAAGCAGTTTTCTATCAGCTTTCAAAATGGACAAAGACATATTAACAAAGAGGGAACTTGAGCCAAAAGGCAGCTTGTCCAAAGCTCCACTGTGGCCAAAGATGTTTGGCATTACTTGCTTCAGACTTGCCATCGGCCAGGTTATTGATGTACTTAGCTTAGCAGAAATGACTGCCGTTTCACACAAGACGCCACAGGGCAGCACTTTGCAACATGACCTTCATCCTCAGTGCAGCTGAGGAGCAGCCAGCCCTCCCCTGGACCGAGAGCAGATGGTAAAGGGAAAAAGCCAAAGCTTTTGCTACCTACAGCTACCACCTGCAATTCTGTAATACCTTTGATAATGTTCAGGCCTTTTGCTCTACCCTGGTCCCAGAACTTACTGTAGTGCTCAGATATTCTGCTGCTTCCTTTTATCTTTTAAGAGCACAGCCTGACTTGTTTACATTTTCTCACTCTCTCTCCTCTCTTTCTCCCCTGCTTGACTCTATGAATAAGAGGAAGAAGAGAGGGAAGAAATAATTTCCAAGGACATGAGATTTTGTAAGGTTCTCTCCTAGCCTCCTACCTCAGGTTCAATCTGTTTAAATAAATGGCATGGCAGCAAAAGCTGGAGCTGGGCCTTGTTCCGTAATCCAATTGCCCAGGGTCAAAATGTGCCAGAGGCAACATTTGGTGACAGGATTTAAAATCAAAGACTACTCTCTCTAGCAGTGCTGGCTAGAGATCATGGCTGATGCTGGGCTGGCTCTGCAAAGGTGGCATAGGCTCTTGCCACCCAGGGCTGGCATGTGTCACAGGCAGCAGCTGCCGATGGGATTCAGCATCACTACTTTCCTCCTTAAACACAAATAGCTGGGCAGCAGCAGCTTTGGGAAGAGAAGCATAGAGTTGAGGAGTATTGGGACTGTCTTGTTTGACATATGAATCTAAATATTTCCAAATATTTGCAAATTCTTCACTCTTTTCTGATATCAAATTCATCCGGTGCTCTGAGATGAGGGAACTGAGTGAACCCACCACTATTTCTCCCACGTTCCCAGAGGTAACTAACCTCAAAGCAAATCTGACCTAGTGTTTTTTCACAAGACTATACCAAGTTCAACAATCAGACCTCTGGAAAGTTTCACTGCAGTGCTGTTAAGACTAGTCTTGAGGTCTCCAAGTGTAAATCTAACCTCACATGTCTTTCTTTAGGTTGACAAGTCTTCTTAGGTTGCCCAGAGCTGATATAAGTCTAAAAAATTTAACAGCTCTTTCTACTTGTGAAAGAAGGAAAATGTGATGATGTCTTTCTAGTTCATTCAGCAGTGCTTTCCCTGAGTTCTCCTTAAATGAGTTACGGTTGCACTTAGGTATTATTTTGGAAATATGACCTAAAAGAATGCAAATATCCAAGGGAACTTGTGCCTTCAGAGTTCGTAACACATGTTGCAGTTTGGTGGCGTAAGGCAGCGTGTGTGTTTTCCAGGAATTTGTTAAAAAGTAAGTAGACAATTAAACAAACATATGATTAATCTACAGAACGGAAAGCCACAATTAAAAATTGAATCAATACATCAAAGTAGTTTAGGTAAATTGAAATCATGCTGTGAAGTTGAGATTGTTTTGCATAGATTTGTACTAAGACACATGATGAGGGATTTGCAATCTTAAATTGACAAGAAAGTTAAAAAATCAACCAGTACTTTAGGCAATCCAGTGTGCTGACTCAATTAAATGGAGTCCCTGAGTCTGTAGGACTCACACAAGAAGTCAGCAAATGGTAGCCTACCTGAAGAGGTAGCCCAGTGGAAATCCCTTGATTCATGTCAAGGACACAGTTCAGGCACTTAGAGTAACTCTCGTTTACTACTTGTCATCATTGATGCTACTTTCTTTGGGGTTTTATCCTTTACTGTGTAAAACAACAAGGTCTGGAATCAAAGCAAAGGTAATGGATTTAATGAATCAAGAATGACAACTTTAACTTGCAACAGTCTATTAACTCATTTAATGGCAATTTGGCATACAGAAAACCTTTTCAGGAATCTACTAAAGAATTCTTCCTCACAGAGATTGCACACATCTATCCTCCATACACAGATATATCAATGACAGAATAGAGGCAAATGTTTAATAGAAATTAAGAGAAGGGTGTAATTTTTCTCAAGTAACTTACAAAAATGTTATTTATTGTCTGAAACTAAAGTTCTGTTCAGGCTTGAAAATGCAGAATCATTCGTCCCTGGACAAAAGAGTCTTAGTTGCGCACTTCTTCCTCCATGTGGTCTTTTCAGAAAAGGAGGGACCATATAACTTTCATGACATAGGAGGACTACTTTTCTTCTGCACCTGTTTTTACTCTTTGAAATTTATTGCCTCACGTGTCTGCTTCAGATCTGTGTTTGACGGATTCAAATTAAGTTAGGTGAATGTATGTTTTCTGAACCCAGTCTTCTGCCTAGTCTTTAAGACTTTCTAAGCAGGGTCTAAGGATTGTGGCTCCGTCACTGAAAAGTTATTTAATCAGATCTGCTTGGGTTGTCTGCAGATCAGATTTTAGTCTGGAAATGCAAAACCAAGATAGCAGAATTAATAGAGACATGCGTTTTCTGTATTGTCATGTGTTCTGTGTTCTAGCATTTCTTGTGTTATTTTGGGCTTCTCAGTAAAGAATTGGGGACTGGATAAAAGTAGATTTATTATTTGCATTTTAAGTCAAAAGCCATTAGGACAAACTGTGTTTGCGGGGAATAATTTCTATTTATTACTAAAAAAGAGCTTTCTAGTTTCATCTCTAAGCTTGGACTATGATCTTTAGTCATTGCTGCAGATTTTCATATAGTCGAATGAATTATGTGAAAACAATTAGACCATACAGCTCTTCTTCCAAGATAAATTCTGCTGTATCCCCATGAGGACTACTGTTGTCAGTCTTCATAGTAAAATCAATGCAATTGTGGAGGCAATGCCGTCATTAAACAGCTGTTGCAGCTTGACCTTTGAGCTGGTATAAATTAGAAGAATTTTCTTCATCTGTATGTACCCAATATGAAAAATATTTTTACTTTTTCTACCATTAATTGTTCAATTTGAGCATTTACTCTTTTTTTTTGCTATAAATGCTTTTCTTCCTTAACATAGCACTATATTTCAGGATTTTTTGTTTAAAAAAAAATTCTATTGAGAAGAAACACAAAAGTATAAAACCAGTATAATGATGAAAGGTGAATTCACAGAAAATATTTGCAGCATTTATTCACCCATCATAAGCTAATAAATATACATAGGTAAATAAATTATTCTACTTCCTGCTATCCCTAGAGTGTAGCTCCACTTACCTTCTCAAGTGAACAAACAGTTGATGGATTGTAACTCCAGTCTAAACACAGTGGTTTTTGAGATACTTCCAAGTACAATGGACCTGGTGGCACAGAGCTACAGAGATAGGACTGCATGCTGAATCTGCCTGGTGGTCCTTAGAAAGCTAGTGAATCTGGCTGTGGGTGTGTGGGCACCTGACTGTTAATTGAACCTCCCAAACAAAGTTCCATTTACAGCCACAAGTGCTCTCTGGTGGGCTGTAGTTCCCACTACCATGAATGAATACCGAAAGAAAGACTTCAGCTAGATTATGGAATATTACTGAAGGTTTGCTAAGGAAAAATCTTAGTGAAAATTCATGAGACAGGAGTGTCCATTCCTGCTTATTTTTAAAACATGTCTCAGGACTATGATTGCAGGAAGGGGATTTGTAAATATCGTGCTGAAATTAATTGGCTTAACCAACATGTCAGTATGAAGCCTGATAAAGTTGTG
Organism: Falco rusticolus; assembly: GCF_015220075.1. Classification (NCBI taxonomy): domain Eukaryota; kingdom Metazoa; phylum Chordata; class Aves; order Falconiformes; family Falconidae; genus Falco; species Falco rusticolus. Next base: position 43,223,769 of record NC_051210.1, on the reverse strand, counting down.
AAAGATGGGAATATCTTGGTAAGCAAGCTCTCATACATTGTTTATTATGTAATTTCTATTATATGTATTTATGATATAATACTTATCTGCTTGAACATTGATAAAAAATTAAACAAGGAAGAAGGGCTCTAAGCATGCCACAGTTTCAAGATGATGGAAGGCTTAATTTAAAGTTATTTGTTGTGGGTTTTCTTTCTATTCTGTCTGTTGCCAGCAATCAATGGTCTTTGAGGAGCTTTCACACTTAAAAGTCAAAGTTTAAACATTTTCTTTGAATAAGTACTAAAAAAAGCTCTGTTTTCCTCTCATCTGTAAACCCACAATCTAGATTCCTGCATTTAGCAAATGTCACTCATAATCATGTACATACAACATCCATACTGTCTTACTGTTCCTTATGAACTGATTGTTCTTTATATATGGCAGTTTTGACTCACCACTAGTCCCAACTAACTACTTCTACTTGGTTCTTCAAATCAGAGCACTTGATGATAAATTAGGAAGTTGGCCATGAGTTCCTGGCAGAGAGAATAAGATATGCCAAGCTGAGTTGAAGGTTATCACACCTGCATATTCTGTTCTATAAAGAATTATATTCTGTAATTTGAACCAACTCAGTTTTATTGCTAGCTCTTTAAAACAGGATTTAATTTCCATATGGGATAGGTCAGAAGCTGTTTCTACACAGCAGGTCTGTGTAATCAGTGGTATTCCACCTTTCCTGTTACTGAGATAGTTCTTCCAGTTCCTCAAACTGTCTTCACATGGAAAATGATGGAATTTTACCCTTTTGAAGCCAATCTCACTGTTATGTCAGCACAACAAGTTGCCCAGACACATAGAAGTAATTGCATAAATGATATGTACCCAACATCTATGCTGGACAGCAAACAAGTGACAGCAATTTCACTTCTCAGGTGGCATTCTCAAAATCCATTAGTAATCACTTGTTTTCTCCTGATCAAATAAGGAAACTTCATATATTTGAGGATGTTAGAAATTAACCTGGCTTTTGCATTGGATTTTTCAAATATCCTTTTCTTTTTATCAGAACCAAAAGTTGGATCAAAGGAAAGTGCCTGTGAGTATGCAGGACTGAACTAACTACTGTGCATAGTCCATGTGATTTGTCAGGCACATCTACATGCTTTGAACGAAGAAAACATGTTCTCTGTACAAATACATTGGCTTAAAAAGACTTTTAGAATTGTTTCCACTGAAAATATTTTCTCATAGTAATGATACAAAATTGGACATAGAGCAGTGAGGTTTGCTTTAGTTAACTTTCTAGTAATAGCAACAGACATCATTCTGAACACATCTGTATTTTGTGAAGAATATAGTACATATGTCATGCTCAATGTGACATGTGAATACTTAAGTTTGAGAAGCTTCCAGCAGTTCCACCTTCTTTATAACTATTTTATGGCATAGTTGGACTAGAAAAATTTTTTTCACAGAGCTTTTAAATGGGTTATTGCTATAATCTGGCAAAAATATTTGGAGACAAACAATTTTTAAAGGAGTATTTACTCAGGTAAAAATTTATATTACATTTTTTGGTTTTTTTTTTTAAGTCCCAGGAGAAGTGAGAGTTTTGGCAGGTTCAGTAAACCATTTTCCACCTGCCAAAGGAAACCAAGATAGTAACTTTATCATACTGCAAAATCATGCTGCAGTTATCTAGAGAAAATACATTAGAAATTAGATCTAGAATCATCTAGAATGTTTTTCCTTTCCTGTGCTCACTTGAAAAGACCAACTCTTGTAAATAAGGTCCCAAATACTCAGAGCATTAATTGGCATGAGATTTTCTCCTTTGCTGTTTTTGTTTTCTACCCCCTGCCCTCTCGCCCTTTTTTTTTTATTTTATTTTATTTTATTTTATTTTTATTTTATTTTATTTTATTTTATTTTATTTTATTTTATTTTAATTTAATTTTTATTTTCTTTTATTTTATTTTATTTTATTTTATTTTATTCTATTTTATTCTATTTTATTCTATTCTATTCTATTTTATTCTATTCTATTCTATTCTATTTTATTCTTTTTTATTAAATGTACCCTGGGATCCTTTCTCAGAAAAGTCCATATTCTGTAGATGGATAACTTTCCACCTTTCCTTGTACTTATATGGCTTTATATAGCAAGACAGTTTTGCTAGCAGCCTTACAATTATAGGATTTGTGGAGATAATTTTTGTTGGTCCAAGACCAAAGCAGAATCAATTAAAGATCTGTTTTAAGGGATAATTATTTGCTTCTTGCTGACATATTTTATTGAATTTTGATTTTAAATGAAAAGGAACCATGGACTTAAAGACATATGAGTTAAACCTACATATGCAAAAATTATATACGCATTTTCTGCTTCTGTTGCTGTTACAAAACTGGGAGCTAAAATAACACAAATGAGATGAAACACACAGCAAAACAGTATTTTTAATTTAAAATTATTTTTGTAGTATCCAACTGCATGTCTTTCAAACTTATTCATACATTGATCAATAAAACAAGACCTAGAAAAACTCTTGAAGGACTCCTGTTATAATAAATTGCTTCTCTCACATAATATAATCAGTACAAACTCTTCAAGGTCCTTTTCTGCAATCATCATGGAACCATCTTGATGCATGTGCACAATAACAGGAAGTGGGATCATAAATGCAAAGAAGTCATTGTACTGTTTCTCAGACAATCTGGAAGTAATTCACTGAAATAAATGGATTTCGAAGTATATAGTTTCTGCTCTCCCTCGCTGCAGTATAGGTGATTATTTCCATGGACACATACAAGCTAGAAGTCTGAGGAAAAAACACCAACCCCACTGTAGTTTTAAGATTAAAAAAACCCAGAAACCCTAGAAACAGATATGTTTTTAACAGCTGAAACATAGTATATTAGGACTTGAGCACCATAAACTTGAAAGTCAAAAGCTCTAAGGGCAGGTCAAGGAAGAAACCTCTCATTTATCTCTAACAGAGTTCTCATGGAACTCCTAGTGTCAGGATTGCACATTCTGGGGAGACAAAAACAATGCAGTCCAAAGGCTTGAAAGTTGGTGTTGTAGGTTTTTTTCTGTCTTAAAAGTAAATTTACTCTCATATAAGTGTGCCTCTACACACATCTAAGCATGCGTGTGTTGATAGATCCTGATTTTTAAAATCTTGACTGAATGGGCAGGGTGGGAAGAAGCGTTGGTTAAGTTGCAAACTATGATCTGAATTTTGTAAGTTTCCTTTGCAAAACTCATGGTCAAAGAAATTCAGGAGCAGTAGAAGTGTTGAAATGTGAATGCAGATCTTGCTATTTAAATTTGATGCTGCCATTTGAATCCATATATAACAGTAGCATGTAAAATATCTTATTTACATAAGCTTTAATGACTCCATAATTCATGAGTGGCAGAATCATTGAGTTACAAAGGTCATTTGGAATAAGTGAGCATAAATTATGTATCAAAAGTCAGCCTTTTGTATGTTTTGCCTATGGATCACCGTTTTCAAGAACTATTTAATTCATACCACATGTCATGTACTTTGAAACAAAGCAGCAAATTTCTCATAATAGCAGTATATATCCACTGAACACAGATGGAGAAGTACGAAGTACCAGGGTATTTTAAGGCCTTTTTTTGTGACTTAAATGAAACAGGGCAGTAGAAACCAGAGACAAGGTGGCTTTTGTGGACAATAAGGTGGAAGGCACAGTTCAGCAAAGGAATCATGATGTTATGAGGCAAATAGTTTTTAGAAACTTGTTTTGGTTGACAGTAGTTGTAATCAAACATGCACACAGTAATTAAATACTTTCAAATGCACAAGACAAGATTAATATTAGCTGTGGATTGTCATGGTGTAATAAAGAGGAGGAAAGTCTTTGTTATCTTAGTGTACAAGATGGCAAAGTGAAATGTACAAACCATTTCAGCTTCAGATTTGAAAATGGACAGCTCTGCAAGTGATTCTAAAGATGTCGTAACTACTTCAGGTAAGTGGAGTATAGCAATTTATCTCAAAGTTGCTGAAAAGATTTCCTTACATTGGTCTTGTATGTATATGTTTTAACTTGAAACTGTGAAAGACTAATTAATTACTAATACCTTAAATAAGAATCAGGCCTTCTTAATGGTAATAGTAATTTGCTACAGCATTTTGTCATGTGTTGCAAAATTTCTGATTCGAAAATGTTCTTCATTTTTATTCCACAGCACTTTTATATATAAATTATCCAACTAGAATAAAATGTGAAACTGATTCTTATGGTGTGTTATATTGTCAAATACTGCTCCAATAAATGTAACTAAAAGAACATTGCTTAAAAAAACCCAAACTTATTTTGTATGGAAAGTATTTCAGCATAATTGCGCTAGATACTTTAAAAGAGCTGCCTGTCAATACAGTTCTTGGCTCTTCTATAGAAATTGACCATGCAAGATAGCTTTACAAGCTGTGAGTATGCATTTCTGAAGTATTTGAACTTAAATACAGTTAAGTATTTAAGGGCAATATAATTTGCCCTTAAAAAGAAGTTAAGTAAGGGCAATAAATAATTTACAATTAATGTAAAGTGGTCTCAACAGGAGGTGGTGTTAAACTGACATATTTTTGGTGATTTGTTATAAAATTTTCCATGTATAGAGGTTTCTATTTGGTTTTGATGGATCACAGTATTAAAAAGATGATGTGAATTGTAGTTATTAATATGGTATTCTTAACAGTCTTCCAATTTATTACACTTACTATGTTAAGAATATTTGGTTAAGAATAGAACAGTATGTTCAAAATTTTAGGTACTTTTTGGAAAATATACTTTTTGTCTCTTAAACAAATGGTGAGATTGTAGGATTATCTTATCTTGTTTCTTTTCTGGACCTTTTGAAGACCTTATTTTGATGCACAACCACTGAATTTTTTTAAATATCAAATTTGGAGCAGAGGGGAAAGAGAGAAATAGAGAATACCTATTTGCTATGAAGAACCAGCATACCTGAAAATAACAAAATAGCCTAGTAAATCATAGAACAGTAAGCATCCTCTGCAGTTAATACATTTCCTCTCTCAGTTTTTCAACCAGAGTTTCACTGGAAATTACATATATATACTGGCAGAAAAGATACATAAAAGTGATCTCACTTGTTTGCATGATATCAGCATACTGTACGTTTAATCCTCTTTGTGCATGTAAACACTATACAATAATTTCATTCTTTGCTAATATCTCTGTGAAAGGAATTCTTGATTAGTCCATACAAACCCCAAAACTTATTTTTCTTTTTGTATTATAATCGAGGACACACATATGCAGTGTCATTACCTAATTAAAAGACTGAAAACAGTTAATTCCAGAAAACATAGTGACTTTAATTTCCTTCTAAAAAATGAGATTGATTGGTAAAAAAAATAATGAGAACCAAACCTTCACAAACCTGTACACATGCACACATATGCTTGAGAATTTAATTTGCTTGCACAAAGCAAGTCACAGTGCTTCTCTATACTTGTAGTCTATTTTGAAAGCTTAATTGAGGTTTACATGTAGTAATATCTTTTTGCACATAGAAGGAAGTTTTGCCAGGAGTAGTTGTTCCTGGAGCATTTCTAAAATTTCCTGTTTCTGGAGAAGGAAAAAAGTTTATATGAGTTCTAACATTTTCTACTTTTATAAATACCATCCAAAGCATGACATTTCAGTGAATTAACACATACTGGCATTAAAATTAGTTAACAGACACTCCCCAGGTATTCAGCCTTGAATTATGTCAATTCTAGAATCAGTAATCGACTGAAGGATGGGACAATTTTTGGTTATTCTTTTTTTAAAGTCAGAATGCATGACTACCCTGTTAAAATTTACACCACTCCCTATTTAATTTCAAAGACCACAGTCACAAAACCATGTATTAAATATACCACCTGATGCATGTGTTAACCTGTATTTAATTTTTATTGGAAAAACCTACCTCCCCATTTTTTGAAATACACTTCTATATTTTGTAATGTTGTCATTCATTCAAAGAGTAGTGATAGGTAAAATGGTAAGTATTTCATAGACACTTTTATTAAAGAAAAATAAAGTTCAGAGAGGGAAGAAAAGGTGGGTTTATGCAAAATTTAGGTTTAAAACTGAGACAGGAATCTCTCTCATAAATTCTAGCTTTCTTGTCTGTGATTTGATTTAATTATTTTTATTACTATAATTTTAAAAATGTTTCCATCCTGGTGTAACTACATCAATGAAAGTGGTAGGTATGGATTCAAAGTTTATACAAAATACATTCCTAAGAAATGAAAAGCAAAAAAAAATATATAAATTGTAGTGTAAGGTACAAAATAATGCTAACATTAATTTGTTTAAGTAAACAAAATTTTGGATGACTGTCTTCCTCTTTTACATGTTTTAATATATTATATGAATAAGTGAAGTGAACGTTTTTGAAACTGGTATTCAAATGCTTCCCTGAAGAATTTTTTTGTCTGATCAAAACTGAATTATGTTTCTTTTCTGTGGGCAATATTTGGAGTAAAAATGAAGAAAAGCTGCAAAAAAATGGCCCCATGTCTGTACTAATAAAGCTTGAGTTTATATTAAGCTTTTCTCTAGGAAAATCACAGTTTTGTCTTGGAGTAAAAATATTTCCATATGTAATTAATTACAAATATAACATAAAAGCAACAGATACCAGGCAACAGACAATTATCCTCTTCATAAGTTCATTAAACCACAAACCAAGGCTATTCTTAGAGACTAGTCTTTGTCTTCTTTCTTTTAGTATTTATCTTTTTTTTCTTGGGCTGTTTTGAATGCTTAAGGGAATACAAGGAAGAATGTTATACAAGGAAAACAAACATAATAAAATACAACAGAGAAAAATATACTGTTCATACATTGATATTAGGGGATTTATATATATATATATATATATATATATATATATAATTCATGTGAAAATAGGTCCTCATTGTCAGTGGTCAAAGGAAACCTAGTTTGGGAAACCTAAACTCTCTCATGACATTTGTTTTCTATTTGTGGGATAGATGTACTGCAGAAACTGCTGAGGATCACATGCCTCTGTGTATTAACCGTGCAGAGCATGAGATGGTCTAAATACAGACCTTGAGCATTTCTATCTCTATCTTCCATCATTTCCCCTAAACTGCACTGGGCAATGATACTCCACTGCATGTGGACTACTGCAACACCTGAGGGCATTCTGTTTATGTCCTGTGAGGTGTATGTTCAAGATCTGCTAACTCCTTTGGTTTTCCCCATGGTTCTATCAAACTATGTGTAATATGTCTAATAGCTCACAAATATTATCTTTTCATAAAAGTATTGTTCAGCTGTCCCAAACATAGCAACATAATATAGTTAAGGGAAGCAGATAGCAAGTAAAGTAAAAGATTTCAATGCCAGAAGAATTTTATCAAGTGGTTACTGTTTCAAGACTGTAATTCCCTGTTGAACCAAAACATGGCTTTTAGCAAAGGCATCAAGGCTTAATGTAAAGATACCAGCTGACAAGGAGTGTAAAATGTTTGGCTGTTTCATTACCTCCACTAGAGAAATGCTGTCTCTATAGTTGTAACTTCCAGTTTCCACTTTCTGTTATGACTTTGGTGGTTATATTAAAAAAAAAGAAAAGAAAAGAAAAGAAAAGAAAAGATGTTTTTCTCATTGATTACTTAGATCAGAATGGTCACTTCTATTTGTAGTGAACTTAAATTGATTGAGCTTCTCTAATCTTTTACTGTGACAGATATTCCTAAGTACACATCATCTTGTATTTGTTTTATTACTTTCCAGTTTGCCAATACATTTTTCAATTTCTTTTTTAAAAAGTAGGATCATCTCAAAAGCTACCAGAGGTTGGCAGAGAGTAAAAACAGGACAGTGTGAATCTATGAAACAGCTGAACATCTCCTGACATACAGATCAAATTGAGTCTTTAAGATCAAAGCAAGACTGCAGTGTTTCTTGTTCTACACCAGATGACTTGCAGCTATGGAGAAAAGGACTGAGAAAACACAAAAGAGAGAGCAAGCATGCTGTAAGATGGAGTGCTGCTTGTAGACAATGGTAATGAAGACAAGTGCTTCCTTGGTTAAGTCTCAGTTGGATGTAAAGGTGAGGTGGTCCTTTTTCTTTCTATTTACTTTGTCTAATAATGTTGAGCTTCTTATATTCCTAGAAATGAGTGAGTATTCCAAATTTTAGGAAAAATGGGTAAACCTGATGATTTGTTGCTGCTGTTGTAATATAACTGTACCTTTATACTTATGTAATACAAAGATGTGCAGACAATTTTCATTCTTTACTCTTTCTCCTCTGTCTCATTTCTGCTATACAGCACAGGATAGGATTGATGTCCCTAAGCATGTATTTCACTTTCTGAATTAACATCAGAAATACTGACAGGAATTTGTGTCTTCTGCCTTCATTTTACTAAATGCACAGTAAGAATATTACTGAGGTAGCTATAATACATTATCCTTCAGGCTTGGGGAACACCTAATGCATTCAGAGTTTCTGTTTTGAAATGACCACAAGAACCAAATGAAAAAAGTTATGTGAAATGTTGTTGAAAGTTTCTTTTTCTTTTTTTTTTTTTTTTTTTTTTTTTAACGGAAGACTAAGAAGTCTAATTTTAGCTACTAAAATCCAGAATAGCCTCACAAGCAACCTGCTTCCCTCTTAAAGAGGAAGAACATTGTCACTAACTGCTCTTTCAGCTTACTCTATGAATAGGATTAGAGGGACTTATGAAGTACAGAAAAGTAAAAAGGGGATAATTTAATTATGGAGGAAAGATATCTTAAATGTCTTTTCAAAATACAGGAAAAGAGGTAACCAATTTCTTTTTTCCCTAAGCCTTGCATTCAAGATGAATTTAAATGGCAATTATCGGAGAAAAATAATTACATAGAATGTTCTAAGTCTGACCCATAGCAAGTATTTATAGAGAAAGTATAACCCTCTAAAATAAAAGTTTGTGGTATGTAATTCTGTGCTTCTTTCTTATAATTGAGTTATGAAATGTAGACCCTAGTGAATGGTTGGAGAACCATAAACCGAAGCTAAGCTTCCCCTGCACACAACCACCACCCCTCCCTGCCCCCAACCCCACCCCCACCCCCACCCCCCACCCCCCCAGCTTGACTACAAATAACATCTTATAATTTAATTATAAGGAACTCCAGGAACCATATAAGTACACTACAACAAAATTTTGCGAAGAAAAACCTCTCTTGGTACACTGGTTGATGTCTTCCCAACCACTTATCTCCCTCTTAATTTCTATGTTTACTTGGGCAGGTAAGCAAGCTTCATTTGGATGAGGTAGTGTTTTGAAAAAAGCCATGAGCATGTCCATCCCTATAATACATAAATCCATGCCCTGTACAGGCTGCTGCTTGTTATAACCTAGAATGTCCAGAAATTCAGGTCCTCTGATTGACGAACTCACTGCTTGACAAACCAGGTAAAGCAAATCTCATGGTGTGCTCCCACACACATTTCAAGAAACCACTGATGATAGAGCAAAAGGTAAAGCCACATGATGCTAAAGGGGAAAAAAATCACTGAAGCAGTAGAGTAAATCTCTGAAACAGTGCAAAAGAGCAATCATTACAGTAGCAGGAGAAGCAGCCTTCCAACTCACCAAAGCAGTTTAAGAAATGATTGCAGAAAATGTGAGGGAAAAGCAGACTGGAAAGACAGAAAGCTTCTGTGGGAGTTCATGATCAAGAATGAGGTAGCTGTAAGATGTAGAGATATAATATATTTTATGGAGCACACATGATCCCATTAAGTCATGTGATCAAAACACAATTAAGATAGCTATAAAGGCAGAAACTGTAATTACCTATGGTGCTGTGGACGTCATATTCTATTTTGTTGTGTTATTAGGACATCCTAATAAAATTACTGCTTATGTCCTTATTTATCTTTTTGCTTTGTGTTTAGTGCAAATAAACTGAAGAGAATAAAGTATGTGGAGAAGCATTTGGCTTAGAAGTAGTTACACTGATGTTTTAAGATCACTGTTTTCCACCTTTCTGTGGATCAGTATTTTAAGTTGAGAACTTATTTTACTGTAGCTTGCTCTCCAAACGTACTTAATAGAAGGGATCACTTGACACATACAGAATTTAAGCCAGTGTAAAAAAACCCAAACAAAAGCTTTTCAGTTGATGTCCTCACCCAGTTCCTGTTTTGAATGCACTATTTGGTGTCACCTAGCAGAAATCTTAATGAGCTTGACCCCCTGATTATCTGCACACACATTTAGTCACTTAGCTACCACGGGATAACCTTGTTGCCTTGACACCTCCCACATGTGAGGTATGTAGCTGCTATTTCTGTTATTCTTCTCAATGCCAACTTTTAAGCGCTCCACATTCACTCATAAGACAGTATTTCACACATACATGATTAGCATGATTTGTAAGTGTTATGATAAAGAAAGGAAGCTGATATGTGCATGGTACAACTCGCCACAGTTTTTCAAGAATGTTCTATTTCCAACAGATAGGTTGTTCATTTATACTTAAGAAACTACTAATATGTCTTACAGAATCCTTGGAATATAATTTTCTTCTTTTTAAATTCAGAATTATGGTTTGTATTCATTATTAGTGCTTATGTTCCAAAAGAACTCCTTGTATCTAAAAATGTGATTGTTTGGGAAGATGTTTTGTTTTGTAATTTGGAAAATTTTCATGAGCTAGTTGCTTTTTTACAAGTATTCTGATTATTCAAAACTACTTTACTATAAAAGAATGAATGATAGTTGGTAAGTGTTGTCGACATATTTGATGTTCAGACTCCAAGTCTTGTCACTACTAGATTAATTATCTCTTGGTTAGCTTGTAAATCCATGACAATAAATAAGACCTGCATGTAACTGTCTGCAAGACAACGTACTATACAAAGGCAACACATTCTCTTAGTTCTACATATTCATGTAGAAACATGCTGAATCACACAAAAGAGTTTAAATTTTCAAATTCTGTAGGAAATCACATGTTGCACAATCTGTCCTCCATGCATCTAGTAATCCAGCTGTTGTAGTTGAAAGCTGTCTTACTTTAGATACTGTGTAAGTGACCACAGTTTATGGGGACAATTAGTGTTTCACATGAGTTTAGACATCATGATTGACATTTGTTTTCCCAATAACACTTAAGGGATAACCTCAAGAGTTCTACATAGAAAAACTTCCAAAATGCTTAAAATCATTTATATCACTTATACAATTTGGAGTATATTACCCACAAGTATTTTATTCAGCTAATCATTCTTTGGATTTTAGTAGTATTTGGTAAGGTTCCAGGGAACACAGAAGGTCTTGACAAATCTAGCTTCTTCCTTTTTTTTGTCTGGGATGCTAGATGCACTTTTCATTAGAAAGAGAGAAAGTTCTAAGTCTGGATCCTAATCTCATGGAATAAGAATAAATAATACAAACCACCTACCTGTTGGTAGTTCTTTTCCTTTTAGTCTTTGGCAAAATTAATCAAAAGCCTCAAATTCTTTATATTTATCCCAGGAATATTTGTAAATGGCCACATTTTTCTTCCTTTACTTTTTTGAGAAGTCTTATCAAGTAAAATTTCCTTCATGTCTCCACCTGTCATTTATTAAATTCTTCTTTTAATGGTCCATGGGTATGTGCAAGTTTGACTTCAGGTGCATAATCCTGAAATCTTAATATGCAACTTTTTTCATAAACAATACAAAGAAGTTGACAGGTCTGAAAGGGGCTTGTGTGAAAAGATAATTAAGTGCTTTAGAGAGTGTCAAGAGTCAATAGCTCAGCACTGTCAGCATTCTGGAGTGTTACAGGCTATAATTAGATGGCATGGAGGTGTAAGGGATGTTTGGCAGTTTATTTCAGCATGATCTCCAGGGTAAAAATAAAGAGCTGCCTCAAAATAAGACACTATGAGTGAGGAGAGCAGGAAGATTAAAACCTTACGGTTTTTTAGTTGCTTACACAAATTGCTACTTTGTGAAGATGCCACTGTTTTCAAAATTTCCATCCATCTATTCAGTCAGTTTTATTTTATGCCCTAAATTTCAATTACGAAGTCACTGGTACTTTTGTTTTTCTAGTTTTCCATTTTTTTTCCTAATGTGCACTCCCTCCTGTTTCATTCTGGTGCTTAGTGAGTGGCCTTTAATCAATAACATCATATAGAGTGAGGTATGGTTTGTTACGAGGATTGGCAAACATTCCTAACAATACTGGTTCAGAAACAAGACACAGCTAGTTGCTACCAAGTACTTGAAAGCTGCCAAGAAAGCTTTGATAAATACGGACCCTGAAATCTTACTGTAGTGTCTATGCAACAGAGTCAACATACATGACAACTTTGCAAGAAAAAAATAATCCTTTAATTTCTAAGTACTCTGGTGTAAGTACAAAAATACAAGCTGCTTTAGAAATTACCTAAAATGGATAGAAAAGTAACCATAAATGCATTTGATCTTGTGTTTAAATACACTGTTGAAGATAACTCCGCAAAAATGACTATATGAGATGCTTGGGTATCATGCAACTGACAGTCAGACAAGACAAAAGGACTTTCACATCCTGGTATGTGATCTCTATTTGAAGACCTGATCCTAACGGAAATAAAGTAGGAAATTGACTTACCAAAATACCTGAGTAAAATTTTCAAAAGCACCTATTTAATTTAACTATTACTATTTAAATCATGCAACAAGACCAGCTGGTTACTTGATTACTGGATTTTGTACTTCTGTAAACATAATTACACCTTCCTCTTTCACTCATGTACTACTGACCTTACCCCTTCCATTAATACAGCACCAACCATATAAAAATCCCCAGGATTTTAAGTCTTATTAAAGATAAAAACTGTTATACCTATTCCTTTTGAAAAATTAGAAGCTCAGGTTTTATACTGAGAAAATAATTCCAACCATAACTTATATTTTTGACTGCAACCATTTTTCTACATCTAGTATTGTAATTAAAGGTTAGGTATATGAGAGTTCATGTGATTACACTTATGATTATTAAAATATCAGTCGTCCACATTTCCATTAGCATTCTACTTGTTAGTTAGCAATAAGTAGAAATAAAATATTATGACTTTTAAAGCAGGAGATTACCAATTAGTGGAATTCTCCAATGGCACAGAGCAATTATTAATTATCATCATCATTATTCACAAAGCAAAATGTCTCTGGGATACCTGTGTACTTCCTTCCTGCACTGTTCTCCAACATAAGCTTTATCTGCTCTCAAAACTTGAAACAATATTTGTATTAACTAAAGAGCAGACTGCATAGCAAATGAAGTTAGTACTGCAGGAAAGTCACGGAATGGAGCTGAGCTTTGTTTGGAGGAAGTGTTTTTTCCCGTTTTTCTTCTAGACTTTTAACAAACTGTTTGAAATGACAGCCTCACTGGAGTGCTCTCTGAGCATCTTCTGGTCATATCCCTCCCCTAGCTCTGGAATTACGTTGCTTATAAATAATCAAGAAAATTTGGAAGATCTGTTAAAAAAACCCCATAGCTACTAAGCCAGGAATTTCCTGAAACTAGTTGGAGATAAACAGTCATGTTTTGAAATTCCTAAATATAAAAGACAAGTTATAAAGGCATTTAATGTAATGAGGGGATCCTAACAGGAAGATAAGCTAGTGCCCTGTTTGTTTCCCTGCCCCAGTAGAGATTTGATTTGTTATTAAGCTGCTCCCTTCATGCTGGAGCTCCAAGAACACAGAACCTGCTTATCTGACTTGAAGATTACCTCCTGCTCAAGGCTGACAGCACTTGCTGTCATACCAGAAGTGTGCTAGGTCTCCTGAGTTATGTGACTAGGTGCTATTAGGTAGGTCCTCCATTTTCTCATCCAAGCTAGGCTCTCTCCCATGTGCCAACAGAGAGTTTCCCCATACGTCACCACCTGCTGCATTCCCTGAGCTATTCAGTAACAAGCAGGTGAGTAGAGAAGCGTTTCTTTCTCCAGCTTTTGTTAGAGAAATTTGACCTTTCCTAATCCTTGAAATCAGGAGTTTTGTTGTTTGCCTTTGGAAAAGCATTTATTTCTATGAAAGCCCACTGTCACAGAGCAAAAAACACTGAAGGATGAGATTCATAACTGCTTTGTCAGCAGCACTTTCTGTTGGCTACTTGAGCCAGCCAAGTACCTAGAATCTCTGCTATTTGTTATGAAGTCCTGTTCTGTGATACTCCCTTACCTTCACCTTCGTCTCTTACATTCCTGTATACCAAATCTGTTAATGAAAACACTTTGAAAATTATCATCTGATAGGGGATTTTTATGCACAGGGGTTTTTATGCAATAAAAATTACATGTCCCCTATTTGAATTGTTTGGAATTTTTGGTAAAATGTTGGAAGAAGAAGAATGACTAGGTATAGTTTAGTGAGACTTGCAAAAAGATTTTAAAGAGGTCATATAAAAGGCCTGTTATAGAAATCAAATAGTTACAATGTGAAAAACAATATAACATAATGGATCAATATCAGCCAAAAGAAAGTAAGCAAAGAATGAGATTAAACTAACAGTAGGTATTGATAGCACAGCAACCTGCAATTTCATACTGGGGCCCTGTGTAGTGTTCTAAGCCATTATACAGTCAAAAGGGAATGTGATTAAAGAAGTAACACAGGTCCAAGTCATAAGAATTACTTAGGTGTGTTTAAGGACTGTGAGAAACTTCAGAGCTATCTTACCGTGCTAAACAAACTAGTTTTTAGGAATGGACAGTTCAAGGAAAACCTTTACTTGCTACCCAGTTTTTGTTTTTAAAAACTTTTAAATCCCGTAAGGGGAATCATATAGATAATATGTTACCACTGTATAAAATTAGCAGTAGGGCTCTCAAATAAAAATTCCAAGTCTCTAGCAATATGGGTCCCCTTATCTCAAAAAGGATATTGGAAAGGTTAAAAGTGTTCAGTGAAAGATGAAGGAAATTATTATGAAAAGGAGTCTGTTGAGGGTGTTGAAAACACTTTAGAGAGATGAAAAATTATTTTTTTAATCATAAAAAGGAAACAAAGAAGAAAAGGGATAAAAATAGGAAAAAAAGAAAGTGTTAGGGAAGAAATAGCAGATCATTCAAGAAAGCATAAAAATTTGCCAGTTAAAAACATTAATGTATATTTGTGAATGCAGCGGTCCATCCTTGTGGTCAACAATTCTGTAGAAATCCAAAAAGGGTTTGGAAGCTATAGGACAATAAAAATGCTCAGAATTCTAATTATTACTGCAGCCAAACATTTTGGTGGGTATTAAAATTGCATTTTTCAGGGTGTAAGAAAAAAACAGAACAAAATCCCCAAAACAGAACAGATTTGAGCACACTCTATATCCTGTTGAAATCAATGGCATAGTCTTTTAGATTTGAAATTCTTAATTCTACTCTCTGAAAAATCATATAATTTTCCATAACTTTGTTTATGTCTCAAATAGTCAAGAAAATTAAATGCTCATCTATCTTACTTTTCTAATTATTGTCAATAGATGCACACTGAGCTAAATCCCTGTTGCAATGCTTAAATCACCTTGTAGGACTAACCTCAGGGTGATTTTGAAAGTAGGATGTAGGATCCTAGGTTATTTAGACACCGTAAAAATTATATCAACTTTATTAATAAAATCATCATAATAAAAAGAATCAAAACAAAGGGGTTTAAATAGTTTATTTCCAGCATTAGGCAGCATGGTTTTACTGTACAATGCAACCTGGTAATTCTGAGAATTATTTGTGGTCAGAATATAGCTTGATTTTTTTCCTATCCAAAAGACAGAAATAAGTGCTGAAATACTAAGTCAGAATGATTTTTCTAAAGAGCGTTTTGTAAGCTGTAGGAGAAAAAAACAAAACAATAACCAAAAGTCCCAACACTTGTAAAAAAAAAACCAACAGAATTTTAAATTGCACCTATTAATTAATAATTAATGAGAACAGAGACGAAGTAATATCTTTTACATATTTGAGTACAATAAAATAAGCAAATCTGAGTCATCAGGGAGTCTGATTGCTGTGTTTGGAAGTCCACTGTAGTTGGAGTGGGTGAGGGAAGGATGAAGAAGGGAAAATGAGGACAACATTTGCAAAGTAGGCTTCCAGAACAGGAGGAGATAAAAGAAGTTGAATAGGATTTTAATTTAAAAAAAAAGACACTGACACATATATGATTCCTTCTAGGAAAATATTTTTTTAATTTTATTTTTTCAAGTTCCAGAAATTATAGTTTATGGAGGATGGTCATATTTTTCCTTTGACAAAGATCTTTTCTCCTCTGTGGAGAAGCTGCTTACTGCTGCTGATGCCACTGATCTCATGAACCTGTTGTGACATCGCTGTAAACTTTTGGGTCTATTCAGTTCTCTGAACATGATACCTTTACCAGCAGCACGGAATGTCCTATATTATAGAAGTTTGTATTTCTCAACAATTTTTTGCAACTCGAGTAAACCACAATCCAGTCAGAAGGTATAAGTGGAATTTCTTTTTAGGACCATTATTTTCCAGAGTCCCTTCACTTTCACCTCATGACATCCATTTGCTTAATGTTTCTTCTTATATTGACATTCTGCTCTTCTTTGAGTTTTGAGATGGTTTTTCAGACACTGACAATGAAATGGTTTTGAATAAAACAAGATCTGCCCTTAGTAACATTCTTCTAAAAAGACTTTGTAAGATTGATTTTGCCATTTATTTCTGCCTTTTTTTTTTTTTTTTTTCCTGCCAAGGACACATTTTATATCTGGATTAATAAATTCATTTAGCATCCTTATTTATTTCTCATAGTTACCCCTGTTTCCAGGGAAATGTTTTATTTTGTCTTTTGGTGTGAAAGTTACAGCAAAGAAGGAAAAGAATAAAAATTTCTTTTGTTTAGTTAATCATTAATTTAATCTTTTCCTTTCCATTAAATTACACAATAATCAGAAATTCTGAGCATGTAGTGGGGTAAGATTATCACTATTACACCTGTGCTGCTCATAGGCTCTACTTTTATTGCGGGGCTAGGATCTGAAGCCACGTCGAAAGTAAGTGAAATTACTAACCAGATGCTTTAAAGAGCACGTAAGAGCTTTTCCTAGTTCTTCTCAGTTGCTTAGGTAGAATGGTGGTAGGAAAACATGACTAGTTGTCTTCTCTTCTCTTGGGACATTCACTTATAAAAATGTCAGTCATCTAAACCTGAGATACCAGGAAAAGGTAAAACTGTCAGCTGGTTTGTGTCCTGAAAAATGAAATACAAATATCTTGCTAATTGTGCATTATAAACAATGTTCCTGAAAAATACAGAACAGCCTAGTTCCATTTACTGTCCTGTTATATTCCACTGATTTCCTGTGCATGTTGCAAAGAAGTAGTGGTCATTTATTACACATATTTGCTTTGGAGTCTCAAATTTCTCAGCAAATTCCATTTTTAGATCTGAGCTTTTGAGGTGCACTATATGTTTAGCAGGAGAATGCATTAACAATGGAAAATCAAAGACAGATTATCAATGTCCAATCCTATATCACAGACTTAGGTCTGGGACAAAAATTTTTGTGAATGTCTTTTGAGTGTTTATTGGAATTCATACTATTTTCCAATAAGAAAATGACACAAACAAAAAATCCCTAAATCTAAAGTTAGTACCCGGGCTTCAGCCCAGATGATTGTATTTCAGGTGCCTTTACAGGGTATATAACTAGTAAGAACACCACCATACTTAATATCAGCTCTCTCAGGTTACATTTGACAAATTCTGAAGGGATTTTAGGATTTATCATAAATATTCTATCTGTGAGGTGTTCAATCTTGTATGCCAGTTTCTTAAATATACTGAGAAATATTAAATTAATATTTTATAAGATCTTAACCAGCAGTTGTTCTACAGTGAGTTGTGTAGTTTCAAAAGATGCAATTCTTGTGACTGAGTGCATAAGGATGTTCAGTGTACTAGATTAGGTGCATGTTCATATACTTCAGGGAGCCTGCCCCCTTTATACAGTTTTGACATGGGGGCAGGATAAAGATTGCTGATGAAGATTGTTATGTGTCAAAAGGAGTATGATTATGTGACTCATCTTGTTTTCCATTATATATAATTTAAAAGCATACTGTCATGGTATTTTTCATAATTAAAAAAGTCCTTGCTATTGTTTATAATTATCCCTTTAATACTTGACATTGAAATCTGTTTCCTTACTGAATTATTTTTCCCTTTCTTTGGAAATTCTTGTGGATGAGTTATTGAAGAGTTATGTATGATTGTTGGGTGACTTAATTCTTACCCTTTTTATTGAGAGGAGAGAATTTCTTTGTATTTCACCTAGATGGTTTTCTGGACAACCCCTTGGCTGCCCTCAGTGGATTCTGAGATCCATGTTATGTCTGTGGACAAGCTGTATGTGGCAGTGTAGTGTCTCCTTGTGTAGTGCCTTAGTGGTCCATGCTATGCAGAAAAAATGTGTATGTGAAGTGAAATGCCTTCAGTTAAAAAACTGAGTCTGAGTCAAAGAATCTCTTTTTTTAGGAAGACCAACGCGAGGACAAAACACACTCCTTCATCAGTTTATCGCATTGCCATTTTTTCCTTCATGTGCACAAAACCAACTAAACAAAGGAATCACTGTGCATTTTTTCCTGCTTTGAGAACAAATGACAGTTTCAAGAAAAACACTGCTTCAGATGAAAATACCAGCTTGCCAGGATCACTAATCCACTTGAATGACACTGCTAGAAATGGCCTGCAGTAATACTATAGTTACTAAAATGGTTTGTAATTCTTTCAGGCCATCTTGATCCTTTAAGACCTCTCTCCAGCTTAAGGGTCTCACTCAAGAGTAGGGAACCTGTGTCCCGCTCCTTACCCAGGACCTTCAGAAAGTCAGTCTGCTCCTGTCATGGACTAGGCTTCCTCTGACAGCTGATGTGAAGACAAGCAGAATTGTTTGTACTTGGTAGTTCTTTTAAAGAACATTCTCCAGACACTGGTGTTCACATTCAATGAATCTTTCCCTTGCACAGGATGCAAGAGTTGTTCATCATGTCACCCTAAAAAGGGAGGTCATTTATTTGGAATGATGGTTCCAGCTATATGCTCAAAGCATTAATTCCATTTAAGAAAAGGACAAGGAGGAGTCAATGAGACTATTTGAGGAGCAAAACTCTGTGCAGTGGCTGGTCTGGACTGGGCAAAACTTTCCAGGACTCACTATGAGGTAAAAACTTCCATTGTTGAGGAAATGTGCTAAACTCCAAATCAATCTTTCTGTAATGTCTCTGCCAAACTCCCTCCTGCTTGAAAGGAGGAAAACCCCCAACAACATGAAAGTATACATTCAAGCCTGCTTCAGCAGACTTCAGTAGAATATAGTACTTCCAGACAAACCATGGTCCTGGATACGCTTGTTCAGATGTACAACATTTACCTCAGACCCTACCTCTTCCTTGGAAATAACCCAGATGCCTGGAAAAATGCCTAGAAGTCTTGACAGACTAAGGAACCTAAGTCAAATCTTTACAGAGAAACAGTTGTTTCTCCGCATGACTCCTATAAGATTTCTGTGTAAGCATTCTCCAGGCGTGCACTATGGCCATGATCAGTTACGATCTCTGTAACGGGGTCAATGTGCTGGTTATTATGAATCCACTTCTAAGCTACAGGGCTGGGGTTCCTAGGCCTAGGTGTGAGTCAGTTAGATTAGATCTAGCCTGAGAGCCAACCACCTCATGCAAAATTTTGTGATAGTCAGCACTGCAACATGTGAGCCAGTTTTTGCAGTAATCCTCAAGTCTTGGAAGAGTTACTTGTTGTGACACCAAATTCCTTATTAGATTTGGCACTAGATCACCTGCTTTGTAAGTTTTTTCCATTCTTAATTTAGTTGACTGATAATCACCAGTCTGACAGATAGCAGAGAAGTAGCTGTTTGTTTTCCATTATTTAAATATTTGCCATTGTTTGTGCCTTTTAAAACATTCCTTTTTTTATTAAGGCTCACCTTGACTTCCCTTTAAATTATTAAAAGCTAAATATGTTCGTGAAGAAAGAGAATAAAAGACATAATAGACACAGGTAACTATTTAAAGCCCAAGAAGGGGCATATGATGCATTTCAACTGGGGCTTTAGCGGATTGTTAAATTAAATGAGTGGTTTAGTGATAAAGAGGTTGGAGTTAATCAATTGAGTAAAACAGTAGGGAGACTGTGTAAGTGAGTTTGGATCTGAAGGGTTTTACAAGTAATCACACTTTGAGAGCCACATCTGCTTCATATTTGTTTAATAGTAGACTTGATTACTAGCTAATGGTGCACAACATCTAATGCTCCTAAAAGTGTCCTGCCAATGAGGCACCATGAAAAGCTTGAAATTTGTTAGAACTACAAACCAGATATTTGTGATAATGAGAATAATTTTTGAAAGAGTATTTAGATCTTGTGATGAATTGGTGCAGAACACATCTTCTGAGACCTTATTTGTCAATAACAACTAATTATTTGAATCTGTTTTAATTTCCTGAATTCTTCAAGTCTTTGTCATTATCTATAACTTGTAAAGATATAATTGATTTGTTTTGTCTACCAGTAGGGAGAGGTAATTGGAGCTAGCCAGACCTGGTTAAGAGAGTCAGTAGCAAGCAATGGGATCATTCACCTTCTAATCTAGCTGACTTTTGTCATATTCAGTAAGAAATAGAAGTTTGCTTCCTACAGCAGATTGAGTGCTCTTGTAAAATATGTTAATCACAAATATATGGATTAATAGGTTTTGGGACTTAGTTTAGTGCAATATAGTTTATAAGATTAGGTTTTTATTTCTGAATCTGTTAAGCTTAAAATATTTAAGAAAAATAATTATTTCTCTGAATTGTTATAGGGAGAGGCTGGAGTCATTGTTATCAAATGTTTGTGATAGTGTTCAAGCTTTGCTGATTTGATTGGATATACGGTATCACTTTTAATTTGATTGAATGAGCAGCACTGTTAGATCCAATATGATAAGCATGTCATATATAAGATTTACATTTTTCTTCAGTAAATATTTTCAAATTTTGTTTTGTTTCTGCATCTCCCCCCCCCCCCCTTTTCTTAAGTATGCATATAAATTACACTCAAAGACACAGGGCAAAGGAATCCTTAAAAATGTCAAGTATAACAGTTCTATTAAATATTTTTACATTTTAATTATTTCCACAAGAAGTAAAAAATAAGTTTATTTAATGCTGATATCATTAATAACAAAAAGAGCAGTAATGCTGCTGAGGACAGTATAGGCTTCAAAACTGGCAAGCCATTCTGCCCTGCCAGCAGGTCTTTCAAGTTGGAGTGAAGCTTGTTGGCAGAAAATGTTAATGATCTTGATACATTCATGAATGAAAAGTGGAAGATTGTATTTCATAAGGATTTAAGTTTTACTTGATACAACAGTTAATCTACCTTTCATAGCAAACAGCAATGTCAGTATTATAAAGAGCTGATAGTCTATTAATAAAGAAGTGCTGAGTATTTTAAACTGTTTTGGATATTTAAAACTGTTAGAATTCTTGTTTGACAAATCACCAAAGAGACAGAGCACTTTTATGTCACTCATTAATTGCAGAAAATGAGAAACGCCACTGGTGGGTTTTGGAAATAGTTAAGACATACTGATTGCAGAGTAAAATACGTGTCTAAAAGCAGAAATCCAACAGTAGCCCCAGTTCATGCTAAATACTTTGTCCTTGGTGTCCTCCACATATGCAAAAGAATGGTAACAAAAATACTAAGACACAGTCAAAGACAAGAAATTAAATTAGGAGGAAGGATAGGTTTTGGCAGTGACATTACTTGGAGCAATCGAGGAGAAAAATATTTATCAGTCAATATTTAATATGGTGTTACGATCAGCACTTCACTGCTGTGCTCTCCCTTGTTTGTGACTTAACAGAGGTGGTAAGAAGCATCTGAAACTCTCCCTGTCTTGTCTGTGAGGAAGACACAACTCAGCTAGGTTCTGGCCATGCACATACAAGTCTTAGTTACAGTTTTTCCTGCTTTGTTATAGCACATTGATGGTGTGCCTTTCTTGTGAAAGAAAAAGTGAGCAACAGATACAGCATTACACCTTTTTTTTTTTTTTTTTTTTTTTTAAAGTATAGCATGTTTTCAGAAGACAAACTGACTCGCAATTTAGCTACTCTATGACTCTAAGGTCAAAATCAAAGCAACATTTGTATCAGAGGCACCTCCTCTCTTTTCATTGAGTAAGTTCTGATATACCCAAAATTTTGTCCCTATTCTATACTGATATTAAATACAAGTCAAATTGACCTTAGTTTCTTTTCAGTGTATTACTGGTCGCTGGTCTTCATCTAAAGATGCAGTTGTATGTATCTGTCCCTGGTGTCATTTCATGGAAATGCATTTGTTACTGACCTGATATTTATGACGCTCTGACATAACTTCTAGGATTTCAGGCAAGCTAGGCAATGCTTAGCAAACATGTAAATACATGCACCTATATATATATATGTATTGTACATATCTTTTTTTTTTTTTTCTACATAATTGTCAGCATGTTCTTTTTGCATTCATGAAATATTGTGGGCTCCCTCTGGTGGGCCAAAACAATACCTTTATATATTAAAGTCATTGTAGGGTGTTGGGAGTTCATTTAGCCTGGTGGAAAAGAAGTGCTTGTTCTGTCTATCTAAGGTTTGGAGTTCTAATCTGGATTTTTTTATCTAAGTTTAATTTCTTTACTTTTTGTGTCTCTGTCTTAGAAACACTGTATTTCCAGCGCTTAATTCTCATAAATTAGACATAATTTACTTACAAAATATTTTAATTAAAACCCAAAATAATTTGCACTAAAGCTGAAGGTTCAGGTTTCATGAATACATGATGACTATAACCAAAAGACTCTCAACTGAATTACACATACAGTTGTGATAGATCACTAAAAATTCAAATAAATATGTCTTGTTTTTCAGAGTAACAATGCATGAAGTTATTTTGCACTCTAAACCTAACAGCTCTCAAGAACTTGATGTGTCTATATCTCATCAAATGAATTCTTTGTTGAAAATCAGGACCGCATGTTGGTTGTTAGTGCTTTTTTCTGTACAAATATTTTTCCATTCATTTCTACAGTTTCTGTGAAATTATGGTGATCTCATCTCAGTGAAGTGAATATTAAACTTTCTTGATCCTTTCCTCCTTAATATGCAACTTAATGTAGTTATTTTTTGTACTTGATACAATTATAAATGGATTAATTCTTAACTTTCCTAAAACAGATCCAAATTTATAGGAGATCTGAACTATTTTATAGGTACAGGAAAGGCAAATCGTAACTAAATTCTTTAGTTAAACGGATGAAAGTTAAACAAGTGAAAACATTAGAGTAAGCTGAGACTGAAGAGGTGTACATAAACAGTAGGTGATTGAATTAAAGATGATTACATTATGCTGATTTTCAGACCCAGTTGTATCTTACTCAAGGTGGTCACTTATATAATTAACTCTTTTTGCCAAAAGGGCTATTTTGGGAGATTTTTTGGCAGATTATATTTTCATCTGATGTAGTTGTAAGCTTTGTTTCATCTCTTTCACAAACTGTACTGTTGTGTTGCTTTGTTATCTCTTCTGCACACAAAGTGTTTTCACAAAAAGAGATCAAGACAAAAAAAAAGGTTTTGTTGAACTGATAAGAAGATGAAATATATCTCTGTGATTAATGTTGTTAAAGGCAGATTTCCTATTATAAGATTAAGGCCTCCCATATGGTCTTGAAAAAATCCCAGAAATCCAGTGCAAATGAAGCGCAAAAACAATTTCTGACAGTGACTAGAAGAAATTAAAACTGAGAAAAGAATAGGACAGGGCAAAACTTTTAATTTGTTCACCCCTCTTACAAAGACCTGACTGGAAGGTGTCACTGAGTTTAGTGTGCCACTGTGATCAGGCATACAGTTTTGTTGTTCTGAGTGTAAACTGATAAAGCTTTGCAAGATGAATCATAGCTGACACTAAGCTGACCTCAAATGCATTTAAGAAGCTGATGAAGAAGCTCAGAGCCTTCCACTGAACTGTTGTCTTTTAGGAAGACAGGAGTGTTTCAAATCCATATTCCAAACTGCCATTTCATTGTCAATAAGTGCTGCAGAAGAGCAGTAACCTCTGCACACATGGAGAGATGGGGAAACTTTTAATGAAAGAGTCTGGTTACAGTGCTCTCCTTTTCTCTCGTTAATGGCAGTGGGTGGCTACAGTCTTTATCCTTATATTTTGCCACGTTTTTCTGAAGTTCTAACTGAAGAATGGAGAAGGTAAATTGTACTCGTAAGTCAGTTTAAAATGGAGAAAATGCCTGGTATATAGGGAACATTTTCAAAACTACAGAAGTTCTTGTCATCATGTCATCCTGTATTTACATCATAATAATACACCATTGTATAGAGAGAACTGTGAGGATTGTTTCATACATTTAGTTACGGTGATTAAAATGCTGATGCTAATTTTCTATTTTTTTTATTTTTTTTTAATACAGGGTACATTCCTCTCAGCTCTCCATGTGAGGACTTTGACAATGATGAAGATTATGCTTAGTTTAGAATAGGAGAAATAAGTCACAGTGTGGAAAGTCAGTACTTGAAAATAAGAAGAGTGGTCATATATAGACACCTCCCCCCGCCCCCCCCCCCCCCCCCCCCAAGGTTTTTTATATGAACATGTTGCTGCATACATATGCAGAAGTAGCCTATATTTGACTACAGGCAGGCAGAACTATTAAAAAAATCAGACTGTCACATTCTCACCCTCAAGTAGTTTCATAGATCTATCCCTTAGCAAACATGTTCTGACACGGTAGGTTTTCAAACTGTCAAGTAGTATGCTGCAGTGTCAGCTAAATGTGGGGAAAATCTTTCTTTTTGCTCAGTTTCACCTTTCGTTTGACACTTTCACAGTACATATTTTTTATGACTAGCTGTATGCATTGAATTTTCTGTTTTCATAAGTACCAAGTGAAATGAAAATAA